>NC_080746.1:52900742-53203772 GCF_020826845.1 Diceros bicornis minor
ACAATGATCAGTGAAAAACTCTATAAGCAACTATTTTAAACTATAAATGTATTAGGAAATATCCTAAAATGTAGGAATATACCAAAATATTTATAATAGTTTTCCTTGGGTAATGAGATTATGGATGATCTCTGTATATTTTCCCAGTTTTCTTCAATAATAACATATTGTTTCTATAGTCAGAAAAATAAACACATTTAAAAACCACACCACTGCCTCTGCTCTACACACACTTCCTTCCTTCCTTGTCCCTTCTGAGCAGACTCTGTCCCTGTCCTCTCCCTCAGACCAGGTCCGGAACAGCTACTACATCGGGGCCGACGGCTCCCTGCGGCTGCTGCTGGCCAACGGCATGGAAGTGGCGCTGCAGACCGAACCCCACCTGCTGGCCGGGACTGTCAACCCCACCGTGGGCAAGAGGAACGTCACGCTGCCCATCGACAACGGCCTCAACCTGGTGGAGTGGCGGCAGCGCAAGGAGCAGGCTCGGGGCCAGGTCACCGTCTTTGGGCGCCGGCTGCGGGTGAGCACAGGCCTCCAGGCAGGTCTCAGCCTCTGGAGGTGGCTGGGTCCTTGGGGCAAGGAGTGAGGAGAGTCTGGAGAACTGGGCTCTGTTCTTGAAACTGTCCCTGGGGGAGAAAGTTTTCCTGGACCCTCAGTTTCCTCATCTGCAAAGGGGGGAAAGTAAAGTAGGAACCACATGCAATGAGAGTCTCGTATGTCTTTTTAGTCGTTACTCGTGGAAAGATCACTGGCTCTGCTGTTACTCAGGTCTGAATTAGATTTCCAGCTTACATTATTCCCTGAATGAATTTGGGCAAATCTGTCATCTCTTAAAAACCTCGATTTCCTTAGCCCTAAAATGGGGAAGATAAAACCAATTTTACAAGTTGCTACAAAGATTAGAAAAAATATATAAAGTGACTCCTACAGAGCCTATAAGGAGACTCCTACCGAGTCTGGCACATAATGAGTGGTCAACAATAGCTACTCTTGTTACTGCTATTCTTTTTACTATTATTGTTATTATGATTACTAATATGTCCGAAAATTCAGTTTAGCTGTTTGGAACCTAAGTCACATTCTCCTCTTTTTCCAGGCAGTCATCCTTCCTAAGTCAGCAGAATGACCCCCCACCATAGCTGTCATTGCCAGTGGCTTGGCAACTGTGGTCTGGCACTTCAGAGTGCTTTGCAGTATGTGGATGCCCTAAACCAGCCCTTTCTCTGCCTCACTCCCACGCTTCTGCAGAGTGTAGCCTCTGACCCAGGGCCCAATTGCCAGGATTCTCTTCCCTCCAGCTTCAGAAAGGAAGGTAATGGGAAGAATGAAAGCAAAGGAACTAGCCCTGGCTTTCACACAGTGCATCCCAGACCAGGTGCTCTGTAGGGACTTACTGGGCTGAAGGGAGCCACAGAACTGAGCCAGGAGTTCCTGACTCCTAAAACCACAAGCATCCTCCTGCAACATGGCTGGGGCTGTCTTGAGCCCCCTGCCCTTCAGCAGAGAAAGTTCATTTAAGCCCCTCTTTGACACCTGGGGCAACCGAGGTCCAAAGAGAGGAGGGAGTTTTCTAGACTCACATAGCTGGATGGTGGTAAAGACTAGGAACTAGGCACCTTGTCTCTTAGTTTAATTCCCACAACAGATACAGAAACGTTAAGTGACTTATCCAGTATCACACAACCAGAGCCACAAAACCATGCTTCCTGTGTTTCCTCAACAGCCAAGAACTCTAGCAACAACCTAATGTGGGAAACAGCCTTCCACTAGTTCCTGAGCTGTCTTTGGTCTCTGTGGCTTGCCCCCATCTGCGGCCTCACTGAGCCCCTCATGCACATCTGAGGCAGTGTGCTAAATGGAAAGTTTGACCTGACTTTGATTCCTGCCTGGGCTTCGTGTGTAGCCTTGAGCAACTCGTCTGAGCCTCAGGGTTCCTCTACAGAAACAAGATAATATATTCAAGCGCCTAGCCCAGTGCGGGTAGACCCCAGGTGCTCATAAACGGCAGTGATTAGCGCTCTCAGGACTTCCTCTCTGCCGTGTGAACTGGACCAAAAGTTTCCCAGGCTTTAATTGGTCCCTATCCCCACCTGAGATTAATGGCGCTCCAGTCGGGTGGCCGCATCTCCACATCCTCCCAAAATAAATGGCCACCCACAGTGGCGGCGTGTGAAATTAGAATGTTAGCCTGATGCGCCTCCCATAATGGAGCTCATTTTTTATACAACTGGGAACTTTTTTAATAAAGAAAGATGTAAAATAATCTCATTGCCGCCACTGCCAAGCACAGGAAGCATTAGGCAGTTCCCCAGTGAGCTGCTTAATTCAATTTTATTAATTTTGCCACAGAAGTATAGCTCCCCTTCACTAGGGGTCCTCCAGGGGATGAGGGGGCAGCTGGATGGGTGGCCTCACCTTGGGGGGAGTCACAGAGGACCTTCCAAAAAGATGCTTTTAAAAGGCCCCCGTCATTGTTGGTGGTGCAGACCCTGCACCTTCCTTTGCCCTCTCAGCAAAGAACACAGCTTCAGCCTCCAGCGCCTCTGATTTTTCATGGGAATTGTCTGCCACACTGTTTTTGCTTCTGCAATTGTGTTTGATTACCCCTGGGAAGGCACGCTTATTATAACCAGGCCATTCACAGCTAAAGTCATCTCAGCATCGTCATTATAAATCCTTATTTTCAAGGCTTTAGAATTTGTTTGGGGAGAAGAGAGAAACACACATGTCTCTACTTCCTCTGAGAATGACCGTGATCATTTGCTGTCATTTGATGGAAATAATTGCAGTCATTAATTCAGTACCTCCTATGTGTCCTGCACTCTGCTAAGCAATTTACTTAGGTTTCTTCAATCCTCACAACAGCCCTGTTTTACAGAGGAGGCAATTGAGACTCAGAGAGGGAAAGACACTTGCCCAAGGTCACACAGAAAAGTTGGCCACAGAGTTGAGGCTGGAATCCTGGCCTTAATTCTAGACTCTTCTTTACCACACAGGGCCCCAGAGGGTCTTTCCTTACCTCTGTCCACATGTGTGGTTTTGCATCACGTGACCTACGCTGTCTGCTTTCCTCTTGGGTCTTCCTTACTACTTGTCAAACTTAACCAGTGACTAATGGAAGAGTCAGAAAATGTGCCCAAATGCCCCGGAAGGCCAGGCAGCAGCATTTTAGCTTCAGAGTACCTGGCAGCGTTTCAGGGGCAACCAGTGCCTAAGGGGTGGATCCAACATAGAAACAGGCCTCAGGAGTATATTTCTTTATTAAAATATGAAAAATCCTGACTTACTGTTACCCCTGTGGGAGCCCTGTATTTCTGACTCTGAAAAGAAATTGAATTATGAGCTGACCTAGCAGCCCAGGTGGAGATCATAAAAGGGGCTCCTGATCCTGGAGGCAGGAGCAAAATGTTCCAGAGCTAGGATTGTGTCCCCAGGCAGCCCACAGCCAGAGAGCCATCAGAGACTCAAGCACACACGGCCTCCCAGGGCCTGAGGAAGAAGAAGGAGAAGATGGCTTGGGAGCTGATCAAGGTGACCGGGAAGCCCTAATTGTAGGGGCTAAGGGCAAGAGACACCCCAGAGGGGATAGAAATCCAAACTCCCAAGAAGGGTTGGACTCACTCAGAGGGCCAGTGAGCATTTGTTGGCACGTTGTGATGGTGAGAATAAATCCAGACTCCGTCACTCACCAGCCATGACATCTGGAGCACGACCCTTCACATCCCTGAGCTTTCAACTCCTCAGGGTCAAACACTAGCACAGTGCCTGACACATGATAAATGGGGTCAGGCATTGATTTGCTGGGCCCACTGGCCTCTCCCTTTTTAGGAGGGAGTCAAGAAGGATCTGCCTTTTTGTCTTCATTAGAAGAATCACATTAGGAAATGGTGTGGATCATCTTTAGTAACAGCTACTATTTCTGAGCATCTGTATTGTCTTTATCCTCACAATAGCCCTATGTAATTGGCGTTATTATTCCCATTTTACAGATGAGGAAACGTCACAGAGCTGAAAAGTGACAGAGCCAGGACCCAAACCCTTGATTATTGACACCCACAACCTGGGTGCCTCCTCTACTCAGGAGCTTCTCAGACCAAAGTTCTCAACGTCCAGATTAACTTTCTCTTTCCTCCGCCCCCTTCTCCAGGTTCACAACCGGAACCTCCTGTCTCTGGACTTTGACCGTGTGACACGCACGGAGAAGATCTATGATGACCACCGCAAGTTCACCCTCCGGATCTTGTATGACCAGGCGGGGCGGCCCAGCCTCTGGTCACCCAGCAGCAGGCTGAATGGCGTCAACGTGACGTACTCCCCAGGGGGCCACATTGCCGGCATCCAGAGGGGCATCATGTCTGAGAGAATGGAATATGACCAGGCAGGTCGCATCACGTCCAGGATCTTTGCTGACGGGAAGACATGGAGCTACACGTACTTAGAGAAGGCAGGTGTCTGTCTCCCTCCATCTCTGGCCTTGCCATATAGAAAGCCAATCATTGTGGCTCAACCCATAGCCAGGCCCAGCCTGCTGACCTCGATGGATTAGATCTGACCCGTGTGGTCTCCAAAAGGAAATGTCAGGAAAATCTGCAACAGAGGGCCAGAGGGTCCTGAGGGGCATCTAGATGGATCATGGTGTTAGCGTGGCAAGTGAGGGTCATGGGGCAGGAGAATATAAAAGTCCCGCCTGATCAAATGGAGCTGGGAACAGACCCAACCACTTACTGGACTTACGGAGCAGGACTCAGGGTCTGGAGCCAGGCAGGGGTCTGCTCCCAGGGCTAGGGCACACGGTGTGTTCTGGTCACAGAGAACAAGGCAGAAGCCCCCGGATCAGTACTTAGGCAGGAGGTGCTTAATCCTGAGCTTTGAGTGCTGGGTGTGGCCTTGGTAAATTCCTTCTGCTTCAGGTCAGGATTCATTTCATCCGAGAGGCTAAGAATCAGAAAGGGCCTGAAATCAAAAGTTGGTCCCAAATAGGAGAAAATGGTAGCTTTGATACCTAGATATCGCTAGGCCTGTTATCTGCTGACTTTCCTGAAACAGAGCCTGTACTTCATGCCCCAGTTCTGGTACCCAGGTCCTTGCTTTGTTCCCTGCTCCTGGTCACCTGTTCAGGGCACAGACTCTGCTTGCTCTGTGGTCAGTCTCCCCTAGCCTGTGCTGGGTGAGCGTCTCCAAGAGCAATGTTCAGTGGTGGTGCTATGGGAGACCTTGGAGGTCATCCAATCTACTGTAAACCAAACCTAGAGAGGGAAAGAACTTTCCGAGGGCCACACAGTGGTCTCTTGTGAGAAACCAGGTCCCCCCATTCCCATCACAGCTCACCCCACCCCAGGGTGGGCTTATGACCTATTACTACATAAACAATTGTGAAGAACCTTAAATGCCCTTCTCAGACACAGTCTTTATCCTGTAGGCCACAGGGAGTCAACAGAAGTTGTTTAGCGGGCAATAGACATTGTCAGACTGTGTTTTAGGAAAATCATTCTCGCTTGAGTAGGAAGATTGATTTGAGAAAGAATCTGGAGCAAGGAAACCAGGAAAGAGGCTCCTACAAATACTTTAGGCCAGTGCTCCCAACCTTTCTCACACCCCATCACACACTAAAATCATCATTTTTGTACCAAAGGGGCAATCAGACAAGGCTGTTCACCATAAGAAGGCAACTGGCCTGAGTGCTCTGGGGCCCCAGGCCCTGCCAGGGCCAAGGGCTGAGAGAAATCCTTATCTTAGCACATCTGTTCCCCATTGCAGTATCCTATGGCACATTGGCTGGAAAGCTCGAGTTTGGGAGAACCACCAGTTTCCTTGGCCTTTCATTCCTTTCCTATAAGTCTTGGGCACTCAGACCTACCCTTCCTCCCACCACCCTCCTCTCACTCTTGGTTCTCCTTTCCCTCCAGTCCATGGTGCTGCTCCTCCACAGCCAGAGGCAGTATATCTTTGAGTTCGACAAGAACGACCGTCTGTCTTCTGTGACGATGCCCAACGTGGCCCGGCAGACACTGGAGACCATTCGCTCAGTGGGCTACTACAGGAATATCTACCAGCCCCCCGAGGGCAATGCCTCAGTCATCCAGGACTTCACTGAGGATGGGCACCTCCTCCACACCTTCTACCTGGGCACTGGCCGCAGGGTGATATATAAGTATGGCAAGCTGTCGAAGCTAGCCGAGATGCTATACGACACCACCAAGGTGAGCTTCACTTATGACGAGACAGCAGGCATGCTGAAGACCATCAACCTGCAGAATGAGGGCTTTACCTGCACCATCCGCTACCGTCAAATTGGGCCCCTGATCGACCGCCAGATCTTCCGCTTCACCGAGGAAGGCATGGTCAATGCTCGTTTTGACTACAACTATGACAACAGTTTCCGGGTGACCAGCATGCAGGCCGTGATCAACGAGACCCCGCTGCCCATCGATCTCTATCGCTATGACGATGTATCAGGCAAGACAGAGCAGTTCGGGAAGTTTGGTGTCATCTACTATGACATTAACCAGATCATCACCACGGCGGTCATGACCCACACCAAGCACTTTGACGCATATGGCCGGATGAAGGAAGTGCAGTATGAGATTTTCCGCTCGCTCATGTACTGGATGACCGTCCAGTATGATAACATGGGGCGAGTAGTGAAGAAGGAGCTGAAGGTGGGACCCTATGCCAACACCACCCGCTACTCTTACGAGTACGACGCTGACGGCCAGCTGCAGACGGTCTCCATCAATGACAAGCCACTCTGGCGATACAGCTATGACCTCAATGGGAACCTGCACTTACTGAGCCCTGGGAACAGTGCCCGGCTCACCCCACTAAGGTACGACCTCCGCGACCGCATCACTAGGCTGGGTGACGTGCAATACAAGATGGACGAGGATGGCTTCCTGAGGCAGCGCGGCAGTGATGTCTTTGAGTACAACTCAGCTGGCCTGCTCATCAAGGCCTACAACCGAGCTGGTGGCTGGAGCGTCAGGTACCGCTACGATGGCCTGGGGCGGCGGGTGTCCAGCAAGAGCAGCCACAGCCACCACCTGCAGTTCTTCTATGCAGACCTGACCAACCCCACCAAGGTCACCCACCTCTATAACCACTCCAGCTCTGAGATCACATCCCTCTACTACGACCTGCAAGGACACCTTTTTGCCATGGAGCTGAGCAGTGGTGATGAGTTTTACATAGCTTGTGACAACATTGGGACTCCTCTTGCTGTCTTCAGTGGAACAGGCTTGATGATCAAGCAGATCCTGTACACAGCCTATGGGGAGATCTACATGGACACCAACCCCAACTTCCAGATCATCATTGGCTACCATGGTGGCCTCTATGATCCACTCACCAAGCTTGTCCACATGGGGCGACGGGATTATGATGTGTTGGCTGGTCGCTGGACTAGCCCAGACCATGAGTTGTGGAAGCATCTTAGTAGCAGCAACATCATGCCTTTTAATCTCTATATGTTTAAAAACAACAACCCCATCAGCAACTCTCAGGACATCAAGTGCTTCATGACAGGTGAGGATCGGGGCTCATTCAGAGGGCAGGACCCACTATTGTTCTGGTCATCTCACAAGACAGTCTTCCTTGAGAATGCTAATATAGGGTAATGGGAAACATTGACTTTCTCTTGGAGCAGCATTTTCCAAAATATATTTGAAGAAACACTCATTCAGAGAAGTGCTCTGGAAAAACTGGGTCTGGGATCAAATCAATTTGACAGGGCAACCACCATTCTTAAATTTTTAGAATATATTTCACCTTGTGAAAGGCTCTAAGAAGTCCTGTAGTAAAGAGAACTGTTTAATAGATTTACCCACTATTTCTCAAACTTACTTGACCATGAAACCCTAATATCTCACTGGGCGCATCCCTTGGAATGCACTTTGGGAGTTTCTGACCCAGAATTAAGGCTGGCTATGAGCCCCTGATAAGTTAGGTGAAGGTATGGCTAATAATAATAATAATTCAGTTCTCTTATTCGGGATGAAGTAATGGAAAATTCAGACTTCGGAGACAGACAGAACTAGGTGAAGGAAAGCTATGATGGTCACAAAAATTACTTAACTTCCCTAAATTCCAGTTTCCTGATCTATAAATTGAAGTTGGAATACCTACCCTGATTCTGGTACATTAAATATGCATATTGTAAATCCTAGAGCAACCACTAAAAAATAAAACAAAGGCATAGCTAATTAGTCAATAGTGGAGATAAAATGAAGACTAAAAAAATATTCAATCCAAAGAGAGTGGGAAAAAGAGGAGGGAAAGGAGCAAAGAACAGTTGGACAAATAGAAAAAAAGAAAATACTTACCTGGTAGGATGGTTGCAAGGGTGAAATGAGATATATTTGATAACCTGCCTAGCACAGTGGTGGCTCCTGTTGGTTCCCTTTCCTCTACCCTGTGATTTAAAAAGTGGGCTTTGTCAGGGCCAGTCTTCCTCAGCAAAAAAGAGGAGGATTGGCATTGGATGTTAGCTCAGGGCTGGTCCTCCTCACAAAAAAAAAAAAAGTGGGCTTTGCTTTCCACTACTCTGAAACCAACTTGAGTATAAAGTGTCCCATAGGTCACACATGCCAGAAATGTCTCCAGCAGCCGCAGTCTTCCCAGAAAGCAGCCACTCCCAGGCTAGCCACAGAAGACCTCAAGAGTCAGAGCAGCTGTGGGGATTCAGGTCTGGATAAAGCCAGCACTTTTTATAGAAGAGAGTTTGTGGTGGGCAAAAACTGGGCATATCCCAACTTGCAAACCCGGTAGTCGCCCCCTCTTTTGTCCTGTGACACAATCCTCCTGCCCCCTATTTTAAGGCAGTTTCATTCATTTAACAAGGGCCTCTTCTGTGCAGCCACTGTTTTAGGCACTGAGCATAGAAAGATGGTCCCTGCCCTCCAGGAATTCACACTGCAAGAGGGGAGACAGACAATTGCTGTCCAGTGTGGGGGGCCCATGATGGTTTGTACTGATGGCCATTGAAACACAGGAGGCACAACTGGCTCTGCCTAGGGAGCAGCTGATATGTGAAACCCGCTTATGAGAGGACATTCATCAGGTGATGGGGAGAAAGGCAATCTGGGGAGAGGGGACTATACATGCAAAGGTTTAGAGAGGGCAACATGTGCAGCTCACATGAGTGCCCCTTAGGGACATGGCCCCCAAATTTGGTGACGCAGTCTGGACCCTGTTTCTGCAGACAGCAATTGGAGGAGTCCTCTTTCAGGGAGGAATTCCAGGTGGTCATGTTGAAAGCAGGAGACCAAGAGTGGGGAAGAAGGGAGAGCACAGTGGTGGGCAGGTGTGATGCAAACATACCTGGGGCCTGTGGATGCGCAGGAATATCCCAACAAGGTTTCACAGCATTCACCACGCTCAACTTGCCACCAGCCCTAGAAAAGCTTAGCAGATTGAGAGGACATTTCCATTACATCTGTCTGCATTAAGCATGCCGCCTGCCTCACCCTCCAATGAGTTTCCTGTGAGATGTCTTGGCAGGTTACTGTAGCTGAAAAAAAATGGTGCAAAAAAACATTTTACTACCAAAAACCAAGATACTACTAATTCTCACTAAATCTTGCCTTTTAGCTTCCACTTGGGCTACATGCAACCTCATTCACATCTAGCAACAACAATAAAAGGAGCATCTTTTTTTCTAAAAATCTCAAGAGTCTTGAGATATACTCCAATTGGATAGGCTTAGGTCACATGACAACCCCTGACCCAATCACTATGGCTGGGGAGATAGAAGGCACTGATTGGCTTAGCCAAGGTCACATGCTCCATTGCTGAACCCTTAGGTGCAGTCAGCTTCCCTAAACCTCCAGGGATACCCCAAAAAGGAAGAGTAAGAAGGCAGAATGGATGCTAGGAAGGCAACCACAAAATGTCCACCACAGATCCATCGGATACACTGTGGCATGTAACCCTCCCTGGAAGCCTGTGAGATGGGGATTACTGACCCCATTTACAGAGGAGGAAAGTGAGGATCAGAGAGAACTAAGTGGCAAGGCTGGGTTAGAACTCTGTTCTGACTCCAAACTCCTCATTCTTGGATTCAAATCCACTTTGTAAAGTGCAAGGCTGTGCACACGTGAAAGGGGTTATTATTCTTCATCATTGTCCCAGACGGCCACACTGAAGTCGGAGACAGATGGGTAAGAGGAGCTTTTTAACTTGTGGGAAATGTCTACCTCTAATGTCATAAGAAGGAATAGTAAAATTCCCAGCTCTTCAGAAGAGCGCCATAGAAAAAAACCAATGAATAAATCAATTTTCAGCATTTTTCCTAAAGGCATAATGAAAGTGTCCCGCCTTCCATCACTTATAATTAAGGCCCAGCCCTCTTTTCAGCCCCCTGGTTTCCTGGGAATTTGCGGTATTCCTGATAGAAGCTTTCCTTTGCAACTACAGATTCAGAGGCAAGTTCTAAGCCTGAGGCAAAATAGCTTTGTAGGGTTTTTTCTTCCCCCCTGTTCTGTTTGTTTTGTTTTCCCAAAGAACCATCTGCCAAGATTCATAGAGTCGGAGATTCTTAGAAACTCGGTGAGGAAAGGAACTTTGGAGAAAAGCTGGTCCAAGTGCCTCATGTTACAAATGAGGAAATGGAGGTCCAGGGACGTGGAGGCAGGGGTTTGAGGAAACACAGAAAACCTTCTGTGAGCCAGGAACCCAGTTGGATGCTTTAAAATACATTAAATCCAATCATTTATGTAACAAACTTAGAACAGTTCCTGCTACATGATGGCTGCCCCAAAGTGGTAACAACATTCATATTCTTCTCTATGACGGGGTGAAAACCATTTCTACCATCAATTTGCACATAAGGAGACTGAACCTCAGAGAAGTTAAGGAAACTGTCCAAGTTTACAGGTTGCAAGTTGGAGAAGCAGAGTCTGAACCTGGGTTTTGTGCTGCCTCACCATGCTCCTTCCCTTATATGATCTTTCTAGAAGTAGAGCCTAGGTTTTCTAGCTTCCCTTTCTACCACCCCCTCCACCTCAGCACCTCCAGGTTTCACATCCAAGAGAGGGGCTCTGGGACATCTAAAATGCAAAAAAATAAAGGCAGACATGAGGTTCTTGAATGGGAAGGCAACATGGGATGCGGTGGTGACAGGGACACAGTCATTGACCCCCAAAGGACACTCCCATCACTGGGATGAACTCAATGGGGGTGGGGGAAGACAATTCTGCCAGTGCTTGGACCCTAAACAGGACCTCCCTGACCAGGTATCTGTCTCCTTTGGAAGAAGCCAAAAGCAGGCCCACAGCCCGGAGTTGCTGGCTCTGAGGCTCAACTCCAAATCCTGCCTTTCCCAGAGTTTAGACTCTGAGTCTCTCGGGTCAACAACTGCTTTGGCATCTTCAGCTGCCTCTTCCCAAGAAAGGCTGAGCCATGCTGGGAGACAAGCTGTCCGTCTCTCTCCTATAGGCCCCAAATCACCTCCTACCTATCCCAGGCTCTTCCTGCCCCAGCCACAATTTTCCTTTCTGGTTCTTTCTCTGCCTTGCTGAACTACTGTCTGGTGATGTGAACACTCCCTGCACTTACCTCCCCTCTCCAGGCTTTGCTTTGTACAATGCTCTTTGCCTGAAGTGCCCCCTTCTTCTCCGTCGAAGCCTGAAAAAATTTACACAGGTTTCAATGTCTGGCTTAAATGCCACCTTCTTCATGAAGACTAGTCAGCCTGTCCAACTGAAAGACTTCTGCCCTCCTCTCATCTTTGTTCTGTGTCCAAGTTATCCATGCCCGTGTCTCATCTCCCATTCCGGGTCCTGACTGTGCGAGGTAAGGGTCTGTAGGACACAGTACTGGGCACATAAACCACATTCAACAACAGTGGACCAAGTGACTGATGGCACACCTTCCACCCTCTTTCTTTTCATTATGTCCCAGCTTCCTGATTCCGTTCTTCAAGGAGACAAATGCTCATGGCAAAATCCCACCTGTCCCTATACCTAATTTTTATAATTAGTAACCCCCAAGGAATGTTATAAAATCAGTAAATCCCATGCCTATGGGGCTAGATCCTGAAGCCCAATGTAAAAACTGGAAAATGAAGGCACAGGGAGATTAAGTGACTTCCTTGGGCTCTCAGAGTAAATAAAAGGCAGGATGGGGGGCGGGGGAACAAACTCCTTGATTTTTCTTAGAGGCCATCTCCATGCCCTAAGGCACTTTGGCCCTGAGGCTCTAATCTCTGTAAAGAGGATTGGGAGAGGAGGGAGAGTTTGTTTCTTAAGTGAATTTTCTCTTTGAAAGTCACTCAGTAAAATCTTTCCTGTGGGGGTGGTAGTCCTCTGCAAGAGTTTCCTACTGGTGTTGGGAGTGGATGTGGAAGTCTTCATCCATCAACAGCTGCCCCCCAGGATGAAGCTGAAGATTCAGGGGTTGAAGTGACAGTAAAAAGGGGAGTCTGGAAACCTGGGTTCTATTTAAGTTACATCTATCTCAGATAAATACCTAGGAGGGGGACGCTGGGTCCCAAGAGGATGTCCGGCTTTAATAGCATGAAATAGCTTTCCGCTCCACATCCCCGCCCCCATCTGCAGCCTACCTCTAGGCTGCTTTATTGGGATATGTCACATCTGAGGTCTACTTACTCCATGGGGCTATTTCTGCTTCTCTCCCACCCAGATGTCAACAGCTGGCTCCTCACCTTTGGATTCCAGCTGCACAATGTGATTCCTGGCTATGCCAAGCCAGACACGGATGCCATGGAACCATCCTACGAGCTCGTCCACACACAGATGAAAACTCAGGAGTGGGACAACAGCAAGGTAATTCCCGCACATGGCTGCCCACCCCTCGGGCCATTTGGACATTACAGGAGTGGGTCCCGCCAACTTTTCGTGAAAGCTTGGGCCGATGATGAAAACCAATGTGCGTCCACAGTGCCTGCCAGAAACCTTTCAGCAAATACTTAGTAACCCTACCACTGGCAAGCCACTGTGGACCCAGCTGGAACAGCACACAGGCCCTCACGAGCTATATTAAGGAGTTTTGTATGTTACAGAGTTTGGAGTTCCACAAAAACAATCAGCCTTTGCCACTACACAGAACAAAAGTGCAAGGAGGGAAGGTGTGTTCTAAATTACAGATGTGACATTTTCTGAGCACTTCAATGTACCTGGCCTGCTATGAGGTATTCTGCATAGGTTAACTCACAAATATCCCCTGGCGTTATTGTTCTCCTTTTACAGATTAAATACCTGAGGCTTGCCACACAGCGGGGAAGGGGTAGAGATGGAATTCAAACCCAGATCTGTCTGTAGGTACTCCAACAAATGGTGCTTTCTCTTGTCTTCCTTTTATGACCCAGTTTCAAAGACTCATCGAATTATATAGCCATAAAGGTCCTTAACAACAGTCTCATCCCTCCCCTTCACTTCAGCCATCCATTTGCTCATTTCTTCCCACTTCCCCAAGCCCCCATTTATAATATCTGTACTAGCAGCAGGTTCTTCCAGACCCCATGCTGCACACAGTGAATGCAGCAAGGAATCGGGCAGAGACCAGGCCTCCAAGGGCATCCCAGTCCAGGGGGAAAACAGACTGAGGAGGGAAGCAGGGTTGCAGATGGCATGCTGCTGGTGGTCGGAAACTTAGACATCCGTGTCTCTGACTCCAACCTGATTTGGCCTTAGCTTAGCTGTCTCCTCCCCTAGACTCTGGAGAATGTGATTCTGCGCCTCGCTGCTCTAGCAGCTCCCTGTATTTCCCTCGTTCAAAGCATGCATCACACTGTATTTTCATTCTTGTTTTCTTTCCTGTATCCCCACTAGACGGTGAGCCCCAAGAGGGCAAGTCCTGGGTCTTATTTGGTACCCAGCATATCGCCTAGCGCATAGTAGGTGCATGGAAAACCTTTGT
Organism: Diceros bicornis minor; assembly: GCF_020826845.1. NCBI lineage: Eukaryota > Metazoa > Chordata > Mammalia > Perissodactyla > Rhinocerotidae > Diceros > Diceros bicornis. The sequence goes on from NC_080746.1 coordinate 52,914,618, forward strand.
TGGATGAACAAATGGTTGAAAGAAGTAAACAATCCTGTGTGTCAGGCATTTTCCCCATTTTACAGATGAGGAGACCAGGGTTCAGAGAGAAACTTGCCCAAGGTCGCTGAGCTGGAAAGTGGCAGAAGGCGATGAGAACCCAAATCTGTCTGGCCATAAAGCCCGTCCTCCTTCTGCTGCTCTCTGCTGCCCTGGCCCTGTCCCTCTGCCCCTCTCCAGTCCTCACTATCGTTCCAGGCCTGCACAGATGCCCACAGCATTGGCTGTTCCCAGGGCTGATTCCAGCAGCTCAGCTCTTCCCCCACCACCCGGTTCCCTCCTCCACTCTGCAGAGCCCCAGTCTCTGACGGCCTGTTTGCCAACCTCGCCTGTCAATGAATTATTGATTTCTGCCTTTGGCAAGCATTGGAGATCTTTGTTGTTGAGCACTCCAGCTTTCGTGAAACTCCAGGAAATAATTGTTCACAGACAGGGTTCTATTAATTATAAAGAGGACTTAATTTCAGTGAGAAGCCGATGGGCCTGTTTCTAAAGCCATTTCCCTGAGTTGCTGATAAGGCGCTGGAGCCCACCTGAACGTGGCTTTGCTGAGCTCCCCGAGCCCTGAGAGGGACGGGTAGACAGTATGCCAAGGAGACACTGCCTAACCTGTCCCCCAAAGCAGCCAAGAGCAGGGGCATCTGAGGAGCCTCCAGGAAGCACTGTGGGGGCAGAGGCCCCCCTTGAAAATCATTTATAAACATGGCAGAGAGCCATAAGGCAGGGTGAGAGGGTTTATACAAATCACTACTTTTCATCTTGCTAAGCCTTCTAGCCAAGAATGCGTTTCTTGCCATTCCTCCATCTAACATCACCCCCTCAGCCTTCAAGTCCCAACTCAAGCATGAGCCTGTCCTTGAACCCACCTTCTCCACCTCACTCCTCCACCTTCAGGCTGAGATATTCTGACCTTGTTTGCTCCCCCTCCTCCAGCAGCCCTTGAAACTGAGCCTCTAGAATCAGACAGACCTGGGTTTGAATATAGGCTTGAATACTCACTAGTTGTATGACTGTGGGCCAGTTAAAACTTCTTTGAGGCTTAGCTTCCTTAGATGTAAAATCAGAATAATAACAGTACCTACTATATAAAGTTATTGTTATCAAATGAGATAATGAATGCTAATTATGTAGCTCAAAGACCAAGAAATGTTAGCTACAGCTATTACAATTACTTCTCTTAGACCACCAGTTATCACATTTGATCATCGTTATTTGTTGTCACATCTATCTTTCTTACTGAATGATGAGTTCTTCCAGGGCAAGGATGATGTCTGATTCATTATAGTATCTCCAGTGCCTAGAAAGGGACTTGGCACAGATTAGATGCTCCCTGAACCGTTTCTGAATGGAAGGATGGGTGAATGGGTGGGTGAAGGATGGCCAGATGTCCTAGTGGTCAGCAGTAGAGCTGGATGCTACAGGTTAATAAATATGTCTAGATTTGACTTAGTTATATAAGCCAATTCTCCAGTCTCTCGGGGTTTTTCCCCCTTTGTCTCACTTTCCCTCTGTTTCTCTTCTCTCCCCTGCCTCCCCCATCAGTCTATCCTCGGGGTACAGTGTGAAGTGCAGAAACAGCTCAAGGCCTTCGTCACCCTAGAACGTTTCGACCAGCTCTATGGCTCCACAATCACCAGCTGCCAGCAGGCCCTAGAGACAAAGAAGTTTGCATCCAGTGGCTCAGTCTTTGGCAAGGGGGTCAAGTTTGCCTTGAAGGATGGCCGAGTGACCACAGACATCATCAGTGTGGCCAACGAGGATGGGCGGAGGGTTGCTGCCATCTTGAACAATGCCCACTACCTAGAGAACCTGCACTTCACCATTGACGGGGTGGACACCCACTACTTTGTGAAACCAGGGCCTTCAGAAGGCGACCTGGCCATCCTGGGCCTCAGTGGGGGGCGGCGAACTCTGGAGAATGGGGTCAACGTCACCGTGTCCCAGATCAACACGATGCTCAATGGCAGGACTAGACGCTACACAGACATCCAGCTCCAGTACGGGGCCCTGTGCTTGAACACTCGCTACGGGACGACGTTGGACGAGGAGAAGGCACGGGTGCTGGAGCTGGCCCGGCAGAGAGCCGTGCGCCAGGCGTGGGCCCGCGAGCAGCAGCGACTGCGGGAAGGGGAGGAAGGCCTGCGGGCCTGGACAGAGGGGGAGAAGCAGCAGGCGCTGAACACAGGGCGAGTTCAAGGCTACGATGGCTTCTTCGTGATCTCCGTCGAGCAGTACCCAGAACTGTCAGACAGCGCCAACAACATCCACTTCATGAGACAGAGCGAGATGGGCCGAAGGTGACAGAGAGGACCACGGCCTGGACTTCTTGCCAAAGACAGCTACTCTTTTGTGGCCGCGCACCTGACTGTGTTGTACTTTAAAAAAAATCCTTTTTTTAACAAGTGCAGAAAACAAACAAACAAACAAAGATACTGGTTGCATTGTAACTCATGCAACATCCTTTTTTTTAAGAAAAGAAAAACACAGATTTGGCCTTCACACGTTTTTTGCAAAGAACAGAAGGTATTTTTTTTCTGTAGTGTGATCACAATGAAAACTTTATTGTCTTTTGTTCCCTTTTTCCTCAAGGAATTTTCCTTGTTGTTTGGGGTACACTTCTCCTCTCTGAGACGCATCTCCTGGGGTGTGTCCTTGTCTGTCCTTAGGTACCTAGTGTGATGTGAGACATGAGTGTCTGTGCTAACTTGTCTCATGTGCAACCCTTTCTTCCATGGGGGTCGGGCAGGAGTGAGGGGTGTGGAGAGTGATGGGCCAGTACCAAACTTTCGAGGGGGCCTGGAAGGAGGGTCTGCAGGACCTGAGGATTTTGGCTGAGCTCCCACAGATGAGTGGTGGCTTTTTACTGTGTTCCATGCCTCCAGAGGACCACAGATGACTTCGTCTTGCTCTGGGGAATTTCATGATGTCATTCAGCACCTTTTTCAAGCTGCCCCAAACTCCTGTCCAAGCTTTATATTTTGATGCTAAATGAAACCCCCTACCCCTTTTGCAAATCCTGTGTAATTGTCAGTGCCACCCCCATGCTGGGATGGAGAAGGTGTCTCCCAGGTCCTTTCCCCCAGTCTGGTAATAGAACATCCTGGGGCTAAGAGCCCAATCCTTCCCAAGAGGCCAAGGCACCCAGGATGTCTGTGGTTGGTTGGTCCTCCCATGATGTTCCTTATTCATCACCTCCTCTCTCCCAAAGTCAGATGTGAGAACCAGCACTGCATGGCAAGCCCTCACTGTGGAAACCATGTCCAGGGAGGGGAAGGCCACCCACGGCAAAAGGATGGCAGAGGTGGCAAGGGTACCAGCCTGCCTTCCCAGGTGAAGCCCTCTCCCCATGACTTTGGGTATCTTCCCTCCACTGCTCAGCTGCCACCACTGAGAAATAGGAGTGTGGAGAGAGGTGCTTGGTGGCCTTTGATTCTGGAAAGATGCTTAAAAAAAAGTCAGCCAAAGAGAGGAAGACATGAGCCAAGCATCCTTCTAACCAGCTCCTGAAGGCTCCTCTGCCTCCCACATACGGGCTAATTGCAGAGCTGGGACGCAGCAGGATAGGCTTTCAGGAAATTCCTTCTGTGAAGTTCTTCTAAAACAGCTTCCCCTCTGGAGGAGGCCAACCAGGGTTTTAAAGAAAAATTAAGAAGAAAGGAGGAAAGAGCTAATTTGGTGCAGCCTGAAAGTGTCATCCAACCCCATCAGGACTGGGGGCAGTTCCTGAGGCTGGTGCCCATGGATCTAGGAGGCCAGGCTACCACTGTCCCTGCGAAGACCTATGCCTGAGGTCATTGGGAAGAGGTGTAAGCCCTCTCAGGAGCAGGTACAACCCACACCTGGAGGGCATGCCCAGAGAGAGGCAGCAGCCACAGGCCGGTGGAAGCATTGAGGGGAAAGGAGAGGGGCAGCAAGAGCCTGGAGCTCCTTGCTCCTGGTTCATGTGCCTAATTACCATCGTCATTACCACTCACAGGAGGCTCTGAGGGACAAGGAGGGGAAGCCAAATGCTTCCTTTTGAGCTGGGCTTCTTAGAAAATGGGACTTTTATGGGTTACATTTACATTAAGTGTGGAAAATGAATTCTGAGTCTGAGCTATTCCCCGTGGAAACCTTGTTGGACTGATAAGCTCATGGCACCTTTATAGCCTTACAGAGTCTTCAGAATATTACACGAGTTAATGAAACCAAGAAGGTCTCTTACTGCATGAGAATTGGAGCAGCGTGTAGTCTGGGTTCTGCCTTGCAGAGGGAAGTATCCAGAGCTTCTCGGGAGAGGAGGTTTCGCCTTACGTCATCCCACTGGGATTAGAAGATGTGTTTCGCTAAGTGCTCTTCTTGTTTCCAAAAAAAGTCTCGCTGCTGCAACAGCGCTCCTTGGCCCATCTGTCCACTGGTCCCAGTGCCTCTGGGTCCAGAGCTCCAATGAGTCAGATGTAGTGCTCCTTGGGCCCACTGTGCACGGTGGGAGCTGGGGTGGGCTCCCATCCAGCAGGATCGTTCTTAGATGAGATGGAAAACAGTTTGGCCTGAAGAACACAAGTTTTTTATCCAAAATAGACTTACACCTCTCAGAGTGTACTCTTGATATAAGGGGTCTTTGGGCAAAGCTCTCCTGCCCATTGGCCTAGTTGATCAGTTCCATCCTGGCTGCCTGACATCAGTCAAGACCTGCTGGGGACATCTACTTGGAGGTCAGAGACAGCATGAGGGCCAAGGGAATCATCTCCCTGCACCTCTTGCACCCTCTGCCCCTCCACCACTCCCCCACCAAAGTAATAGTGTGGACTTTTAAAGATCAAAAACACCGAGAATTGTTGAGCGTTCCTTTTCTTTAAACGAATGATGTTATACTTTTTCTGGGCAACATACCACCAAGGAGGCCCAGCTTCTGTGCGGGGAAAAGTTGAAGCACCCCCAAGCTTTAGAGAAAGGATCTCAGGTGTGGGGTAGGCAGCACTCTGCACCTCAGTTTCACTTCAGTGCTGTTGCCATTGGAGACGGTGCTTCTGGCCTTGGCACTTTTGAGTTGGTTTCCATTCGGGCTGGCAGATGACTCAGTGCCTCCCCTCGCAGTCTGTCCTCCTGCTCAGACCAGCAGTCCCAATCTCACAGCAAAAGTGGGTGTTAAGGCATAAGCTAGAGTTGCCTGTGCCTGCTGAGTGGCCTCTAGGCATCAAATCCTTTCCTTGAGGGCACCTGCCCTTTGGGCACTAACCAACCAAAATATGTCCACTCCTTGGAGTGACCAGCACCCCCTCACTGGCCCAGGTCCATGATTCTGCAGGATGTCGGCTTCTGACCCTAGAAAAAGGTTTATTTGGGAAGAGTTCCTGCCTTCTTCCCTACCCTACACAGCTACCATCAGCCCCTCATCCTCAGCCCCTCTGCCATCACCTTAAATAGGACTTGAGTTGATTCCCCAGCTTTGTTTTTATAGGATGAGATTTTGTTTTCACCCACCCTTCAGATAGACAATGTTGGAGGGCAGAGCTATGATGACAGGAAGAGAGGAAGTAACTCCACAGCACATGACAACCTCTGTTGGCCCCTGATGCTTATCTCAGAACTGTTGGCGAGAACTAACCCACGGAACAAACCAGTGCCTGATTTCTACCCGGGGATGGAGGATTTGAAACAATCCCTAAGATATTGACCAGAGCATGAGAAAGGCCAGAGGGTATGCTTTTATATAATCAGGATGGGGTGGGGCTGGGAGCAGAAAGTGACGGTGAGACAAGGAAGGTGAGTGAGTAAAACTGGGCAGTGTTTTTATAGACACATAACAAGGAATCAGATTTATTTTAAAAAAAAAGTAAAAGACCTTTTCAACTGTGACTTTTAAGTACCGCCTTTATAGACGGTAGGGGTCTCCATCATGCAAAGAAAGATGAGGCTTTCGATGTGAAATCTTGGAATGCAGTTCCAGAGCTGCAGCCTTGCATTTGTGGTAGCCATGTGGTGAGGGTAGTGATGCTGACCTTGGTGCCCAGGAGGAGGGAGCTTGCCAGGCCTCAGCAGGGTCCCCAGCTTTGGGGTTTGATCTCCCAGTGCTCAAAGTCAAATCTATTCTCCATTGACTGCAACCACCAAACCCAGGCTGTGATTTCTAGTCCTGAACTGGGGCCGCCTCCTGAGGGGCCCCAGAAAGAACCCATTCTCTTCTTTCTCTTGGGATCCTTGTTAGGACTAAACACCTGCAATTTAAGGCTCATAATTCCCAGCTAGGTTTATACACTTGTCTATATTTTATTGGAGGAGAGGCAATTAAAAGAAAGAACTCTGTAGTTCAAGGCCCTTTCATTTAACCTTCAAAAAACAGCAAACTCATTTTAAAGACTCATTGCTCAGGTGATAGAAACTTTATCCTCTCCAACCTTTACATTCTCAAAAACCGGCCTTGTATACTTGACTGCCCCAGACAGCAGTGAGCTCTTAGGTTTCATCATGAATGTGGAAGATCAGAGTTGGGGGAGGCCTGGGTGGGGCCAATGTTGGGTTTCTTACCCTCTCTGGAATGCCAAAGGCATGATACTGGGCGACCTCTTGGTCCCCAAGAACACGTGCTTGATTCTGAGGGCAAACTGCCAATGGAGAGCCAACCTTCGTGCAGGCTCAGCTACCCCGGCAGAAGCTGAGTCACAGATGTCTGGTGGTGCCCGGCAGCCCTGGATTCACCCAACACCGGAATCCCACTTTTCTAAACCTGCCTGTTTTTGAAGACTTCTGAACCCGCAGCTTTGGCAAAAGGACTCTCCAAGCTGCCTCTGGACGACCAACACTGGAGACTCTGGCCTTACCATGTGGAACTAGTTTTCCTGAAGTCTGGAACTAATTTTGAGAAGTTTTTTTCTCAACACTTTTGTGTTTCTAACACTGTATTCTTGACTGTGTAAATACCGACAAGGCTGTAAATAAATGCAGATGTAGATACCTTCTAGAAAAAAAAAAAGGCATAAAAACAAAACCAGAAGTGATCCTGTGTAGCCTTCGTTGACAAATAAAAGAATATTTTGTGTTTAAATGTGTTTGGTGGCCTGTGATTGGAGAGTAGGGGCTGCCTGGGCCTGTCTCTGAGTTTGCACCTGTAGATGCTGCTGTTCTCAGGATGACCTGCAAGACTCAGGTCCTCGGCCCCAAAGTCCCTCTTAAGCCCTCCAGGTGACATCTGTCATGGAAAGGCATTTCCAGAGGCCACAAAGATCCTGGGGTTTAGCCTCACGAATGTCAAAGCACCTCTGACATCAGCTGTGCCCTGCTGCTCCCCAAGGCCACGTCCCAGCTGCTGTCCTCACTGGCCTCGGAGACAGACTCCAAGGAGAGGGACAGCCTGACACTGCCTGAAAAGAGAGCCACTGGGCCCAGAGTTGTCCCCTATGCCACTGCATACTAGGTGGGGTGTCACTGGTTGCACTTTTAAAAATAAATGAATGCATATTCATCATACAAATTATTATAATCACATAACAACTTGGAAAAAAAGGAAGGAAGAAGATTCCTTTAACATTTTTTTTTCTTCTGTGTGTTCTTAACGTATCTTTTTAAAAAAAAAAAATTCTAAGGTCGTGTAATCACAGCATGCAGGTAATTTTTCACCCTGCTTTTCTCACTTAACCTCATATTTAACCTCTCAGCTCTAGAAGTCAGGGATGACAGCTGGTCACTTAGGAAAGTACACTTGCTAAGCCCAGCTCCCCGGTGTGAATGGCAAACCTTAGGAAAATTCACATAACTGAGGACAGGAGTACGAGCAGAGGGCTCATGGCTCTCCCGTTAGCCTCAGGACTGCCCGCCACCAGGCCTGCAGGGAAGGAGCTTCAAGCTCCAGGCCTCTTCCTTCTACCCAGGCAATCATGGGCTCTCCAGGCACCACTGCCCAGACTGTCATCACTCCTCTGTGGTGCCACAGGGCACCTGCAGGGGTAGAAAAAAACTGCTTTTGGAGTCTGGCCAAATTGGGTGCAGAATTTGGCTCTAGCACTTACTGTGTGATCTCAGGCAAGTCATTTAAGCCCTCCTCGCAGCAGTCTTCCATCTGTAATGAGGGTGTGATGATGCATACGCCTCCTAGTTACTGCTCAAATCACCTTAAAGGAGAGGGTGTGTCATGTCGCACGTTGCTCAGAGCACAACAGGCCCTCACCCATGTAAGTTAGGTTTTCTGCCTCCACCTCCCTCCCCAGCCCACCAGCTTCCTTCCAAGGTCTGGTGCTCTTTCCCCTACACCAGTGGGTCTCAAACTTTGGCCTACCTCAGATTCACCTGGAGGGCTTATCAAAAACATTGATGGGCCCACCCTCGGAATTTCTGAATCTGGGAGTCTGGGATGGGGCGCCATAGTTTGCATTTCTAACATGTTCCCAGGTGATGCTGACGCCCCTTCACGCTGCGAGAACCACCGCCAACTGCTCTGTCCTTTACACTATGTACTGAATAAGCTACTCAGCATAGCACTTCAGATGCCCTTGGTCAATGAAACCTGCCATCTCCAGCCAGCAGAGCAGGTATATCAGGTGCTCCTCCCTCTTCCCCACTATAGTATAGTCAGCTGCATGGGAATGCCCCCCGCCATGTGCCCACGGACTTGCACACCTGTGGGCCTCTGCACACACTGTTTCTTCAAGCGCATCTGAAACGTACTCTGAAGCCCTCTCACTCGCTGCTCATTCCCCTCTCAAAAGGCACTCAACTGAGCATCTGCCACAGGCCAGGCACTTTTCAAGACTGGATTATTCTTGGGTGTGAGCTCCTCGAGCCCAACCAAGTCTGGGTCTGTCTAATCCTCTGCATGACCCCAGTGTCCAAAGCAAGTGCTCAGCTATGGGTCATTCTGAGTTCAGCATTCCCTTTGCCCTAGGGGTGCACTCTCTCTGGTGTATTCAAGAAAGAGAAAGGTTGTCTTCTGTCCCCTTCTGGATAGACACTTCCTCTCCTCCGAACTGGGCATTGTGCCTCTCTCTCCTGGCAAATCCGCTGCAGCTGCCACAGGCCCCGGGAGAGGAAGACAGGGGCAGAGGACAAGGGGTGGCAGGCGGGTCTGCTCCCCACTGCCCTCTGTAACCTGCCCTTAAGGTTGTACAGGTGATTCAAGCTTTCCTGATCCATTGAGGCCATGGCTAAAACTACAACATAGGAGGAAAAAGACTTTAAAAATGAGTGATAATACGCCCTTTCCCATATCCAGGGGAGAAGGGTCTAAGAGTTAAACCTCTTACACGGCTTTTCACTCGGTCACGTCCCACCCTGACCTTGCTCCCAGTCCTTGTGCTGGCATCTCTGTGGGTGCCTCTCCTTCCAACCCCCACACTGGAAATCTCTCTCCATGCCTTGGGACACTCCAGCCCTACCGGAGGGCCCACCCCTCCCCATCAGGCAATTCAGCATTTATTTCTCCAGTCTGAATTCATCAATCTGGAATAGCCCCCAGTGGCCTCCAGCCACCATCCGCAGGCCACTCCCCTTTCAAGGTCTCAGGGGCAGTAGGAGTTGCGAATACATTCATATTCCTTCAAGAATCCAAAGCATTTTTGTGGAGACACACACATCTTACAAGGGCAAACACCAATTCTTAGGAGCAGTAGAGTCTTAAGCCCATCAGGAAGAAGAGAAGCATTTTCCTACCCGCCCTGTCATCTGCAAGCCCACTCCTGCCCCTTGGGGAGTTGGTACGCGACACAGTACACAGAGCAGTTGGACCTTCGCTTTGTCATGCCCTCCCTCACCTTCAAAATATGCCCACTCTACACTCCCTGGATGAAGTTCTTAGGGTAAAAATCTCTTCCTCAGTCTGTGAAATGGAAACAGAGGAAATAGTCATTATTTCAGATGCAGAAATTTATTATATGACAGAGTGGACGGATGGGTAGATGGATGGGTGGATGGATGGATGGATGGAAAGAGAATGGATGATTAAATGAGTGAATGCCACAGCCAGGCCCTTGAGGAGGCCTAGAGGAGGAATTGCAATTAATCAGCAAACATTTAATGAGCATATCATGTATGTAAGATACTACCCCAAACAGCCTTAAAAGACCTAAAGATGTAAAACAGGACCTTTTGCTTATATACATCACCACCCAGTCAGAGAGTCTAGAAAGATTCAGGAAACAGACTGTGATACCAAGGAGCATGTGCTCTCTGTCACTACTCCAGAAGCCTCAGCATCCAAGCTTGCTAGAACTCAGAAGTCTGGTGAAGGAGAGCAGAAATCTTCCAGGTTTTGCCCTGAGATAGGTGGCCAGCAGCCCAGTCTTTGGAATCAAGAGGCACGATAAGCTTGAGCTCAGTCCAGGGGACAAGGAGTTGCCAGTTTTATAGCAGCCAGGCTATAACATGGCAACGCAGCCAGGGGCTCCAGGTGCTACTAGGGCTATTGAGAGCAGAACCCCATCAGTGTCCAAGGGTAGGTCCAGATCCTCAGGGGAGGTGTCTGGGTCCAGGCAGGGGGGCTGGGCAGGCAAGCAGGGGTCGGCTCCAGACCTGTCAGGTGGGCTGGGCAGGTGCCCTGGCATCCGCGCTTTACTGACATAGGTTTGGTTGTAGGAGGAACCAAGCTCTGGGGACTTAAGCTCATCCTCTGCCCATAGTCATGATTCTGTGACAGCAGGGCCAGCCCCAGCTCCCACCTGCTGCCGTGGATGAGGCTCCTAATGTGCTCCTTGCCTGATCAGCCTGTGATTTCAGCTGGACACTCAAAGACTCCAGCCAGCTTGAGGGGAGAAAGAAAGAGGGCCAAGTGCTAACAAAATGGTTCCAACAAAAACCTCTTTCCACGGTGCCAAAGAAGAGGGGCTCAGGGCGGGCTGGGTGGGGAGAGGGGGAATCTGAGAGAATTTCCTGAAGAGGTGGCAAGGGATTAGATGAGAATGGAAGACATTCCTGGTGGGAAGAAGGTGTGCTGTTCACATGGCCCTGGGGGCACTACTCCTGTGAACCTAGTCCAGGCAGGCATCAAGCCACAAATTCCCAGGGATCTGATCCAGCATGTCTCAACTCTTTTCACACAGCGAAACACAGCATGGTTGATGTTTACTGCAGAACCCACTCCCATGGGTTTATCTAGATTTGGTACAATAAAGGTGTAGTTTTTGTGCAAACCCCAACAAGCAAGAATGCCTCTTTTTCCCCACTCAAAAAGCATATCAGAATGCAAGCAAGGGAGAGTCATAGTAGTATTATAAAGATAATTGTGAATGCACTCTAATTTATAAAAGGAGTTATTTTGCAGAGCTGTACTTTAATTATTATTCATAATGACTTACCTCTGACACATTGCATCTCTGTTTGTAGTAACATGAAGACAGAAGCAATTGCTGCCTCCTTTTTTCTTCTGTCTTGAGTCAGGGAGTTCCCCATAAGTAGATTCTGAACAAGGATTTGTCTGAAAGTAAGTTCTTAGGAAATGGTCCTAGGAAAAACAGGCAGACAAATGAAGATGAGAGGCAAGAAAGGGAAGACGGTCATCAAGGGTGTGAGATCAAGCAAAGTCCCAGGAGAGTAACTTTGGCTCAGTCCACTGGGGGAGATGTGGAAATAGTCTAAGTCAAACCTGAGAGTTGGCCCCAGCGGTGGATGGGGCTGGAGTCTTTACACCTCTGCACCTGTCAATCATTGGTTAAGGGCTGCTCCTGGGGATGTCATTTCCCAGGCACTTCTGGCTCTCTGTGCACTCGGCAAAGGGAGCTCCAGCAGCCTGAGGACAGTGCACCTACAAAGAGTCGCAGGTTGGCTGTTGAGAATGAAAGCACACAGCTTTCATTCATTTCCATCCGAGGAGGTGGGTGGAGTCACAGCACCTGCTGTAGTCTCATTTCCTGCCTCTTAGAGGCACCTGGTAGATGGTGGTTGACTGTTGGCTAGGGAGGGATGCATCCAAGAGAGCAGGACACAATGGCATGCATTAAGCTGACAGAGGTCAGGACCCCACCTGTTTTGCTTACCACTGTATCCCTGGCACCTGGCACAGGAAGTATTCATATGCACTTGTTGGATAAATGATGAATGAATCTCCCCCATGGTGATTCTGTGATCTAAGAGCTTCTCCAGGGTCTCCCTGGTTCTCTCTTTCATTGCTTACCTGACTCAGTTGATGCTGCTGGAGACCATGGAGCACTCAGGAGGAGCTCCCTGGGGCCTCACACACTGACCCTCCTCACTGAGCAAGCACTGCCCAACCATTAGGCCCAATGTCTGCCACTGCTCTCTCCTGATCAGATGCTTCTGAGGACAAGCAGGGCGGCTCAGTGGGGAGAGCTCAGTGAGACACGGTAGGTGTGGACTCTAGACCCAGTGCTTTCTATCTTAAATCTCATTTGAACCTACAGAGTATTCATGGTAGGTATTATTACCTCACATTTTGCAGATAAGGCATATGAGGGCTGGAGATGTTCATGATTTGTGTTATTAAGTAATGGAATCAGAATTCAAATCCAGATTTGCCTAACTCCAAATTCTAAGCTATTTCTCTTATGTCTTAAAGCTGGAGGGTAAGGGAGTTGCTGATGTGAAGGGCTTCATACACTGAAAAGTCTGATGATGGCCAACCACCTTTCAAGTGCCCAGCAGGTCACCTGATGACCATTCAACAGACACAAAACCCACTTCGCTGACTTCATGGGTGTGGGGCCCGTGCAGTCACACAGGGCCCTGTGGTCAGAAGGGCCCTGCTCTTGGTTTAATGCTCTGCTGTCACCATCTTGAAATTCTTCATAGGTTTTGAACAAGGCATTCTGTATTTTCCTTTTGCACTGGGCTATGCAAGTTATATAGTGTGGACAAACTTACAGCATTCTAGGACATTCTCAGGGCCCTGAGGCAGAGGGTGGGCCCTGGAGCCCCAAAAAGCTGCTGTGGGTGAGAAAGCCCTTGAGGCTGAATAGAACAAGCCTGACCTCTTGCCACCCCCAACAACACCAAGCCAGGAAATCCTCACTCGATGGTAAACATCTAAGTCCACTAAAGTGGCAAAGACCTGGGAAAGGAGGTGTGGGGACAGTGGAGCACAAAGAAGCTATGAGAAGTTCCATCTGGATCAGGGCAGGTGACACTTGACTGAGTCTTAAGAGAAAGGAACAAAGAAGGGTTTGGCAGGTGGAGGGTATGGTTAGGGAAAGGCACCAAGGTGTCCTGCAGGCTTGGCACGTCTCCTGGGCAAGGCAGAGGAGGGGCCTCGGGAATCAGGACTGGACGGGTGGGCAGGGGCCACACAACCAGGTAGGCTTGACTTTTCCTCCTTCCCCCCAGCTTTCGCACTCCTGCATCGTGTACATTCTCCTGGGCCGGCCTCCATTTCCACCCCAAATCCTGGCAGATGGCTGGAATTTATTGAGATGAGAAGTTTGCTGTTCTCCAGATAGATGTTTATCTGCTCTTCCCCTCTATCGTGCAGGGCAGGTGATGAGCTTCCATGTTAATGATTTCGTCACATGATAGCGCCACCTAGTGGTCGCCTGTCACACTTGCCCATCTCTCCAGACAGACCTGAAAAAAACATGGTGAGATAATCCAGGACCATAATAACCCCCTGTCCTGGCCATGCACTTTGTGTGGCTTGACTTTGTGAGAGGACCCTCATGCATGAATCCTTTTGACCTGCACAACAGCCCCAAGGTTGAGCAATGACTCTTAGAAAATGCTCCCAAAGCACGACACACACACCAGAAAGGAGACAGAAGAGGAAAATCAGCTCTGGAGGTCGCTCCTCCTGCCTCAGTGCCTTCTGATCCTTGAGCCACTGGGAGGAGGGTCCCTCAGTCCTGAAAGTGCTGTCCTCAGCACCATGCAGACAACTGCAGAGGCCACTGCTGGGCCTGAGGTTGGAAGAAGATGGGCAAACGGCACTCATGACTCACAGGGCTTGAAGACTTACCTTAGGCCTCTTCAAACAATCAATAATGATAACATCAATAACAAGAAGGAGGAGGAGGAGGGGAGGCCCTGCAGGGGAAGCTGCTATTTCTTGAGAGCCATCCCCGGTGCCAGACAGCCACACTAGGCCCTTTAGTTATCTTCCTTGAATGCATCTTTGCAAATGCATTAAATCTGCCTCAGAGCAAGGCAAGGTTCCAATGGCAGTTAATATGCATGAGGTGCCTACTATGTGCCAGGCACTTTTCTAAGCACTTTAATGCATTTTCTCATTTAGTCCTCACCCTAATACAACAAGAGAGGTATACTATTGTTATCTCTGTTTTGCAGGAGGAGAAACTGAGGCACTTGTCCAAGGACACGCAGCTAGTTAGTGGAGGAACTGAGACTTGAACCTAAGCAGTCCAGTTCCAGCACATGCACTATTAATCACTCCCCAGTCTACCTCCTACGCTGAGAGACAAAAAGAAAATGCATATACCCTGTCCTGGAGTCTGCTGGGGAAGAAGGGTATGTGATTGACTATCCATAATGCATTTACTTATTTACTCATTCGACAAACTTTTCCTGAAGGACATCTTACGCTAGGTGTGGGTGGGTGCATAGGTGTAAAGTACCCTCAGTCTGATGGGGAAGAGAAGGTGAACCAGGTTGGACCTACACACAGGTGATTCAGGATGGGACAGGAGGCACTGGGACTCGGGACAAGTCCATGCAAAGCTAGCCAGGCAGTGCTCGAACCCTGGTCTAACCGGGTCTAAGGAAGACCTCTCCGCCAGCAGATGATGAATCCTCAGCAAACTGCTGCTAGAACCCTAATTCTATCTAAGAAGCTCCACTGATTCTCTCCCTTCAGCTTTATGCCTCCTTCCTAGGACAAGAAGGGGAACACTGGCTGATGGGTGATTAGGCAGGACCCAGCTTCTTACAGCAAAAACCAGACTAGCTCCCTCATGGGTCCAGGGTTCCAGATAGACTGGCCTGAGCTGCCATCTACTGGTCAACTGTACACACTGCGCTGGATATTCCCAGGGTCCAGCCTTCCTGCCCAGGTGCAGAGGGAAAGGGGCCTAAGGTAACTGAATCCTTTGATTGACGCCTTGAGAGGGAGGCTGTCATGTCCTGTGTTTTACAAATGAGGAGGAGGCTGAGACTCTGAGAGGTGACAAGAGGCAGTAACGGCTTTCATTTGCCATTTACCAGGCACTGTGCTAAGCATTTTACATTCCTCGAATCCTCTCATCCCATGACATTTATCCCCCTTTTACTTGGTAGTCTCTGAAGTCTCTTTTATTCCACAGTATTTCACTTCTTCTTAATGCCGTTTATTTGTTGGCAACACCAGCTCATTCGTACTACAGAAAGTCTCACAGCCTGGACTGGGTGATGGCTCTTCAGAGCATCATTTCACTCTCAGGCCTCCATATCTCCTAAAAGCTAGCACACAGCTCTAGAGGCTTCATTAAATTCAGGTTCAATTGTTTCAAGCAAGACCGATTCATATGTACTTTCTGTTACATCGCATCAGGAGGCACGTAGTGTTTGGTTGTCCTCCTTCTAGTGATGTTAAGATTTAGTGATATTAAAGCGATGCAAAAATGCTGGCTTTCCAGGTCTATTATTCCTTGATTACGTGGAGCTCTTATTTAAAGAAGAACTTTCAGGTTCCAGCTCCAGGTAAGATGGAGCAGCCACAGACCCTGAACAGGATGCACAGAACCGCTACATGAGGACCCTGAAAAGTAAACAGCAGCAGCCAGACTGGGGAGGAAAGCCAGAATTTGGAGTGCTGTGGAATCGGCTGTGAGTTTCGCTTTCTTTATTCCCCTCTGGTATCCTCCAGCCTTGACTCAAGGCAGCGAAAACTCAGAAGTGGGCATCAGCACAGACAGAACTCTGGAGAAACCCTCCATTTCAGGCTTGAGGAGTGAGAAAGGGGTCTCCTGAGAGCGGCAGCAGAGGCCCACAGACACCTGAAATTCAGGGAGGGGGACTATCCTCTCTAATGGCAGGAATGATGGTCTCAGGAGTGCGGGCGAACGCCCTGCTGCTATTCTTCTCTCTCTGTCCTCCCACCAGAGGGCCCCAGACGCAGATGCAGTGGTTGCAGGAAGTGCATGCAGAAAGGGGGTAGATAAAGCCCCAGATTTCTGGCTGGAAAACCAAAAAGGGAGCCTCAGGGAAACAGAAAGTACCAGAGAGACTGTGGAGAGGGAGCAACTCAGGACAGTGGACTCACAAGTTGTTTGTGAACTCCTGGACCCATTCCTAGCTGCACATCCATAGATCTGGCCCTAAGGAGTCCACCATAAACTTCGAGAACAGAACTGAGAAAGAGACTGTGGCCCAGGTCCCAGACTGACCATTGGATGGCTCACATGCAGAACAGATCCAAATAGCCTGACAAAGTCTTTGAAAAGCGAACATTGAAACCACAATCCACAGAAGGCTGGACAGAACTTATGGCCTGAACCCAAGCTAGTCAAATGCTTGCTTTTGAATTTCTTTAATTCTCCACAGAATTTAAATAAGATCCAGAGATTCATAACATAATATTCAAAATATCCAAGATACTTGGCATATGAAGAACCAGGAAAATCTCAACTTGGCCAATGCTGAAATGATACAGTTGTTGAAATTATCTAACAAAGACTTTGAAACAGCTGCTATCAAAGTGCTCCAAAAATAAGAATGAGCACTCTTGAAGCAAATGGAAAGATAGAAGGTCTCAGAAAATAAATAAAAGACATAAAGAAGAACCAAATGGAAATTTTACAACTAAAAAATACATTAACCAAAAGTTTAAAAATTCATTGGATGGGCTCAATATGGCAGAATGGAGATGACAGAAAAAGAATCAGTGAACTGGAAGGCAGACTGATTAAAAGTATCCAATTGGAACAACGTGGAGAAAAAAAAATTGGGGAAATAAATGAAAGGAGCCTCAGGGATTTGTGATACCACATGAAAGATCTAACATTTGTGTCATTGGAGTCAGAGAAAGAGAGGAGACAGTGTAATACAGGAAACATGCTTGAAGAAATAAGACTTGCAAGTTTCCAAATTTGAAGAAAAATGTAAGCTTACATATTCAAGAGGCTCTGCAAATCCCAAACCAATAAATGTCTGTCTGCCAAGCCTGTTGGCATTTGGGGAACTGCTCGTGAGTCTGTAGGGGCCACAGCTGATAAGGCATTAGCAACACTGAGGAAATTCTACATAGGAAAAGGTAGGAACACAAGCCAAATGTGCGAGAAGAGCTGAGAACTCTCGTTGTAAATCCAGGTTTCCAATATTATCGCTGATGATAAGCAACTGAATTTTGCAGTTGTCAGTCTAAGACGATCAGTTTCATAAGATAATTCTCTAATAATTAAGCAATTGTTTGGACATTTCTTAGACTATCTGGGTAATATTTTTGTTGTTCAGAACTTCAAACCATTCTATCAGAGAAGAATTTTACTAAGTGAGAGTTCATTATCTTGTTAAAAATAAATGAATAAACTAATAAAGAAGAGAGGGCCTAGAAAAAGCATCAATGATATTAGTATATTATAAACCAAGAATTATGATTAATCCAATTTGGCATACCTGAGGAATAGTTGGAAAAAATTAAATAATTATAGTAATTTTTAGAAGAGTAGAAGAAAAAGGAGAAGGACGAGGAGCAGGTGAGGGAAGAAGAGGAGGAGAGAGAAGAAGAATGATATTTTTGCAACTATTTAACTCTGAAATACAATTCATACAGGAAAAGCAGGACGCATTCTTGATTCTTTTTGCCCTTTGTATATCAATTTTCAAATCAATTAATTGGTACCCTAGTTGTTACATATATATATATGAGGTTTAAAAATAAAGTTTTTTCAAGTATCATCATGAACTAATGAATTTTTATGATGTGATGTGTTTCTTTCAGTCGACTGCATTTTGATGTGCAAATTGTCCTATCTTAGGCCAGGTGGCTCCTACGTCCTTTTGACACAATCCCAATGTTTTATATGGTTTCCTTCTTTCTAACAGAGTAAGATATCCCAAACTCACTTCGTACATTTCATACCCAGAATTGGAATCAATCATTTCTCAAAGGATCTCTGGTTCCTCTTATTGAGCAACTATATTTAGATACCACAGTCTGGCAGATAGGGGTGCTCATTGCTACAGGGTTTTCATGGCTTCTAGGTCTTTTCAGTGACCAGAGCAAGAAAAATTATATTTTTTTTAATGTGGAGGGAAATCATAAATTCTTACTGTATTTCTGATTGAAATAAAAAATTACATGGTTTTTTTATACTTCTTTGACTTTATACTTTGGTTTTCTTTCCTCAAGTTGAAAATCTTAATTTCAAAGGACATTAACATGACTACTTATTTGATTTATCCCATAATAAACCTATAATAATTTCAACATGACAATAACAAGACTACTGAATATAGTTTAAGATTTCTTTGCAGTATTTTTTGGTTTTGTTTTTGTTGTAGTATTTTACATCATTTGAAGGAATTTTTTCTCAGTGGGGTTATGCCAACACCCTGGTATAGTCAGGCTCATTTGTTTCCATTTGTTTTTTATTGTTAAAAACTGATATTATTCTTTCCGCATTTAACTTTATTTTTTTTAACTATGTAAAACATTTACATGGCTCCAAAGTCAAAACTATATAACGACCTGACTTTACAGAAATCTCAGGTCTGGGTCTATCTTCTCCACCCTCTTCTTCCCTTCCTCTCATACATAACAATTTATTTGATTTTAGCTTAACATTTCATTTTTTTTCTTTTGTTGATGTATTTATTTATTTAGCAAGAATTAACACACTCTGAGCCCTGTTCTGTACCTTGCTTTTTTTCCACTTAACAATATATCCTAGAAATCATTCTATGTCAGTGTATAGTGATCTTTTCATCACTTTTTGGAGCTTCAAAGTACTTCATTATGTGGGTGTACCATCATTTCTCCAACTAGTCCCCTATTGATGGACATTTTGGGTTATGTCCAATCATTTGTTATTATAAATTATACCACAGTGTTGTGCTCAGGTCATATTTTATTTTGGTTGGTCTATCTTTAGAATCATACTCCTAGAAGTGGGATTGCTGAGTCAAAAGGTAAATGAATAGATAATTTTGCTAATATGTCAAACCAAATTCCCTTCCAAAGTTGTTGTATCCTTTGGATTTCTACCAGAAAGGCATCAGAGTGCCAGAGTACCTGTTTCCCTCACAGCCTTCTCAACAGAATATGTTGTCAAAATTTTGGATGTTTGCCAATCTGATAAACGAAAATTGATAAGTCAACATACTTTCGATTTTTATATCTTATTATGATTGAAGTTGAACATCTTTTCACATGTGTAAAAGCTTTTTTATTTGTTTCTATGAAATGTATGTTCCTATCTTTTGCTCATTTTTCTAAAGAATTGTTGGTCTTTTTTCCCTCAATTTTTAAGATGTTTAGGCCTTTATTTGTGATTTGAGTAACAAATATTTTTCTAGTTGTCACTTGTCTTTTAGTTTTGTTTGTGATGAGTTTTGCTATGCAAAAAAAATTTATCAGTATTTTCTTTAATTGCTTCTAGATTTTGAGTCATAGGAAAGTTTTCCTTCACCCAGGTTGTTCAAGTGGTGGGAACATTGAAACTGTAATTGACAAGTTGCTGAAGGCTCAGTGTAGGCTAGTTTGAGAGTTAAACACTCTGGGGCCCAATCTTAGGGAGACCCCCATACTTTTATGAGTTTTACCTCTAGGAACCCCACCAGATTCTCAGAGTGAAAATCAGAGAAAAATCCCCTCATGCTTCCAACTGGGGAAGGAGAAAAGTAACCATTGTGAAATACACCCAAAGCATCCTGTTCTCCTTAACAAAAGCCTGCCCTCAAGGGAAATTATTTTACCCGAACCTCACCTACTTGGAGGAAGAGAAATACACCCCTCCAGCCCCTTCTAGATTTTTTGTCTCACCTAACAGGGAAAAAAGCTGAAAATCACTTGTGAAGGTCATAGCCTTGGGGCACAGGCCCCGTAAAAGACTGAGACCTAATCATAGAATTATGGAATGCTCCCCTCCCCCCCATACCTTACCAACACATCAATATCAATCAGGCTTCTGTATAATAACAGGGGATTACTATGGAAGGAACTGCAAAGTTCAGACCCTATTTAAGAAAGTGTCTCTAGGGAAATCCAAAGACAAAGGAGAGACAAAAACAAGGACCATAATGGAAATTTTAGCCTCTGACAACTATAGCTACAGCAAACGGTTAACACAGTCCAACTCTTAGATAAACACAAAGCCTCACAATAAAGGCCTATTTAACTCAGTTCCTTTTAATTGATACATCATGTCCAGCTTTCCACACATACAAAAAAAAGACTAGGCATGCTAAAAGGCAAAAAAATAGTCTGAAGAGAAAAAGCAAGCTTCAGAACTAGACTCAGATGTGACAGAAATTTTGGAACTATTAGAGTAGGAATTTAAAATAACTATGATTAATATGCTAAAGGCTCTAATAAAAATGTGAACAATGTGTAAAACAGATGGGTAATATAAGGAGAGAAATGGGAACTCTAAGAAAAAGTCAAAAGGAAATTCTAGAAATCAGAAACGGTGTAATAGAAATGAAGAATGCCTTTAACGGGCTCATCATCAGACTGGACACAGCTGAGGAAAGAATCAACAAGTTTGAAGCTGTGTCAACAAAAACTTCCCAAACTGAAAAGAGAAAAAAGAATGAAAAAAATAATGGAATGGAATATCCAAGAACTGTGGGACGATTACAAAAGGTATAACACGTGTAATGGAATACCAGAAGGAGAAGAAACAGAGAAAGGAACAGAAGAAATACTTGAAGTAACTAATAGCTGAGAATTTTCCAAAAGTAATGACAAACACTATACCACAGATCCAGAAAGCCCAGAGAACATCAAGCATGACAAATTCCAAAACATTTACACATGGGCATATTATGTTGAAACGGCAGAAAAATAAAAGAGAAAATCTTGAAATAAGTCAGGAGGGGGGCAAAAAACCACTTACCGGGGCCGGCCTGATGGTGTAGCAGTTGGGTTCACGTGCTCCACTTTGGCAGCCCAGGTTTCACAGGTTCAGATCCTGGGTGTGGACCTATGCACCGCTTATCAAGCCACGCTGTGGTGGCCTCCCATGTACAGCGGAGGAAGATGGGCACAGATGGTAGCCCAGGGCCAATCTTCGTCAGCAAAAAAGAGGAGGATTGGCGACAGATGTTAACTCAGGGCTAAACTTCCTAACAAAAAAAAAAAACACTCATCTATAGAAGAACAAGAATTATATCAGACTTCTCTTCAGAAACCTTGCAGGAAAGAAGAGAGTGGAGTGAAATATTTGAAATATTAAAAGAAAAACCCACGAACCTAGAATTCTGTATTCACTGAAATTATCCTTCAAAAGAAGAAATAAAGACTTCCTCAGACAAACTAAAATTAAGGTAGTTTTAGTTAGATCTGCCAGGAGATCTGCCCTGCAAGAAATGTTAAAAGTTCTTCAGAGAGAAGGAAATGATATGGGTTAGAAACTGGGATCTACATAAAGAAAGGAAGAACATTAGAGAAGGAATAAATGAAGATAAAATTTTTTATTTTTCTTATTCTTAATTGATCTAACAGATAACAGTTTGTTCAAAATAATAATACCAACAATGTATTTGGTGATTACAGCTTATGAATAAGTGAAATGATTGACAGCAGTGTTATGAGTGGAAGACAGAGAAAAAGAATAAGGGAAACAAATAGAAAATAGTTACAAATATGATAGACATTAAACCAACTATATCAATAATCACTTTAAATTTGAATGTTCCAAATGCATCAGATAAAAGATAGAGACTATCAGAATGTATTAAAAAACAAGAACTGGGCCTAGCCCCATGGCTGAGTGGTTCAAGTTCCGCACTCTCTGCTTCAGCGGCCCAGGTTCATGGGTTCGGATCCCGGGCGCAGACATACTCCACTCATCAGCCATGCTGTGGCAGTGTCCCACATATAAAGTAGAGGAAGACTGGCACAGATGTTAGCTCAGGGCAAATCTTCCTCAAGCAAAAAAAAGAGGAAGATTGGCAATGGATGTTAGCTCAGGGCCAATCTTCCTTAGCAAAAAAAAAAAAAAAGAAGAAGAAGACCCAACTATATGTTGTCTACAAGAAGCCCACTTTAAATACACAGATTAAAAATAAAGGCATGGAGAAAGACATACCATGCTGATACTAATCAAAAGGAAGCTGGAATAACTATATTAATTTCAGACAAAGCAAACTTCAGAGCAAGTAAAATTATCAGGGATAAAGGAGGGCATTACATAATGCTATAGGGCCCAATTCTCCAAGAAATCTTAGCTTTTCAAATCAGTGGCTATTTGGTTGTGAGCAGAGCGATGGGGGTAGTGACAGAAAGGGGTGCGCAAAAGAGGATTATAAAAGGTCATGAGGAAACTTTGCAGGGTGATGGATATGTTCACTACCTTGACTGTGGTGAAGGTTTCACGGATATGTAGATATGTCAAAACTTGTCAAACTGTACACTTTAAATATATGCAGTCAATAGCAGTTAAGTGTGCGCTCCGCTGCTGGCGGCCCAGGTTCAGATCCCAGGCGCGCACTGATGCACCACACCATGCTGTGGCGGCGTCCCATATATAAGTGGAGGAAGATGGGCACAGATGTTAGCCCAGGGCCAGTCTTCCTCAGCAAAAAGAGGAGGATTAGCATGGATGTTAGCTCAGGGCCGATCTTCCTCACCAAAAAAAATAAAAATAAATAAATAAATAAATAAATGCAGTTTATTTTATGTGAATTATAACTCAATAAAGCTGTTTAAATTTTTTTTTAAATCTATGCTACCATTATCCTGCTCTGACTGAAAGCCATTATTCCTTTTTTCACAGTTAAGGAATTTGAAGCACAGAAAGGTTAAGTAACTTGCCCAAGATCACACAGCTACTAAGTAGCTATGTCAGGATTTGAAGTTATTTTGACTCCAGAGTCCATGCCCTTAACCACTTTGCCTGAGTGAATTAACCAAGGTCCGTGTTTCCATTGCCAGTTCTGGAGCTGGCCCAGGGCGGGTGCTCAGTGAATGTTTGCTACTGTTGAAGTAACACTTGAGGACAGGCACACCCTCAAACAATTCAGACAGAGAAATTGCAGAAAAGGCCTGAGTCATCTCTGTCACAGAAATCAGTTTACAGCTTACAGCTCTGCAGGTGTAATGGGGATGTGATAGGGACTATATGTGTGTGAGCATCACATTCGAGTCTTTGGGATCTGAAATGGGACTCTTCCCTTATAGCCTCCCTCCTTCCCAGGCCACGCCCACCTACACTGCCCAGCACCTGTCATCCACTTTCAGAGCCTCCAGCCACACATTCTAAATACTATAATCAGAGACGATGTTGGGGAGGTGAGTCAAGTACATCTACTACAGATTAGAAGGCAGAATAGTGCTGTTTGGTGAGGTGGAATCACGCATTCTGGAGTCAGGCTACCCTGGGACTGAATGCCAGTTCCACCACCGACCTTGGGCAAGCCCCTTACCTTCCTGATCCTCAGTTTGCCAAATATAAATTAGGAACAATGTACTTACCTCATGGAATTGTTGTGAGTTTTAAATGAGATAAAATATGTGGAGCATCTTGCACAGGACCTGGCACATACCACACGCACAATAAATAGTGGTTGCCATTATCATTGTATCAACATCATTATTCTACAGAGGGAATTTCACATGGTAAGCTGTGAGACACTAGACTAGATCACACAACGAGTTCATTTTTACCTTAGGAGAGCTTTAAAAAGGAGGATATGCCCCACCATTTGAGTTGAATCTGGAGTGGTCCTGCCAAAATCAGGGGAATGGAGAAAATGATCCCAGTGGTTCATTCTGATGCTAATATTCTGTGGTCTCAGATTTTGTGACTTTCATGGATAAACTGAGAGAGTTGGGAGTGACAAAATGGACAGCTGGCAGTCATAATTGTGGGCTCCCTTGTCAATAAGCTCCTTGAAGGTAGAGACAAAGATGTCTTCGTTTGTGTCCCTGGTACCAAAGACAAGGTCTTATCCACAACAACTGTTCTGTAAACACTTATTAAATCAGCCAACCCCTATACCAGGGTTTTAGGTTGCTGGTGACAGGTCACCAGTTGTCCCTGTTTAGGAGAGCTTAGGCTAAGATAAGTGAAAATGCATCCCATGAGCCACCAATGACGTAAATCTTTCTGTATAGAACAGTCTTATCCACTTTCAGCTTAATTCAATTCGACATTACTTGAGAACCTATTTATGCAAGTTACTTATGAACAACTTAACATGAAAATTAAGTATTAAAAGAAAAGCTAGGGGGGGCCGGCCCGGTGGCGCAAGCGGTTAAGTGCGCGCGCTCCGCTGCGGCGGCCCGCGGTTCGCTGGTTCGGATCCCGGGCGCGCACCGACGCACTGCTTGGTAAGCCATGCTGTGGCGGCGTCCCATATAAAGTAGAGGAAGATAGGCACCGATGTTAGCCCAGGGCCATCTTCCTCAGCAAAAAAAAAAAAAAAAAAGGAGGAGGATTGGCGGATGTTAGCTCAGGGCTGATCTCCTCACAAAAAAAAAAAAAAAAAAAAAAAGAAAAGCTAGGGGCCAGCCCTGTGGCGCAAGCAGTAAAGTGCGCGCACTCCGCTGTGGAAGCCTGGAGTTCACAGGCTCGGATCCCGGGCGGGCACCAACGCACCGCTTGTCAGGCCATGCTGTGGCAGCGTCCCATATAAAGTGGAGGAAGATGGGCATGGATGTTAGCCCAGGGCCAATCTTCCTCAGCAAAAAAAAGAGGAGGATTGGCAGATGTTAGCTCAGGGCTGATCTTCCTCGCAAAAAAAAAAAAAGTAACCTTGGGGCCAGCACGGTGGCGCAAGCGGTTAAGTGCACGCGCTCTGCTGCGGCGGCCGGGGGTTCACCGGTTGGGATCCCGGGCGCGCACAGATGCACTGCTTGTCAAGCCATGCTGTGACGGCATCCCATATAAAGCAGAGGAAGATGGGCACGGATGTTAGCCCAGGGCCAGTCTTCCTCAGCAAAAAGAGGAGGATTGGCAGATGTTAGCTTAGGGCTGATCTCCTCACAAAAAAAAAAAAAAAAACCTATCTACTAAATAAAAATTAAGTACTCTTATCAATAACAGATACTACCAATGCATGCTTATCCAGTTCCTCCTCCCCTTTGCAGACTGCCCAGGTCCCACTGGGGGTTCCCAGAAAATGCTCAGCCCCCTGACCGAGCACAAGGGCCCATTGATTTGCTAACACCTTCCTGTTACTCTCAGAATACTCATCGTTGTTCCAAGCTCCAGCTCCCTGGATGCCATCTGAGTGCCTGACCTTTGCATATTTTCTCTTTGTCACCAGGTTCTGAACTGAAGCCACAACATGAGAGATGCTATTTGCTCTGATTTTGTAGCTCTGGTTTTCCTCCCTCCTAATGCTTACTTTTCATTTGACTTTTTTTACAAAAAGAGAAAGGAAAAGGGCTCTAGATTTCTTGAAGGGATCAGACCCTTTTACCTTCGGAACTCCTTTTATAATGTCAATATTTTAAAACCATCCAACTTAACAGGGCAGATTTTAAGCAAGCTTATAGATTAGGATCTTTGCAATATGTTACAGCTAAATGTCAGAACTGGATGTCAACATTAATCAAAAAGGCCAGCTAAGAATCGAAATGATGTAGGAACCACTTGGGTCCCTACCATTCAGGAGATAATGTTGCATTAGCAGATGTCAAAGTTAACAACGTTAGCCAACTAAACGTGGAACCTGTTGAGCATATGGTAGACGTTACCTGATCAGCGTTGATATTAATCATGCTTTGGACAGTAAACAGACAATCTATAAATACCCAGTTGGCATCAAGGAAGAAAACTGATTTTATTTTCTTCTATAGCTATTGAAGCCCTGACCATATTTCTTGTCATATCTAAAATAAGTTCACTGACTATGTTCTATCTACACCTTGTACATACTTCTGTGGTTGGGATTTACTGCCATCTATTCTAACTATTTGTTTATATATCTCTGCCACACTAGCTGTAAGATTCTTGAATGCAGAGTTTGTGGTTTATTAATATCTGCCAGGCCTGCAATAGAATAAGCAGGGGCTTGGGAGTAAAAAAAAGGTTTGGATTTAAATCCTAGCTTCAGAATTTACTGTGTCATTATGGGCAAGTTTCTTAACTTCTCTGAGCCTCATAATACTGATCTGTAAAGCAGGGATTTTAATTCTCACCTAGAAGAGCTGATTAGGATTAAATGATATTACTTACTATATCATAAAGGTTCTTTGGTTAAAAACAACAGAAAGAAACTACACCATTAAGAATCCCTGGTTATAAACAACAGAGATAAACTCTGGCTAACTTGAGGACACGAAAAGGACACGAAAACTAAATGCAATGTGTAATCTGAGACTGAATCCTGGGTCAGAGGGGGAAATCGATATAAATGACATTACTGGGACAATTAGTGTAATCTGAAAAATGGGCTGTATATTATAAAATGGTACTAGTTAACCTTAAATTTTCTGAATTTGATCATTATGTTGTGGTTATATGAGAGAATATCTTTGTTCTAAGGAAATACACAATGGAGGATAGGGGGGTAAAGGAGCATGATGTCTGCAACTCTGAACTGGCTCAGGAAAAATTCTACATATATAATATAGACATATATATGATGTATATAATATATATGCATAATTCACATACACAATTATATACAGAGAGAGATAAGAGAGAGAGAAAACAATAAACTAAATATGGCAAAATATTAACAATTAGTGAATCCAAATAAAGGATATGGGAGTTCTTTGAACTGTTCTTGTTACTCAATATTACTTTGAAATAATTTCAAAATAAAAAAGTTTTCTTTAAAGAGAAAAGAAGGGAGTCGCTGAAATAATCACGGAACTCGCAAAATCATCAGGAAGGCTGGAAAACCAGGCTTGGAAACTAGACAGGAACCAGGACAGGGACTAGTCAACTGTCAGAGTACAGCACTAGAAAAAATGACTTTCTTCTTGTCATCACTTTGCACAGGCCTCACAATCCCAGGAAAAGAGAACTGTTCTGTCTTTACAGTACAGGGGTGGGGATAGGAGCTGGCAGAATGAGTTTTCAGAAGGATTCACTATTATCTCTCTCAAAACCCAGGGAAGTGCTGGCTCAGCACATAGGAGGTGTTCAAAAAATAATTTGTAATGCACATTTATACTCGAGCACAGAACAGGCACACAAGAAACTACACAGGAATATTAGTTCCCTTCCTTCTCTTTTGTACCTCCAGTTCTGAGCACTTGACCAGGCACAGAGCAGGTGCTCTAAAATCGTTGCTAATTGCACTGTAGCATTGACGTGGCCTGCAGGAGTGACTACAGCTTCGCTGTGTGTGTGCTCGTTCAGGGGTCATGTTTTCTTCCTTGCTGACAAGTGGACACACAGCCTGCTTCCCAGACAGGCAACAGCTTCAAGTGTCTATGCCCAATTATAGGGAGAGGTGCCAAGAAAGTACGTGTAGTGGCCTGATTTTAGAGTCACCACCACTTAACCACTGTGAGATTTGGGGAGTAAGTCTCAATCTTTCTAAGTCTGGTATCCTCGTGTATAAAACAGGATGTTGAAGAGTGTTTACTTTAGGCCACTAACCCCCAAGAGAACTCCCTAATGCGGCGTAACAATCCTAACACATTTCCCTAGTGCCTTCCCTCTTCCACTTTCCTAGATAATTATTCGTGCTTTCTCCTCTCTCTTTCAATCATCCTCATCTTCCTCCATCCTCACGCTTAGCTGATGAACCCTCCCTTTAATAATTCTTCTCAGGAGCTGCACTTCTGAGAACTACTCATTATATTCTATTTTCCAGAATTTAGTTACCTGGTTAAATGACCACACCTACCTGCAAGGGAAGCTAGGAAATATCTTTATTATGGAAGCCATGTACCCAGATACAATTCTGGGCTTTGGTTACTAAAGGCAGGAAAATGGACATTGAGTGATACTAGTAATTTTTACTATAATGGATTTATCATATTGTTTCCTGAGGCTAAAGACATCACTGCAAAATTAGGACTGAGAGCCTCAAGTGAGCCCTCATTCTGTCTAGCAATCCAACTATCTTTCTCCAGTCCAACTACTCTCCCACTCTCCTAAATGGTCATTTCATAGTCTTTTCTCTCTTTCAAAACTTCAACATCTGCTTCCCCTTTCTCT
Source organism: Diceros bicornis minor (assembly GCF_020826845.1). Taxonomy (NCBI): domain Eukaryota; kingdom Metazoa; phylum Chordata; class Mammalia; order Perissodactyla; family Rhinocerotidae; genus Diceros; species Diceros bicornis. Next base: position 52,942,787 of record NC_080746.1, read on the forward strand.
CTCTCTTTCCTCCCCACCCCACCCCCAGAAGACCTTGCATCTCATTGCATTGTGAAATAGAAGCAAATTAAAGAGGACTTCCACAAGCTCCCATTACCACATAGACCCACCAACCCGCGTGTGTGTCCATGTCCTCTACCTTGTCCTGTAAGTCTAGACAAATTGCTCATAATGTTCTTACCTAAGCCTAGTCCTCCACTGTACACTAGATCCCACCCTCTCTCACCTACTTAAACACATCACTCCAGGAATTCTCGTCTCTCTTTCCTGCACCAATTTTTCCTCTCTTTTAGATCTTTCCCTTCTGGTTTCTGATCCAGCACGTAAGGAGCTTGGAAGTTGTCACTCCTGTCCTCACAACAAGAAAAAAACCTGAATAAACTGCAAATCAACAGCTCTTCTTAGATCCATCAGAGAATCGAAGTCACAAGGCAAACCGGTGCCCCCAAAATTGGAGAGACAAATTTCTTTAAAAATACAGCTTACAAAAACAGACACAAAAAGAAATAGAAAATCCCCACAATATCTTATTTATTTATTTATTTATTTATTGTGAGGAAGATCAGCCCTGAGCTAACATCCGTGCTAATCCTCCTCTTTTTTTGCTGAGGAAGACCAGCTCTGAGCTAACATCTATTGCCAATCTTCCTCCTTTTTTTTTTCCCCAAGGCCCCAGTAGATAGTTGTATGTCATAGCTCCACATCCTGCTAGTTGCTGTATGTGGGACATGGCCTCAGCATGGCCAGACAAGCGGTGCATCGGTGCACGCCCAGGATCCGAACCTGGGCCGCCAGCAGCGGAGCGTGCGCACTCAACCACTAAGCCACAGGGCCGGCCCTGCACAATATCACACTTATTAAGCATACTAAATTTGTAGTTTAAAACCTTCTCATGAAGAGAGCTCCAGGCCCACGTGGCTACCCCAGTGAACTCTATCAAACATTTAAGGAAGAAATAATACCAATATCACAAAACTCTTTCAAAAAAATAATATCCGGTGCCTGCTGAAATTTCTGTCTCAAAATATACAGATATCTTTTTCCAATTGACTTAAGTCAGGATCCAAACAAGGACCCACACATTGCATTTGGGTGATACATTTCTTAATTTTCCTTTAGTCTATAACGCCCCTCTCCTTTTTTTTTCATTTTTTTGGTGAGGAAGAGGAAGATTAGCCCTGAGCTAACATCTGTTGCCAATCCTCCTCTTTTTGCTGAGTAAGATTGGCCCTGGGCTAACATCCATGCCCATCTTCCTCTACTTTACATATGGGATGCTGCCACAGCATGGCTTGATAAGCAATGCATAGGTCCGCACCCCGGATCTGAACCTACGAACCCCGGGGCACCGAAGCTGAGTGCACAAACTTAACCACTATGCCACCGGGCTGGCCCCATGCCCCTCTCCTTTTTTAATGTTTTAAATTGTTGAAGAAACTGGTTCATTTGTCCTATAGAATTTCCTAAATTCTGGTTTAGGCTTGTTTCTTCCTCACAGTATTATTAAATTTGTTCCTCTAACTCCCATGTTTCCTGTAAACTGGCTTTTGATAGAGCATGGGTTGGCAAACTATGGCCAACAGGCTAAATCCAGGCCCTAGTCTACTTCTGTAATTCCTGAAAGCTAAGAATGGTCGTGTATATTTTTAAAGTGTTATAAAAACAAATAAACAAGGAAAACAAAGAAGCATATGTGATAAAGACTATACCATGGCTTGCAAAGCCTAAAACATTTACTATCTGGCCTTTTGCAGAAAAATTTTGCCCACTCCTGATCTAGAGACTCCATCAAATTTGTTTTCTTTCTTTCTTTGTTTGTTTCTATTTGCAAGAATGCTCCACATAGTATTCTAAGTATGCGAAGTATTTCCTACTGTATCACATTAGGAGGTATATAATGTCTCATTGTCACACTTTTAGTGATGTAAATATTAATCAGTGATTTCAGAGCTGTCAGCCTGATCCATTCCTTATAAAGTTCCTTACCAATATCTCTCCTGATTGTTTTAGCATCCATTGATGATTGTTGCCTCAATATTTCATTAGAGAATGTAAAATGGTGATTTTCTAATTCCATAATTCCCCATGCATTTTTTAGTTAGCATTCTTCAAAACAGAATAACCTTTCCCTTATTAACTATTTGGCTTTCCTTCAAAACATATCCAGAATCCAAGCACTTCTTAAGACTTCCACTGCTACAACCCTGTGCAAACCACTATCATTTCTCTTCCGGATTATTGCAGAAACCTCCTAACTGCTTTCTCTGCCTCTGCCCTTGCCCCTCCCCCTTTGATCTATTCTCAATGGAGCAGCAATTTTATTAAGATGTTTTTATTAAGATGTAAGTCAAATCATGTTTTCCCTCTGCTGAAACCCTTCCAGTGGCCCCCCATGGACTCAAAGTCCATCCTCTGACTTACAAGTCCCTATGTCTTGTGGCTCCTGATTACCTCTCTGATCTACCTCTCTTCCTGCCCACATGACTCCAGCCACAGCCCTCTTTGTTGCTCTCTGAGCCCCATAGCCATGCTCCTTGGTCAGGGCTTTTGCACTTGCTTATCCCTCTGCCTAGAACTCTCTTCCTTCAGATACCCTCATAGCTTACACCTCCTTCAGATGTTACCTTCTCAACATGATCTTCCCCAGCCACTCTATTTACAGTTGTAATTCTCCTCAACACTCCCTGCCTCCTTCCCCTGCCTTAATTCTCTATAGCATTGAAAACAATCTAACACACAATACGATTTACTTATTTATGTATTGACTATCTGTTTCTACTACTAGAGGGTATGGTGTACCAGGGCAGGGATTTTTGTCTAGATTGTTCATTGCTGTATCCCCGGCACCTATAAGAGTGCCTGGTACATAATACTTTGTAAATAACTGGATGAATGGAATCATTGAGAGGATTAAATGAGATAATACATCTAAAGCCCTTAGCACAGTGAATGGTAACTATTGGTATTAACGTTGCTATTATGAACCATTTTATTTCCTCTGTATGAATCCACTTATTCATCTAAGTCAATAGTGACTTTCCAGAGAAGGGCAAAGGGGTCAGTATAGGACAATACTCTTTCAGAGAGCACTGGTTTTTCCACGGAAGGCTCTCCAGAAAATAATCTTTTTAAAATCTGACTGTCATTACAAAGGCTCCTTTCCCTAAAATCTCAATAAATAAAAAAAGTGAGAACAAGACTTTTCTCAGACTCAGATCATATTGCTGTCAGCTTCCAGCCTCTGGGTGGGATAAAAGTTTATTTATTGCAATTCTTTTTCTCTTCCTACTACAGAGGGAAGGCGTACATAATAACAGTCCTTTCAGGTTCTGCTGAGTTACTAAAGAGGAAAAGACAATTTTAACTTGGATTTATTTTTTGTTTTGTTTTTAAGAATATTTTTCATTGCCAATATATTACATTTTGGCTCCATTATGGTTTAAATTGGCTCTTTTTTTATTATCCTTGTTTTATTGAGATATAATTGATATATAACATTGTATTTAGTTTTAGGTATACAACATAATGATTTGATATATATATATATTGTGAAATGATCACCACAATAAGTTTAGTTAACACATATAGTTACAATTCTTTTTCTTCTGATGAGAACTTTTAAGATTTACTTTCTTAGCAACTTTCAGGTACACAATACAGTATTGTTAACCAAAGTCACCATGCTATATATTACTTCCCCAGGACTTAATTTATCTTATAATAGAAGAGATTAGCCATTTTGAATTGGTGGACTGAGAAAACCAGATGGCCCTCTCCAATGTGGGTGGGCATCATCCCATCCATTGAGGGCCTGAATAGAACAAGAAGGCAGAGGAAGGTTGAATTCCCTCTCTGCCTGACTGCATGAGCTGGGACATCAATCTTCTCCTGCCCTCTGCACTCCTGGTTCTCAGGCCTTCAGACTTGGACTGAAATCTACACCACAGGCTCTCTGGCTCTTAGGCTTTCAAACTACACCACTGGCCTTCCTGGGTCTCCAGCTTGCAGAGGACAGATCATGGGACTTCCCAGGCTCCATAATCACATGAGCCAATACTTCTAAATAAATACATCAATAAATAAAAAATACCTCACTAACTCACTCACTTACTAACTCACTGACTCACTCAGGGTTCTCCAGAGAAACAGAACAAATAAGACACATATATCCTATACAGGATATAGTGGTGCTGACTATTGGCAGGATGCCTCAGTTCCTTGTCCTGTGGACATCCGCAGAAGGCTAACTGAGCATCTTCAGGACATGGTTACCTGGCATCCCCCGGAGCAATTGATCCAAGAGAAGAAGACAAAAGAGGCAATGTCTTTTATGACTTATCCTTAAAAGTCACACAACAACACATCTGCTATATTCTTTTGGTTCTATGGACTAATCTCATGTGACTAACATGGAGAAGATCATACAAAGGAGTGAATACCAGGAGGCAAGGATCATTGGGGCCATTATGGAAGCTGGCTGCCACCTAAGTCACTAGGAAATGTAAACCAGACTATATAATTTTGCTGGGCTCCATCCAAACTGATAAATATTGAAATATTTTTAAAATGGGGGTTGAATCAACAACTTTATAATGTAAATTATGATTAGCAAATATATATACACATATATATGTATGTAGAAATATATACACATATATATCATACTCCTTTATGATATATATCATATTCGAGTAAAGAATGTTAAATTGCTTAACCTAATATATTGAAAATTAAAAGTTTACATTTTTATATCTGTCAATGTACATGATTCAGAAAGTAAAGCCTGAAAAACCAACACTAAATCAGTTTTCAGGGAAAGTTACATTATCAGTCAATCTTCCTTACTGCTGTTCATAGGGATTGGGGGAACTGAAGGAACTCTGCTAGAAATCCACTAAAAGAAATACCCAGGTCCCTGAATTTTTAGGCATTGCCATTCTTGTGGTAGAATTTACTTGCCGTTCTTGTTCTAATATACCTTTCACAAGCTTCTTCTATAGGAAGTTCAAAAAAGTTTAGAAAGTCATCAGTAATTGTTTCTCCTGTTTGAAAAACCAGAGCATAAGCTCATTTCTTTTTTGTGTCTTTAAGTACTTACATAATTACATATTAGTTTTAGACTAATGGTACGTGCTGATGGTCAAATGGATTCCAGGAAAACCTCTCTTCCAGATTCTTGGTCATAAGCACAAAATTTACTTCACTTAGAATTTGCATATTTTTAAGCAGAGGCTATTCTTTTCCAAAGATATCTCTTATTACTCATGACATTGTGTACCTCTATCTGACCCAAAATTGGGGGAAGGGGAAGTAATCCCTCAGGAGCAGCAGGGAACTTGCTTAAATGAAAAGGTATTTGCCAAATGGCTACAGAAAGTACCATGCTAACAGCAGTGACATACCAAGGGCGGGGCAGTGGGAGTGGTCTGCCCAAGGTGTGGGCGATGAGGGGGTTTGCGACTGTAGAAAATTCAAAAACAATAATAAAAGTGACCGAAAGCCAATCTGCTTTTCATTTGCAGTTATAAACTAAAACTCTGTCCATGATGAAGTACTCCTCCCTGAAAAAAGTACCTGAACATTTGTGAGGGCCAGTCCCGGCGGCCTAGCGGTTAAGCTCGGCGTGCTCCACTTCAGCGGCCTGAGTTCAGTTCCCAGGTGCAGTCCTACACCACTCATCAGAGGTCATGCTGTGGTGGTGGCTCACATAAAAAATAGAGGAAGATTGGCAACAGATGTTAGCTCAGGGTGAATCTTTCTCAGCAAAAAAAAAAAAAAAGAAAGAAAGAAAACAAGCCCCCCCAAAAAATACCTGAACATTTGTGGAGTCTTACTATTTTGGAAGCGTTTCTTCCTCCTGTGTAACAATTTTGGAAACTTTGGGGAAAAAATTGTCCATTCTTTTCAGTCTCACCTCATCAATGGAAAATCCTGCAAAATATAGGTATAAATTTAGGTATAGGCGGTAAAAAGACTTTCCCAGACAAGATGGAGTGTTCATTATGAAGCTATGTGTGTGCGCATTAAAGAAATTTTGAAAGGCTAACCTCAATCTTGGATATTCTGTGTGATCCAAAAGAAAATATGAATACAGGAGGATCAGCTCAGATTTTATTGTCTGCTATATGTGATTTTTCTTTTCTGAGTTATCTTGTTTTCCGCTATGAAATTTTAAAGGTTAATTATACACAAAAAATATTTGCAAACAGCCAGAATCAACCTCCAACAATGTACAGTGGATTCCATGCTTTCAGATTGTTCCCTGAAGATCAGCACATAGAAACTGTAGAGAAGGCCATTAATCATGCAACGAAAAAAAGTAAGAAAATAAAGACCTAAATAGAAAAAAATCAATTTTTAAAGAAGAATGACAGGAGAAATGATAACAGATGCTGGTCTTACATTGCCAATAGAAATCAAAATGGTAATTTTGAGAGTCTTCGCCATTTTCTTCAAGAACTGGACACTGTTTCTAAAGGAGAGGATCAAATAACGTCAAAGCTTGCTATCATTCAGCCATTTTCTCACAATACCCCATTGTAATACAGAGTCCGTGAAGGTATTTGCAACTCTTGTAACTGAGAAGAGCTCATATCTAAAATATGGACATAAGAACTTATACAGATTAATAAGAAAATCAATAAGAAAAAAGGCTACTCAGTGGGAAAATGGGCAAAATACTGAGCCCATTCACAAAAGAAGAAAGCCCAACAAAAATAAACATTGAAAAGATGCTCAACCAGAATAATAATCGGGGAAATGCGATTAAAACTGCAATGAGATACAACTATACCTCCACCAATATGGCTAAATTTATAAGTCTGATAAGACCAAGTGTTGACAACAATATAAAGCTCATACATGGCTAGTGACACTTTAGAAAAAGCTTGCCCTATTTACTAAAGAAAAAATTTGGATATCCTACGATACAGCAATTTCCTGGATATTATTCCCATTTTAAATACATACACATGTACAAAAATATTCATAGCAGTATGAACTCCTAATAACCCTAAATTGGAAACAACCCAAAAATCCATCAACAGAATGGATAAATAAATTGGGTTATAGTCATAAAATGAGATACCATGTGACAATGAAAATGAACAAACTATAGCTACAGGCAATGATATAGTTGATTCTCACAAAAATAATGAGCAAAAAAAATCATATGCAAAATAATACATACTGTATGATTCTATTTACATAAAGTTCAAAAATAGGCGAAATTAAATTATAATATCTAGACTACATACTGAGGTGGTAAAACTATAAAGAAAAGCAAGGAAAAGATTACCAAAAAGGTCAGGAAAGCAGGGAAATTGTGATCGCAAAAAGGAAAGAGGTAGGAGAGTGCTGGCAATGTTCTTTTTCTTGACTTGGATGGTGGTTACACAGGTATTCATTTTACAAATATTCATTAACTATCCATTTATATTTTGTGCATTTTTCTGTTATGTGCATCACAACAAAAACATTTTTTAAACCTCCTTTTATCCTCAGCAGTGAAAACCCAGGCAATTACTATATGCCAAATTACCCCAAATAATAAGGCATAAAAACTGATGCGTCTCACACATTAATCTATTTGCAAAGGATGTTACAATTTACTTTCAACCCCATTTTAGGAAATGCAGACATTTACCAACGAGCCAGCCAATTAACAAATATCAAACTCCAGAATTAATTGTACAAAATCAGAATTTGTAACAATCCATCTAGTGGCAGGCTGTGTCCAATCTCTGCTAAATTTTAATTTTAAAAGGTGATAAAAACCATAGGCACTCCTGGGAGTATATATGTTTTCTTTAATCTGCAGTGTGGTCACAGAGCATTATACAAATCTATTTTCTAAAGTTTCCAGAAGGTCTTTGCCAAATACATAGAAAGTACCATGGTTAGTAAAACCACAGTGACCAAGATGAGCATCTCAGAATGGGGGTGAGGAGAGTGGACACACAAAACAACATTAAAGATATTTTTAACCCCTTATCAGATGTATGGTTTGCAAATATCTTCTCCCAATTGTTAGGTTGTCTTTTTGTTTTGTTGATGGTTTCCTTTGCTGTGCAGAAGCTTTTTAGTTTGACGTAGTCACATTTGTTTATTTTTCTAGTGTTTCTCTTGCCCGGTCAGACATGGTGCTTGAAAATATGTTGCTAAGACCGATGTGGAAGAGTGTACTGCCTATGTTTTCTTCTAGAAGTTTCATAGTTTCAGGATAATAACAACAATAAACAAACACATAGAGACAGAGATTGGATTGGTGGTTACCAGAGGGGTAGGGGGGAGGGAGGAGGGCGAAAGGGATAATTCGGCACATGTGTGTGGTGATGGGTTGTAATTAGTATTTGGGTGGTGAACATGATGTAATCCATGCAGAAATAGAAGTATAATGATGTACACCTGAAATTTATACAATGTTACTGCAATCAACAAAAAATTTAAAAAAAAAAGATATTTTTAAAACAAATTTTTGGTCTTAATTTGGTGTTATTTCTAGGAATTTATCTTACAGATATATGAATTCTGTATGCACAGTGTACACACAACATATTCAGTGCAGATTTCAAGAGAAAAAATTGAAAGCTTAAATATCCATAGTAGGAAAAGTAAGAATAGTTTAGCCACATAATAGAGTAACATGTTTCAATTACAAGTTATATAGAAGTTCTATATTTAGTTATGTGAGAAGATCTTTAAAATACATTAAGCAAAAGAAAAAAAGTGCAACAAATAAAGACTAGATTTAATTGCATATGTACATATGTAACATATGTATATTTTTATGTCTAAAAAATTTATGTAAAGATAAATAGTAGCTACCACCAAGGATGGTACATGGAAGTAGGGTGGTGGAAAATTTTTATTTTTTATTTTATACCATTTGTTACTGCCTAAGCTTTTATTCTTTCATGTTTGTATATTATTTTTTTATGATAGTAATAAAAATTGTTTAAATTTTTCAGAGGAAACTTTAAAACCTGCACTATGTAAAAGTTCCAGCAACCATCTGTACCCTGCACTAACCAGATCCCTCTTTTTGGGCTGACAGGAGACTTAGGCAGGGGCCTGATGCTATTCACCAGGCCAACATGGGAGGGCTCAGGGCAGTGGTTTTCAAACCTTTTCTTGCCCATCTGTAGTAGGAAATATATTTATTTGTTTCACAAAACAGCTCTTACTCTAATTACCTGAGATACACACAAATATCTTTTTTTATTCCTTTCTATTCTGCTAGTCAAAACCCATTAAATTGATTTTGTGAATCATAATTATGGTTTTACTATCCAAATATGCAAGCCTACTGCACCATTATCACAGCTGGAAAACATTTGGTTTAAGGGAGCTTGAGCTTCTCTCCAGTTTAATTCTAGCCCTCGTGTCTAGAGAGGGCTGAGGCTACCAAAACACTCTCAGTCCAGGAGGAGTGAAGCATGGCAGGAGGGTGTGGGGTCTGCCTGGGAAGGGCCCCACCAGAGCCAGCTGAGGAAGGGGCTCCTTTTCAAGGCTCCTAGAAATTTCTAGAACCTTGGAAACCTATGTCCCTTTACTCTGAATTCCTTTAGAAATGCTTCCTGATTCCTTCTCTCATGCTACAACTCTCAGCAGCTCCCAGCACTGTGGGGAAGAGGGGGTGTGATGGGAGAGGGGGACCACATGTACAGGCAAATAAGGAGCTTTGAGCTTAAATTTCATTAGCTTCATGGTAAATCCACCTCTGCTTGTAATAGCAAAACATGAAAACAGCCCAAATATCTATCAGAATGAGAACGAATAAATTGTGGCATAATCATATACTACAATATTAAAAAAGAATGGAACTAGAGATCCACGGATATATCTCGAAAACTAAATCTGAGTTGTTGAATGATATGTAGAGTAAAACACCATTTATTTAAAGCTTAAAAATATGCAAAACAATACAAGAGACTGTTTATAGACACATATTGTACATATACATATATATGTATATGTACAATTATATGTGTGTATAATTAAAGTATAAAAACATGGAAGGAAATAATAAACACTAAATTCTGGATAGTGGTTACCTCTATCCAGGAGGAAAGGAGGGAAATGCGATTGTAGAGGGGAACAAGGGAGATTCATTGTATCTGTTTTTTTTGGTTTTTTTTTTTTGAAATAAAAGAGAAAGATCTGAAGGAAATATGACAAAATATTAAGATTTGATTTGACAAACCTAGGTGGCAGGTACCAGGTTTTATTGCATTATTCTCTAAACTTTCCTATATGCAGGAAATAGATCATATGTTTTACAAAGAAAGAATGTCTCTCGCACTAACCAGGGAAAGAGGATGCTTTAACTCCAGCAACAGACCTGATTCCTCTATTTTTAATATTTAATTTATATTTTTATTGAGGTATATGTAAGTAAAATGCACAAATCTTAAGTTTATAGCTCAAGGAATGTTTACATATGTGATCCAGGTAAGTCCACCCAGACCACAATATAGAACATTTCCAACTCCCTTCACCACATACAGTTCCCTTTTTCCTGGCTAATATTCATCCTCTGGTCTCAGCTTAGATGTCACTTCCTCTAGGAAAACTGCCTTGCTCCGCAAAGACTACTGCCTTTGTGTGCTTATTCCTTTAATTGACCATTTACTTCTCAGTTTCTCTTTCTAGACTATGAGCTGCTTTTCTGAAAGTTCTAAACTACAAATGTAACTTCTTTTTCTGCTCTGTGCATGTGCTTCCAATTTTTCACGTTAAACTGTATTCACCATTGTTAGCTCCTTCAGAAAAACCCAAGATCCTTTACAATATTCACCCATTCCTTTTGTACACCTAATGTCTCCATAATTTCTGCATCAAGTACTATGCTCCTCTATACCCTGAGGTCATGATCTTGAAATCAAGTTTCAGGTACTGACAGTTTCATGAGTAGACTCAAGCGTAATGAAAACCCTGAACACTGAGTTGTACTCCATGACAACATCGCGTATCAGAGTAATGCCTACCTTTTAGAAGCCCTGAAGCTTCGCCAGTTAAGCCAAAACCTGTCATGCCAAGCCTGATTAAAACCTTCTCCAAAGTTGATGAGTAATGCTGACAGCGTTCACTGCACAGACCTGTAGTATCAAAAGGTAACAATAAGGACATTTCACTTCTGTTCCTCACTCCAGGGCACTTCAGGTAACTCCATGGATCATAGAGAGCCTAGAAGGCATGCTAAAGAAGGCAAGTCCTCTTTATGTTGTAAGGGGAGCAACTGAAGGCTGTTTAATGGCTCGAGTAACAAGTGGGTAAGAGAACAGACTCTCAAGCCAGACTGCCAGTGTAACTTGGTACAAGCTTGAAACCTTTCTACTCTCTAATTAGAGGTTCAGTTTCTCCTTTGGAAACAGGATGATGATGCTAACCTTACTTCAGAGGGCTAGTGTGACGATTAAATGAGTTAATATGTGAAGAGTTCTTGGTGCACAGTAAGCATTCCATAGCACTAGCCATCATTATTACCGACATGGTAATATATTCATTTTGGAATGATCACTCTGGCTACTGTCTGAAAGGTGATGAATTGAAAAAGGGAAGTGTCATCCCGACATTGAAATCAAAAATAAACAGGAAGATGATATGATTTGATACAGCACAAGATACATGGAATGGTTTGAACTTAGCACCAGACACGTGAATGCTATAGTCAACTTGCAATGGTACACATTTTTAATTTACTATTGCTAATTTTCAGTTTCACCCACTGGTTTCTCTTGTCTTCAGCATACTACTAGGCAGTGGGCCCTGCTCAAAAATGATTAACCCTTTGGCTTAAACAAGCAATAGATGAGAGGGTAAATGAAGTCAGGATCCCCACTCCCTGAGACTCAGACCGCAGTTCTTAAGATGCACACTGTGGGGAAGGGGTGGAGAAAGAAGGCCAGACAGACAAATGGCCTGGGTAGGAAGTGAGCCAACTGGTTACTACTTTTGGTCCCTTGGACAAGGTAGGCATAGTCAAAGAGGAGATCTGAACTGGGATTAGGTCATTGCTATGCACGCCAGATCATCTTATTCCCCAAATTTTGCAACCAATATTTCCAAGGTATACTTTTTTTTTTTTAAAGGCCCACAGCTACAAAATTCTGAAGGCATTTGGCTCAAGTTTCCATATTTCTTTTCTCGATTTCAAGAAGTGCCCAAGAACTACGGTATTTTCATGGGAGAAATTTTCTAGTCTGTCTTGAGAAAGTTTTACAATTCTTCCACGCTGTTTGCCCTCCTGGCAACCTTTCCTGCCCACCTTCTGTCAGGAAATACTCTTTCTTACACCCCAACCTGACAAAATTCTGATCCTCCTCAAAAACTCGATTATCTCCTTCTCTAGATTACCACTCCACTTGGCTCATACGGTTATATTTGTACTTATTGGTGTATATTGAAATGATCTGTTTTCTTGCCAGTCTCCGTACCTAGACCATGAGCTCCTTGATGGAAGGGACCATAGTTTTATTTTCCACCTTAAGACACTGTATAGCATAATAGCTTAGTGCACGAAGCCAGGATTTCTGGGTTTAAACCTCACACTTTTAGGATGTGTGTCCTTCAGCAAGTCGTTTAACCTTTCTGTGCCTAAATTCCCTTACCTGTAAAAAGGGCATAATAATAGTGGCAACTTGAAGTAGCCCTTACTTCCACTCTCTAGATAGAAATCTTTTCACGAGTGTCACTGAATTACAGAGAAAAAAAATTATTTGGGGGGGATAAATTTAAAAGGTAGCCCAATAAATAAAAAGGTCATTGTTTCCAGGTCAAAATGCAGATAACTGTGTTGGAAAAAAAGAGAGAGAGAGACTAGAAGATTCTGGCAGGCAATGGCCGACATTCCTCCAGTCTCTCTCTAACATGGTCACACCTTCACACAGCAGTCATGCCTTCTCTGACTCCAATTTTCAAGGTCTCGTCTTACCTGTCAGAAGGCTACCTTCTCCAGCAAACCATCTCTGGTATCCCATGCTTAGGCTCTGCCAGGAAACTGATCACCCTTTTACGCAATGGTCTGTTTAGATTTCTGATACCACGCAACTGAGGTGAGCGCGGGCTATGTCTTGTTTTTCTCTGTGCTAAGAACTCAGGAACGATTGATATCCTCACGCTAATCCTCTCAACAAATAAGAGTCTCCTTCTGGACGCTTTCCCTTTTCATCACTCACTCCTCGCCTCTCAGCATCCCCTGTTCCTCAGCATCCCCTGGAAGTTTGAGAAACGAAGACTCTCAGATGCCGCCCCAAGCAGGCTCCTTAGCTCCTTCAGTGATAACCCCTACAGCCTTAGCTCCGCCCCATCTCAGCTCCTGACCCCGCCCTCTCCCTCCGCCCCGCCTCCTTCACCCTGCCTCTGGCCCGCCGCCTCCTTAAACTGGAGTCACAAGTACGCATGCTCCCTCCTAGCCTCCTCGTGACGTGATGACGTTGGCGTGGTGACGTAGCGCCGGTGGCAGCGCGTGTTTCAGCCGGGGTCCCGGGAGTTAGGTTTAGGAAGCCGCGGGAGCCTGTTTGGTCTCCCAGCCGCCCAGAGCGCGTGATTTATTTCAGCGTTCGCCGCCGAGTGTGCTGTGTCTGTTCCGCTCTGTCCGGGAGAGGGCAGCGGAGCAGAGGTTCTGTGGGCACAGTGGCGGGGTCCCTGAAGGGGACGAGAGCAACCGGCGAGCTTTGGAGCACCTGGGGGCAGCGCTGCGGCCCGGGAAGGGGAGAAGGGACGGTACCCGCGTCCGAACTCGCTGGGATCAGAGCTGGTCCGGAGGAGGGCCTGGGGCAGCCGCGCGATGCTCGGGGCCCGGTGCCTGCTCCGAGCGCTGCGTTCCTGTTCCTCCGCTCCCTGCCCGAGACACCAACCTGTCGCCAAACTGAGCGTGCGGGACGCTCTCGGGGCCCAGAACGCGAGTGGGGAGCGCGTTAAGGTCCAGGTTGGTGTATGGGAACGGGACGGGTTTTTTCTTTTCAGTGACTTACATGGCACGTCGCGTCTAGGCTTCCCTTGTACTGTGGGGTCAGACAGAAGGACTGGCAGGGAGAAGTTAGAAAGTGTAGGCAGTCGTGTGCATCCGCATTTTTCTCCTTTCTTTGGCTGCCGTTACTTCTCGCAAAATTGTTCCGATGTCTATAAAGTGCTGGAACTTTGCTCTCATGATACCAGGGCATTACCTGTAACCTTGTTAATCGTACAGAAAAATGAATGAGCCCGTTTTCCTTTGTTGCTTATGATGAATGTCCACAGTTTTATGTGATTGTCTTGAGCTAGCTCCTTCGGAGAAGAAACTCTGTCTGTGGTCGTGGTATTCACACATGGCTGACAGTAAATATTTGATCAACTAAACCATGCCTTCTATTCCACTTTTAGCCACCTCACTGCCTAACATGGGGCTTTGCATATAATTTATGTTTAATAAATTGGGAGAAAGAATGGAGTGTAGCAGTATGAAAGAGCTCTGGAGTCAAGCTGCCTAGGTTTAAATCTCTGCCACTGAGTAGCTCGTTAATTAGGGGCGTGTCACTTATGCACCCTAAACCTCAGTTTCCTCTTTTGAAAATGGAGATAATAGTCCCTACCTCATAGATTCCTGAAGATTAAATAATTATAAGACATTTAGGACAGTGGCCCACAGTCAATAAATGTTAGCCGCTCTTATTTGTCTTGCTAATAGTGTTATTTTCAGCAGCTCCACATAGAAGATTCCTCCTTAAATGAGCAGACCAAACAAGGTGGTTTGACTGTTTCTTATTAGGTTGTTGAAACACATTGATGCAATTATTTTTCTTGTTCTCACATATCCTTGATTTTTAGCAGTAAGACCAATCTACCCCTCTTTGCATTTCTTTGAATTTCATATCCTTTCCATAATCTAAATCAAAACCTTTTCTTGCATTAACCTATTAATTCGACATACGTTAATGATACCTTCTGTGTACTAGTCAAGAGATCATTCAAAGATGAAAAGAACAGAACCTACTGCCTAGGTTAGAAGCTTTCATTTTATTGCTGTGCAGTCCGATATAGTAAGTACCAGTCCCTTTTGTCACTGAGCATCTGAAATGTGGCTAGTCCGAATTGAGAGGTGCTGTAAATGTAAAATAGACACTAATTTTGAAGAACAAAAGAGAATGCAAAGTATCTCAATATATTTTTATATTGATTACATGTTGATAATATTTGAGGCATAACGGGTTACATAAAATGTATTATTAAATTAATTTTACTTGTTTCTTTTTACCTTTAATGTGACCCCCAAAAAGAACATAAAATTACAAATGTGACTCACATTGTATTTTTGTTGGACAGCCCTGGTCTACTGGCTAAGACAAGTAATTACAGCAATGTGATAAGTATTAGTGGTATAAAGAAAGAACTATTAGAAAACAAAGAGGGAAGTCCTGAACTGTGAGAAGGTCCAGGAAGACTTCTTGTATGAGGTGACACTTCAGCTGAATCCTGAAGGATGTGTTCCTCAGGTAGATGAACTGGGGATGAGGTGGAAATAGCATTCCAGAAAAGCTTGTTGTTAAGAACCTGAACTTGGAAGTAAGAACTGTATTTGAATTCCAGCTCCAATACTTGGTAACTGTATGACCTTGACTATTTAGAGAGGTTATCCTCCTCTCTCTAAATATGTTTCTTCATCTCTAAAATAATATTCACTTTATTAAGTTCTTGTGAGGATTAAGTAGTATAATATTTAGAAAGAACCTAGAACAGAAGCACATTAAAAAATGTTCCATAATGTTAACTTTTACTAACAACTAAAAAGCAAGAGAGTAGTGCTTTGGAAATTACTGTTGATTGAGCATAACTGAAGAGCAGGTGCCTTTGGGAAAGCATGATGAGATGAAACTGGAAAGATGGGCATGCTCCAAATTATGAAGGATCTTGTATACAAGGCTGAGCCAGTTTACACTTTATTCACTGTAGCCCTGAAGAAAGATCAAGGGCTTTCTAGTAGACTTGGGTTCAACTTCAGGCTCCACCCTTTACCAGCAGTGTGACTTTCAGCAAGTTAACTTCCCTAAGCCTCAGGTTCTTCACTTGTAAAACAGGAATCATGATAATCCATGGAGCTGTTGGAGCTGTTGTGAGCAGGAGATGGGACCAGGTATGAAGAAGGTAGTAAAACGCTTGTCACATAACAGATGTTCAGTACTGTACATGGTAGGTATTCTTTCAGTGGCAAACATTTATGGATTATCTACTGTGTGCCTGACAGTAGCCTTCAAAGCAACTAAAGCATGGTTCCTAAACCCTCAAAACATAATGGACGTGCAAATAAGTAATAGAAGGACTTTATAAGAGTGTCTATAGAGTATGAGGGGGACACAAAGAAAGTAAGGGTCAGTACAGTTTTTCTAGGTAGGATCATCTCGCTTTTCCAAGCGTGTTTAATGGTTAATCAAACAGCGTCAATTGTTTCACTGTTCTACACTAGTTAAATTTAAGTTGGGTGTGATCCTCTGAGAGCTGTTTTCAGTGTTACTGGTCTATTTGAAGACACTCAATTATACTCACACATATCTGTCATTTAAATTCAGAGTTTCTTTGAAAGTTTATGTACTACTTAATATGTGTTCATAATGAGAAATTTCTCAAGAACTCTTTTTGTATGATACTTTGTAAAAGGAAAAAATATCCCATAAAGATGTTTCTACCCTATTACTATATAATCTCCCTTCTGGGAATTTGATACAAAAGAAGAAAAGCACCAAAATATGTACCCTGTTATTCATAATGGTGGGGGAGAGGGGCGGAGGCCAGAGAAAATACCTGGAATGGCCAATATTGAGGGGATTAGTTATGTGAATTAGGCTCATCAACCCAATGGAATATTAGGCATCCATTCAGAACGATGAGCTTTATTAACAAAACAAAAAAAAAAGGTGGACTGCCAAACCTGTGTCTCACTGTGGTAAG
The DNA here is from genome assembly GCF_020826845.1 of Diceros bicornis minor. NCBI lineage: Eukaryota > Metazoa > Chordata > Mammalia > Perissodactyla > Rhinocerotidae > Diceros > Diceros bicornis. Next base: position 52,959,710 of record NC_080746.1, read on the forward strand.
AATCATATAAAATATATGCATACGGGTGAACTAAAAGCAATTAATTGATTTGGGCCAGCCCCATGGCTTAGTGGTTAAGTGTGCGCGCTCCGCTGCTGGCGGCCCGGGTTCGGATCCTGGGCGCGCACCACTTCTCCAGCCATGCTGAGGCCGTGTCCCACATACAGCAACTAGAAGGATGTGCAGCTATGACATACAACTATCTACTGGGGCTTTGGGGGAAAAAATAAATAAAGAAATAAAATTATAAAAAAAATCAATTGATTTAAGGCAGGATTATGAGGACTTTTTTTTTTCTTTTTTCATTTAGTCTTCTATGTGTACGTGTAATGAAAATGTAAAATGTTTACCTGTTTTAAACTCACATTTAGAAATATTTCTCCTCGTTAGGGATGGATTCGTTCAGTCCGGTCCCAGAAGGAAGTCTTGTTCCTGCATGTAAATGATGGGTCGTCTTTGGAAAGCCTTCAGGTTGTAGCAGATTCAAGCTTTGACAGTAGGTGAGTTTTTTTTTTTAACGAGTCCTTTGATTTTTTTTTTCATGTCCTCTGCTCCCCATCCTTAATCCAGTGTTCACATTGCCCCCTGAATGATCTTTCTAAACAAATCTGCTTTTCATAGCCTTGAGGCTCAAGTCCAAAGACTTGGAATCAAGATCCTTCAAGCTCGGGCCTTTCCTCCTCTAATATCTTCACATGACAATGTCCTCTACCTATCCTTTGCTTCAGTCTCTCTTAACTACTTGTAGCTCTTAACCCAATTAAGGGTAAAACTTCTATCATTAAATATTTTAATGTTCTAGTAGCAAGGCCTGTATTACAATGAGGGTTACATCTAATGACATCTTGTTTATGCTGTTTTTTTTGTTCCTGTAGAGAACTGGCTTTTGGGAGTTCTGTGGAAGTTCAAGGGCAGCTGGTAAAAAGTCCATCCAAAAGGCAAAGTGTGGAACTGAAGGCAGAAAAAATCGAAGTTGTTGGAAATTGTGATGCCAAGGTATGCTTTGTTTTGTTTTGTTTTGTGAGGAAGATCAGCCCTGAGCTAACGTCCATGCCAATCCTCCTCTTTTTGCTGAGGAAGACCGGCCCTGAGCTAACATCTATTGCCAGTCTTCCTCCTTTTTTTTCCCCCTTTTTCACCCCAAAGCCCCAGTAGATAGTTGTATGTTGTAGTTGCACATCCTGCTAGTTGCTGTATGTGGGACGCCGCCTCACCATGGCCGGACACACAGTGCGTCTGTGTGCGCCTGGGATCCGAACCCTGGCCGCCAGTAGCGGAGCGCATGCACTTAACCGCTAAGCCACGGGGCTGGCCCCCCGAGGTATGCTTTTAGACACTTTTATGGAGGTTGTTTAGGCTTAATTTGAAATATTAGTGGTCTCTTTTAAGTGTGATTAATGGAAAGATGGCACTTAGAACATATTTTGATTGTGACTTTCCACGTTATTGAAACAGGCTGTAGAGTCTGAGGAATGTAGAGAAAGTAGCAAGAAGTTTTTATGTAGATGGCTGAGTCTTATGAGTGAGAGCTAAGTATTAATCTGTGCATCTCTGTGGTGCCTGTCACAGTTGAAATTTGGCACTTTTACAGACGTGCCCAGTCAGCCACAATGACAGAGACAGACCAGGGCACCACGTTCTTAGGAAAGCTCTGCCTAGAAATGACTTTTGCATGATCTAGAACTGTATTGTTCCAAACAGTGGCCACTAGCTGCCTGTGGCTGTTTAATATTAAGTCAATTAAAATTAAATTAAAAATTCAGTTCCTCAGTGGCATTACCCACAATTCAAGTGCTCAGTAGTCGCCTGCAGGTAGTGGCTGCTGTCCTGGATAGCACAGATACGGAGCATTTCCGTTTATCGCAGGAGAGCCTATTGGACAGTGTTGATCTAGAGTGTTGTAATGCTGGGGCTGAACAAACATAAGAAATTCTACATTAAGACATGTTAATATCTGTTTTTACAAGATTCTTTTGTTAGTTGCTTTTTATTTATAGCCTGATGAAGAGGTTAGTGGAAATAAAATCAAAGATTCTCAATCCAGTTTCTCAAATTGGAGAAAATGGGGCCCAGCCAGGTGAAATGACTTGCCCAAGGGTGTGTTGCCCATCAGAGGTACAGCTGAAATTCATATGCTAGGCAGTTGACTCCTCTGTGTTTTTGCTTTGCTTGTCTTCAAGTATTTAATGAACAAAAAGTGAGGGACTATAGGGGCTGGCCCAGTGATGTAGTGGTTAAGTTCACGTGCTCCGCTTTGGCGGCCCGGGGTTCACAGGTTCGGATTCTGCGTGTAGACCTATGCGCGGTTTGTCAAGCCATGGTGTGGCAGGTGTCCCACATATAAAGCAGAGGAAGATGGGCACGGATCTCAGCCCAGGGCCAGTCTTCCTCAGCAAAAAGAGGAGGATTGGCAACAGATGTTAGCTCAGGACTAATCTTCCTCACCAAAAAAAAAAAAGAGGGACTGTAGGGAAATTGTATCACTTTAATTCATTTTTAGTTCTTTTAGAAAATTGGAAGAAATTAAATGTAAAGAAATAAGAAAGAAAATGGAGTGATTTTTTTAAATGTCATTCTGAGTAATTTTCTAAGAAATTCTAATTGACATGTCAAATCAGGAATCAGGTCTAAGATTTCTGAAAAATAGACTGTGAAAATAATTTGGAACTCAGAAAGGAGTGGAGATGGTAATAATTTTTGGTTTTGCTTTTTTAGAGGGTTATATAATTATTAAAAATTTGCCATGTGTTTTGTTGTTCTTACATTGTTCTCCGTTGGCTTCTTTTGGTGTTGATGACTTCACCGTCTCTTCATCTTCATTTCAATGTCATTTTTAAGTATTCACACATTAGGGAATTCTGAACCCCTGGCAGTCCCCAGATTCCTATTAATGTGGTCATATTTTCCCTGTAGTAAGTATGTGCTTATTTCTATACAACATAAATTAGTGTGTGCACAAGTCCTAAAGGGGATAGACAAGACTAGAAGAAAAGAAACAGGCTGCCAGTGTAGCTCTTTTACTTAGCTTCTCTGTAATCTTTTTTACTGAAACTTTGGTTTTGGTCTGAAAGTTTGTTTTTGTCTTAATCTTGTAACGTGAGTGTGGGCAGGGTGGAAATATTTCTAGTTGGAGTCATAGTTTCCTTAAAATTTTTGTAAATATACACTCCTCTGTATTTCTTTCTGTTATCTGTGGATAACAGAAAGCTGTTGATCCTCCCTTATGTTCTTAGACAGCAGTATGTGTTGATGAACAGTGATGTACAGTGCCAATCAATTGTCAATGATTGTGGGCTTTCAAGACATTTGGGTGGTTTTAAAATTGAATACCAGCCGTGTGTATACAGCTGTAGAAAACATAATCTTTAATATCTACAATATTCTGAACTCCTGTGTGTCAAACAGTGGACTGTTTTGCTTAATTGTATCCTAATTTCTCTATTTGTAAATAGTGATTGATAGTTAATGGATAGAAATTTGATAAATAACAGATTAGCTTTATGATATTCAATAACTTTGCCCGAGGTTCCACAGCTAATAAATAGTAGAGCTGGATTCAAACCCATGTCTCTAATTCCACCCCACCATTCTACCAACTTGTTGGAATTAATGTGGGCTATATTCAATTATATTAAGAAATAAAAAAGGAAAGCATCTTAGTTTTGTTCTAAAGCACTACTTTTTAACATTTGCCCTGGAAACTGATTTTATAAAACAGTATCTTTTTTAGCTTTTAATTTGTTTTTTCCATTTATTGGCAGGCTTTCCCTTTTAAATATAAAGAGAGGCATCCTCTGGAGTATCTGAGACAGTATCCTCACCTTAGGTGTAGGACTAATGTTCTCGGTTCTATCCTGAGGGTTCGCAGTGAAGCCACAGCTGCTATTCATTCTTTCTTTAAGGTAAGGGGCTTTGCTTCTGGGAGTTGTTCTTTGTGAAGAAGTTGAATAATTATAACACTGGAGTATTATCCTGAAAGTTCTGTTAGTTTTTTATTCCAAGCACCCTGTACTTATGTGGTACTTTTTTGTTTGGCTCATTTTAAGATTTTATCTCTGGTTTTGAGCAATTTGATTATTATGATGTGTCTTGGCATAGTTTTCTTTATGTTTCGAGTTTGTTGACTTTTTTTGGATCTATGCATTTATAATTTTCATCAAGTTTTTCAGCCATTTCTTCAAATATTTTTTCTGTTACCTCCCTCTTTTGGGGACTTTAACTACCTATATATTAGACCATTTGATGATATCCTATAACTCACTAATGTTCTTTTCTTTCCTTTTCCTAAATTTGTTTTTCTCTGTTTTTTTGAATAGTTTCTAGTGTTATATCTTCAAGCTTACTGATCTTTTCTTCTGTGATGCCTAATTTATTGTTATTCCTATCCAGTACATTTTTCGTCTCACGCATTGTAGGTTTCATATCTAGATGTTTGATTTGGGCCTTTTTTATGTCTTCCATGTCTCTGCTTAACTTTTTGAACATATATAATACAGTTTTTATCTGTTTAATAACTGTTTTAACTGATAAAAACTCTCAACAAAGTGAGTGTAGAGGGAATGTACTTCAACATGATAAAGTTCATATATGACAGGCCCACAGCTAACGTGATATTCAATGGTGAAAAGGTGAAAGTATTTCCTCTAAGATCAGGAACGACATGAATGTCCACTCTCTTCACTTTTATTCAACATAGTATTAGAAGTCCCAGTTGGAGCAATTAGGCAAGAAAAAGAAATAAAAGGCATCCAAATCAGAAAGGAAGAAGGAAAACTGTCACTATCTGCAGATGATATGGTGTTATATATAGCAAACCCTAAAGACCCCACCAAAAAACTGTTAGAGCTAATAAACGAATTCAGTAAAGTTGAAGAATACAAAATCAATATACAAAAATCTGTTGTGTTTCTATACACTAAGACGAACTCTCAGAAAGAGAAATTAAGAAAACAATCCCATTTACAGTTGCATCAAAGAGAGTAGAATACCTAGAATAAATTTAACCAAGGAGGTGAAAGACCTGTGCACTGAAAACTGTAAGACATTGATGAGAGAAATTGAAGAACACAAATAAATGGAAAGATATTCCACGCTCGAGAATTAGAAGAATTAATGTTGTTAAAATGTCCATACCACCCAAAGCAATCTACAAATTCAAGGCCATCTCTATCAAAATTCTAATAGTATTTTTCACAGAAATAGAAAAAACGATGCTAACATTTGTATGGAACCACAAAAGACCACGAACAGCCAAAGCAATCTTGAGAAAAAAGGACAAAGCTGGAGGCATCACACTCCCTGATTTCAAACTAAGTTACAGAGCTATAGTAATCAGAACAGTGTGGTATGGGCATAAAAACAGACACACAGATCAATGGAACAGAGTAGAGAGCGCAGAAATAAACCCACACGTACATGGTCAATTAATCTTTGACAAAGGAGCTGGGAATATACAGTGGAGAAATGACGGTCTCTTCGATAAATGGTGCTGGGAAAGCTGGACAGCCACACGCAAAAGAGTGAACCTGGACCACGGTCTTGCACCACACACGAAAATTAACTCAAAGTGGATCAAAGACTTGAACGTAAGTCCTAAATCTATAAAACTCCTGGAAGAAAATGTAGACAGTAAGCTCCTTGACATCAGTCTTGGTGGTGATTTTTTGGATTTGACACCAAAATCAAAGGCAGGAAAAGCAATAATAAATAAATGGGACTACACCAAACTAAAAAGCTTCTGTGCAGCAAAAGAAACCATAAGCAAAATGAAAAGGCAGCCTACCAGATAGGAGAAAATATTTACACATCATATATCAGATGAGAGGTTAATATCCAAAATATATAAAGAACTCATACAACTCAATTGTTTTCAATCAGAAAACAATCTGATTGAAAAATGAGCAAAGGATCCAAATAGACATTTTTCTGAAGAAGGCATATAGATGACCAACGGATACATGAAAAGATGCTCGTTGTTAACTAATCATTACAGAAATGCAAATCAAAACCACAATGAGATATCCCCTCACACCTATTAGAATGACTATTATAAAAAAAGACAAGAAATAACAAGTGTTGGCAAGGATGTGCAGGAAAGGGGACCCTTGTGTACTGTTGGTGGAAATGTAGATTGGTGCAGCCACGATGGAAAACAGTATGGAGGTTCCTCACAAAATTAAAAATAGAACTACCGTATGATCCTGCAATTCCACTTCTGGGTATTTATCCAAAGAAAACGAAAACACGAACTCGAAAAGACATATACATCCCCATGTTCATTGCACCATTATTTGCAAGAGCCAAGATATAGAAGCAACCTAAGTTTCTATTGATGGATGAATGCATAAAGAAAAGGTGGTATGTACATGACAATGGGATATTATTCAGCCATAGAAAAGAAGGAAATCTTGCCATTTGTGACTACATGAATGGACCTTGAGGGCATTATGCTAGGTGAAATAAGTCAGGCAGAGAAAGACCATTACCTTATGATCTCACTTATATGTGGAATCTAAAAAAAATGAACTCGGAGAACAGATAGGTAGTTGCTAGAGGCAGGAGGTGGACAAAATGGGTGAAGGGAATCAAAAGGTACAAACTTTCAATGATAAAATAAATAAGTCATGGGGATGTAAGATACAGCTAGGTGACTATAGTGCATAATACTGTATTGTATATTTGAACGTTGCTAAAAAAGTAGATCTTAAAAGTTCTTATCACAAGAAAAAAATTTGTAACTGTGGTGAGGGATGTTGACTAACTCGTTGTGGTGATTACTTCGCAATATATACAAATACTGAATCGTTGTGTTGTACACCTGAAACAAATATAACATGTCAATTATATCTCAATTAAGAAAAATAAAAATAACTTTTATGTCGTTTTCTTCTAATTCTGACATATCTGCCAGTTATGAGTCAGTTTTGATTGCTTGATTAGTCTCATTAGGGGTTATGTTTTCCTGCTTCTGCATACCTGCTAATCTTTAATTTGATGCCAGACATTGTGATTTTCCCTTGTTGGGTGCTGGATATTTATAAAGCTTCTTAAGCTTTGCTCTGGTATGCAGTTAAGTTACTTGAAAACTGTTTGATCTCTTTGGGTCTTGCTTTTATGATTTAAGTAGGTCCGGAGCAGTGCTCAGTCTAGGACTGGTTATTCCCCATTACTGAGGCAAAGCCTTCCTGAGTACTCTACCTAGTGCCTTGTGAATTAGGAGTTTTTCCAATCTGTCTTGTGGGAGAAGGCACTGTTTCCAGCCACATGTGAGCACCAGGCACTGTTTCCTCTAAAGAACCTCTCTGGATGGTTCTTTCCCTGACTTTGCATAGTTTCCTCACGCACGTGTGCTGATCGGTCCTCTACCTAATACTCAGGGTGACCCTCTGCACATCTCTGGAGTTCTCTGTGCAGCCCTCTCCATTCTGGTACTCTGTCCTATGAATTCTAGCCACTCTGGTCTCCTCAGACTCTCAGCTGTGTCTCAACTCAGGGAGTCTGCTGAGCTCCACTTTATTTCCCCCCTCTGCCTGCTATGGCCCAGAAAATCTCAAGGTGGTAAGCTAGGCTACTCATAGCATTCACCGTGTTTGTCCTCAACTCTCAGGGATCACTGTCCTTTGTTGTCTGATATGCATTGTCTTGAAAACCGACCTTCCATGTGGTTTGCTTGTGGCTTTTTTTGTTTCGTTTTTGTGTTCTTGGTTGTTTCAGGTGGGAAGGTATATCCGGTCCCTATTTCTCCATCTTGATCATAGACATTTTTTATATATAGTCAGCACTAATTTTAAAGAATTATTGGTGTTGGTCAAGTAGATTGATCTGATGACTAAAGGCATTTTGCCTCATTTAGCTTTGCTTTTCAGCCATTTCCCCCTACCCAGGAAAGCCACAGTGGAAAGTAGTTGGTAAGTTGCTGGGGTAAAGGCACCCATGTGATGGGAAGGCCCCATAGGCAAATGAAGTTCAGTGTTGTTTTGTGTGGTTTTGGAACTCTTCCTGTGCCGCTTCTCCAGATCCAGCTAATTTGCAGATTGTATAACAGCATACCCCTTTCCTTGGACTGTATCCACATTCATGCAGGCCCACCAGCCCTGCTCTGGCACGCCAAGAGAATTCTTGCTCTTTGAAAAGCTCCTTCAGAGTTAATTTCTGGTGAAACAGCTAAAGAACATCATGGCTTTAAGACATGCACTTTTGAATAAGCAAAGGAAAATAAATTGCATTATACAGTGTCATCCCATTGTGGTTTGCAAGGGTGCATTTACATAACACTCTCATAAACTTTCTCATGCAACTTCCATGTGACTTTTCAGTAGTGCTTGAAGCACACAAACATAAAATTTGTTTAGATCTAAAAATGTTTTTTTGACCATATAGGTTTAACAGCTGATAAAGTAAGTGGACCTGCTAATTCGGAAAGAGTTTTGTAGATTTCTGGCCACTAGGTGGTGGTGTTGGCAACCCATTGACAAATGGGCTTTACCTACTTTGTATATTTATTACTTGAAGCCTTTATGCTATGTGAACAATTAAAAAATAAGAGAACAAATTATAAAAATCTAAAATTAAAAAAGCAAAATAAATTAAAATTTAAAAAACATTTTAAGTATTTGAAAATAACTTGAATTTTAGCACTGTTGTATGATAGTTATTAAGGTAGGCACTTTTGAGTGCTGTAAGTTCACTTTTTTTTCGTTGTAAAGCCCTGGAAAATATAATCCTGATACCTCCTTCTATGGTGTTTCCCACATGTGTGTGTGACATTTAGGAATGAATTGTTTAGCAATATCATTGGAGTGCTGTGGGACATATTAAATAAGAGTTACATGTTATCTAGTATTTAGTACTATTCCTGTGACTTGTTACATTAGGCTCCCTAAAAGATGTTATGCCTTAAAATGTAAAATTTTCATAAGTTCAAAATCCATCAATAAAAATGTAGAAATGTGAGAAAAAGTAGAAACCTAAGCAGTAACTTTTAGTTAGGATAATTTAATGATCTAGAGTTATTTTATTTATTTATTTATTTTTATTGATGTTGTAATAGTTTTTAACATTGTGAAATTTTGGGTTGTACATTTTTGTTTGTCCATCACCATATATATGACTCCCTTCACCCCTTGTGCCCACCCCCCATAGAGTTACTTTTTAGTTTGAGTATTCAGAACCTTTTGTGTGTAACTTGGTTTGCTCATAAAGTTGACACATTTGCTGTGTACTGAAACTTGGCTGTCTAGATCCTCAAGGAATGAGTTATTTAGAAGAGCTGAGTTTCTCAAATAACTGAGAATTCTCTTTTAACTTTTTCTAAATTCCAGTGGAAGTTATCCTAAAATATATTACATACTTCCCTGGCGTCCTAAATTGAACCAGTAGAACAGGGTTTGCCCTTTCTTGAGAAGTCAAGGTTCTTCCTTGAAGTATCAGATTTTGCCCTCTTCTGTATGGCAGTGCCTTCAAAGGCTGTCACCATGTAGAGTGTTCTTTGCCTCTGTGTTAAATGACCTTTGAGTTTCTGTGACTGCTTTTTATGGATTTTTTTGTCTCCTCTTGTTGGAACTTTTTGTTGCCAGTGGTGTGCCTGTGGCTAGCAATTGCTGTCACGTTTCTTTTTTGTTGATTTTGATTAAATAATGATACTTATTTTGGGTGTGTGTGAGAGAAAAAAATAGACCATAAGTCTTTGAGTGATGTGTATGGTCCTTAGGATGTGAATTTTGTAATTTTCAGATGCTCAGTGCCTTATAAAATATCTAGAATGTGTTTCTGTCAAAATATTTAGACATTTAGAGGTGGTGGATGGAATCTGAAAAATTGGATTAAAGTGTATATTTTTATTTTTTGCCCCTTCATGGCCTCCATATCTCTAATTAGGAACCCCTTTGCTGTGGGATGGGATAGGTACCTGACACTGGTACCCCACTGGAGGCACCTACTGACAGAACTCCTCCACTCCTTGGTATTTATTTTCCTTTTTATCTTTCTACTTCCTCCGCTTTCTCTTTTTTGAACTTTGTTCTCACTGCTTTATTATTCTTCCTTTGTACTTTCTCCTTTATAGCTTTTGATGGTAATGTTATAGACTTTGATATGATAAGCCTTGCTAGTAGCATTAAGGCTTAAAAAGCTGATGACCCCTTTTGAAAGATTTAGCATTAGTTGAGTATTAAAAATAATTCCCACTACTTGAGTGATTTAAAAAAATTATGTCCCATGCAGTTATTTTCATAAGATTTACAGTGTTGTTTCTTGTGGCACTTTACCAGCTCTAACTTTGGCAATTATGTTTAGGCCGTTAAATTTTCTCCTCCCTTCCCCCTCCCCCTCGCCACCCTCATTTCCTTTGGATTTTTCACTTCCTTTCTTTGTTTACTGCACTCATGCTCATAGTTGCCTGCATTCATGTGGAATAAATGATTCATGTCCATAATTCTGGGCTCCTAGGAGATAAAAATTTTATGCAGTAATGTTATTGATTATATTTCGTACGTTCTCTGTAATGTGCTCCGTGTAGCACCTCTAGGCATGATGCTCCCAGATTAAGTACATATTTGAATACTTTCTGAGACTGCTAATTTATAGCTTGAATATTTAATCAGTCTACATTATAAGGCAAGTTGTTGACTGGATACTTTGTATCGTAGCCAGAACACTTGAATTCGACCTTTTTAGGAAGGGGCAAATTTGAGCTGCCCCTGGTAATGCAGAGACATTTTACATTCCACTAGTGATAGGCAGAATTTAGCAGAGATTGGATGTGTATATACGAATTTATTGTCTGGATTTCAAGACCAAAATTTTTGCATTAAATGTATAGTACTGTTCTGCGTTTGCAGCGTTAAGTTCACTTTGGCTACCTTCACCCCTACCCTGCAACATTTATGCTGAATGTAACCTTTTGCCTACATCCATAGTCAAAATGAAAGCAGCATAACCTTGAACTGGCTGGGTTATTTCAATCCTACTAGCAACAGCTTTTGTGGTTCACTAATGGAAATATTCTCAGACTTTGGGGCGTAAGAATTACAGTTGGGTGCCTCGGTAATGGATGGATTTGCTGCTCAGAATCTTCTTTGAGGCAAAGGTAGTGCACTGCCTGTGCCATGTGCAATGCACGGTGCCATCAATTTAATGACAGTCTTCCTAAAAATTATTTCTGCCTTTTTTTATTTCTTCAGTCTCTATTTTTCAACCTGTTTTTTTTCTCCTTTTTGGTGATTTGTTACAATTGAGGGTCTCATTGCAAAATAACTGAACTTCATATTGATCACTTTGTATTCCCTTAGCAGTGTGGACAAAATTGTTATGCATTACCCTTGAGTGAGTGAGTGTGTGTGTGTGTGTGTGTGTGTATGTATGTTAATTCACTACCGGTATGTTAGAGAAATGGGAAGAAGAAATAGCACCAGAGAGAGACCCTGAAGACCTAGGTTCCGTCCTGGCTTTGCCACTGGCTAGCTGTGTAACTTTTGGCAATTCGTTAAATCTCTCTGGACCTCAATTTCCTTATCTTCAAAATGAGGAGAGTGGACTAGATAATGTCTAAATCACTTCCTGATTTAAAATTCCTCGTGCTGCTTCTGTGCATAGTAAAACACTCAACTTGATATTTCAGTAGTTTTATTTGGGGGGGGCTTAGGGAGAGATTTGATATGGCATTCTCTTAGTACTATTTTAGTAGCATAATAAAGTGTATATTCTTGGCATTGTTTCATATACAAGTATACCGAAAAAAAGTGGCTTTTCTTTTTCTTCCAGGACAGTGGCTTTGTGCACATTCATACTCCAGTAATCACATCCAATGACTGTGAGGGGGCTGGAGAACTTTTTCAAGTTGAAGTAAGTTGTGCTTCCCATCTTGGGGGATATATTCCCCTCTGATATTTTTCATTTAAGGCTTTGCTTTAAATTTAATCAGAGTTGTATGGATAAACCGTGACCAGAACCTAAAATTTTGTTGATAGTAATCCTCAAAAAACATATATAGAAAATTCTCAAACTTCTCTGATTTCCTGACCTACCAGTTGTATTACTCACATTGTGACTGAAAGGAGTGGATTTTTACTTTCGTACTCCATTTGCTTTTCTTATATAACTGTGAATTGGTGAACTAGAGAAGTTGGAAGAGATTAATAAAGATTCTAAGATATGTTTTCTGCAAATTCAACCCCCAGTTAATATTTTTGGATATGTCATATTTTAAAAGATAAATTAAAATAGAAAAGTGTACATGTGAATATTTTCTTTTTCAAAGTCTTTAAAAAATACCTTTGTCATAAGAAGTGATTTATGTTCTCTATACCTCATGAAGGCCCTTATTTTAAGTCTTTGTTCGTTGTTTGAGCTCCTACTGTATGCCAGGCATTGTCAGCCTGCCCTTGTTGCAGGTAATTTAAAAATTACCAGTTTTTCTTACTTGTAGGCAGCTGAAAGCCTTTCATTTACCAATTCGACAGCCTGTTTAAAATCATTGGCCAGTGGTATAATAATGGACAAAGAGAAATGTATGTTGATGACTGGTGCTTTCTGTATTTCTTTCGTTTATTCACTGATTTCTTTATCTCTAAGAAGTCAAGATGCTTACTTATACATTTGGGTGATTCCATCAAATGATAAGACGTGTGTATAACTACTCTCTCTGGTTCAGGACTTTCTGACTCTTGATAATGATGCTTCCCCTTCACATTATTGAACAAAGTATTCACTGGGAAGACTTGTCCTAATATGTTGAAGTCATACTCAAAATAATAATCAAATGCTGTCTTTCTTCTTACGTAGCTTGAAGAAATCTTGATGATAGCCTTCTGCAAAAAGCAGAATGAAACTGCTTTGTTGACGATGAAAGTAGGAGTGTTAGCATTTGTATGTAAGAGTTAAAAGAAGGCAGTAAATGATAAAATGACAATATACAAGTTGCAAAAAAATTCTCTTCTGGCGTTTATGTTGTTTATTTTCTCTTTGCACTTTAATAGTCTTCTGAATACTGAAGTGAAGAAGAGTTAACCACCTTAAATACATTTCATAGTCCCTTAATCTAAATCACTGAATATTAAAAAGATGACATAAAAAAAATGACAGAGAAGGAAAGGTATAATTTAAAGAAGTTTTTACAAATAAGAGGGGAATTATTAAAGCGTCCCAAATTAAACAAGTAGAAAAAAACCTGTAACGAACTTAAATAATGATAATTTGGAGATAACTGTTTTGCTACCAGGGAAAGCCCATAAGCAAGTCTGGATGGTTATAGTATGTGTATTTTGGCCTCTAAACAAAAATAAGACAAATTACTGGATAAGTATGAACACAAAGGAAGGGAAAAAAATGTATTTCTGAAGCTAAACAAATGAGAAGCATTCTACAGTCATAGTATTTCAGAGATTTTATATAGTGGAATTAGATTTGCCTATTCAGAGTACCAGAAAGAGATGCATTTGAATTCATTGATCCTAGGCTCCTGCAGTCAGGGACTAGATCGGGTTTCAGGAATTTGTGGCTTTTGTGCTGTGATGTGCCATCTTTGTTACTTTCAAAAGTTCAGTTCCTGAAAGAGTTGTCTTCTGCCCTTGCCAACGCTCTATCCTTTGAAAGCAGTGTTCCTTCTTATTCTCACCTCATATACCCGTGTACTTCCAAGCTTCATTGTGTTAACTTCCTCCTGACTGCTTGTAGAGGCATAGGGGTTTGAATCTTGGCACCCCACTGTTAGGAGGAAGTGGAGTTTCATATTTAAATTCTTGCTTCCCTTAACAGTGCTGTTTTTTGCTCTAACAACAATCAAGTGTCAGTAACTATTTAAAGGTACGGATGCCTAATACACACTAAGGTTTGAGGGCAGCAGTAAGAGGCCACCTTGAAATGCACAGTAAAATCATTTACTTCTAGTACACTCTTGAGAAGTGAATGCATGTCCCATCATTTTAGCTTTCTTTTTCCTCGTTTCCATTTCCTGCTTCAAGACTTTGGATATCTGTTAAGGTTTGGGGACTTAATACCCATGTAGGAAGTTGCATTCAAGGCATTCGCTTGTTATTCAGCAGACATTTGGTACCATCTGTTCAAGATGCTGTGCTGAATGTTGTGAGGGATAGAAAGATGTAGTTGAGGTTCTGGCCTGTAAAGGTGGTGAGTTGGCAGGGCTTGATGGAGGAAGGAGCATGCTTTTCATTCACTCTTGACATTACTTACCCTACAGTATTTCTTGATTGTACACTTTTTCCTCTTTGTCTTACAACCCTAGCTGAGTTCCCACGATTATGTTTGATCTTTATGATTCTGGAATAATTAGTTTGTCTTCGAGAAGAAAAAAGAGATTCAAGGCAAGAATTAGAGATTGTGGCAAAAACTACACATTGATGGGGAATAAGGTGAAACTGCTTTATGTATATATTTGAGGCTACCGTGTTACCAATTATAAGTGCTATGGAATCTAGAGGAAAATTAGGTCAGTGAGCATTGACTTGGTCAGAAAAATCTTCAAAATGAATATGTGACTTGACTGCACCCTAGGGACAGTATTCCAGGTAGCGGAACAGTGTGAGCAGAGTCAAGCAATTGAAATAAGTATGGGGTTTTCAGTGGACTCTGGATGGACAGATTAGAAGGTTCATATTGGTGAATCATAGAAAATAAAGTTGGATAGCTATGGGAATGAGAAAATGGAGCAGCCTTTTTAAAAACAACTTGATTGAGATATACTTTACGTACCATAAATTTCACCCATTTAAAGTATACAGTTCCATGGCTTTTAGCGTATTCACAGTGTTGTGCATCCCCACAATCTAATTTTAGAGCATTTTCATCGCCCCACAATGAGACCCGGCACCTGTTAAGCAGTCCTTTCCCATTCCCACCCCCAACTCTATGTAACCACTAAACTACTCTCTATAGATTTGCTTCTTCTGGAACATTTCATATAAATGGAATCATACTACATAGGGCCTTTTGTGCCTGGCTTCTTTCACTTAGCACAAAGATTTTGAGGTTCATCCATGTTGTAGCATGTATCAGTACTTCATTCCTTTTTCTGTCCAACTAGTATTCTATTGTGTAGATGTATGACATTTTGTTTATCCACTTGGCAGTTGATGGATATTTGGATGGTTTCCACCTTTTTTTTTTTTTTTTTAAAGATTTGTTTATTTATTTTCCCCCCAAAGCCTCGGTAGATAGTTGTATGTCATAGCTGCACATCCTTCTAGTTTCTGTATGTGGGATGTGGCCTCAGCATGGCCGGAGAAGCGGTGCGCACCCGGGATCCGAGCCCGGGCCGCCAGCAGCAGAGCGCGTGCACTTAACCACTAAGCCATGGGGCCTGCCCCTCCACCTTTTGACTGTTACGAATAATGCTACTGTGAACATTTGGGAAAACATTTAGATGAGCATATGATTTCATTTCTCTTGGGTGGAATTGCTGGGTCATATGGTAACTCTGTGTTTAATATTTTGAGAAACTGCCAAACCATTTTCCAAAGTGGCTGCACCATTTTACATTCCCACTGGCAATGTACAAGGGTTCCAATTTCTCCACATCATTGCCAACACTTATTATTGCCCTTCTTATTTTATTATAGCCATGCCAGAGGGTGTGAAGTAGTATCTCATTGTGGGTTTTCTTTTTTCACTTTGCTTTTGAACATTTACAATTTATATTTAAATGTAAATTCACATTAAAGCTTTTAATTACAATTCTGCTATGCCAGAGTGTGATAGATAAATGGTCACACATTATGAAATTAAATTAGGCTGAGAAAATCTAAGGATAATACTTCATATAGTAGGAGCACTATTCAAGTCTAGAATTTATACATTTAAATACTTTAATTTAAAGTGAAGAATGAACTGAAAGTGTAAGCCTATTAAATGGAGCCCAAGAAGACTTGTGTAATTTTATATCTGAATCTCATACTCTGGGAACTCTCATACTAAGATTCTCATACTGAATCTCATACTGTGTACTGAGGTTTCACATTAGGTTGGTTTGCTTTTTTTTATTATTGTCGTAAAAAAAAAATATATATATATATAAAATTTACCATTTTTAAGTGTACAATATCATTAATTATACTCACAATGTTGTACAACCATCACCACTATCTATTTCTAAAACTTTTTCATCACCCCAACAGAAACTCACCATTCCCCTTAGTCCCAGCCCTTAGTGACCTGTAATCTTCTTTTTTGTCTGTCTGGATTTCCCTATTCTGAATATTTCATATAAATGGAATCATACAATATGTGGCCTTTTGTGTCTGGCTTCTGTTGGTATATGTATCAGAATTTCATTTCTTTTTATTACTGAGTAATAATTTATTCTGTTGTGTGGATATACCACATTTTGTTTAACCATTCATTCATTGATGGACATTGGGTTGTTTTCAGCTTTAGGTATTGTGCTATGCTGCTATGAACATTCGTGTACAAGTTTTTCTTTGAACACCTGTTTTCAGTTCTTTTGAGTATATACCTAGTAGTAGAATGGCTGGGTGATATGGTTATTCTATGTTTAACTTACTAAGGAACTGCCAAATTATTTTCCGCCGTATGACATTTCCACCAGCAAGGTATGAGGGTTCCACTTTCACCACCTCCTCGCCAATGCTCGTCATTTTCAGTTTCTTTGGTTATAGCCATCCTAACGGATATGAAGTGGTATCTCATTGTGGTTTTGATTTGCACTTCCCTAATGACTAAGGATGTTGAGTGTCTTTTTGTGCACCTATTGGCCATTTGTATATCTTCTTTGGAGAAATGTCCATTTAAGTCCTTTGCCCATTTTTTTTTATTGGCTTATTTGTCTTTTTGTTGTTGAGTTATAGGTGTTCTTTATTTATTCTAGATACAAGTCTGTCCTTCTCCCTCTCCCACCCCAGCAGTCTGAAGCCTCTGATGTTGCCCCCTTGAGTATGCCCACCCAGAGATGGCATTGATTCTGGCAGGGCTCTCTTTGGCTGTCTCTTTCTCAGATCACACCCAGCTCTTAAACTTCACTAATTGCAGGCTGATTGCTTTAGTGTTTTCAACAATGTTCTGAGGCATAAATTGCTTCACAGACTGATCCAATCAAATTCAGGCTCCTTTAAAGGTATGCTTCCCAAAGTCAGTGTTTGAAATTTATTCTGACCCTAAAAGGTTTCTTCACGGCTGTCTCTTTCCCAGTTTCTCTTCAGCAAACTAGCAGGTCTGTAGTGTAGCCTTTGTCTCTGGTGAATCTGTCAGGCTCCTCCCAATTGCCTTTGTGAAGCTCCTCCCAGTTGCCTTTGTGAAGCTCCTCCCAGTTGCCTTTGTGAAGCTCCTCCCAGTTGCCTTTGTGAAGCTCCTCCCAATTGCTTTTCGCCACAACCGCCATTTTCAAGAGTACCCTTAGATTTGAACTTCTCCACACTGTGTTGCAAATGAAGTCAGTTCCTTTGGGGAGAAATTTGGAAGTCTGTTTTATGGCCTGCTTCTACCTCCAGGCAAAATCTCTGAACCGAGGTTCTAGTGCTGGAGGCAGATCCTAACTTCACAGTGACAGCCCAGTTTAGGAGCTGAGTGCTCAACTAAGTGGGTGGCTGCAGCCCCAAATCTCTTCAGTTTGCCTCTCCCAGCATGGAACCCCCACCCCATGAGCTGGGGCTACAGAATCAGGGCCTAGTCTTCTCAATAGTGCCTCGCCCAAGGCAGAGCCTCTGTCCCATGAGCAGGGACTGGGCAAAAGAAGGGAGCCCCCACCTTTCAGCCCCACTTGCCCAGAACTTAACTTCAGTAACAAGTAGCTGTGGGCAAGATGAGAAATGCTGGTGTGCTGCCCCTCCTCCTCAGATAGTCCTCTGGCTGGGAGCTGGGGGTCAGGAGAGCCCTGTCTCCTTGGCTGTATCAGTCTGGAGTGGGGTTTCTGTTACGCTGAGCTGTGATGGGGAAGGGAAGGAGTGGGTTGGCAAACACCACAGACTTTCCCTACCAAGTTTTAGTAGATTTTCTTGAATAGATGTTTCTTCATTTGCTGTATGCCCTTAGGAGCGTTTCCAGAGACTTTAAATGGCTGGAGTGGAGGTGGGGGTTGTTTTTTTTGTTTTCTATTCTGTAACTTTCACCAGTTTCACCAAGGAGTGGGTCTGCAGAACTCCCACACTGTCGTGCCGGAAGAGAGGGTTAAAAAAAAAAAAGCTAATCTCTTTTGGACTACTTTTTACCACCACAATCCTCAGTTTCCTCCCTTGTAAACGGTGAATAACACTATAGGCTATAAGGATTAAGTGAAATAACATCCATGAAAATTTAAAATTGCTATTTAAAAATAAGGAAAACTTAATATGCAGGAGCAGGCTGATGGAAGCATCAAAAGTTTCTCTTTTCCAAACTCTTGTGCATTCTAGAAATGGTAGCAAGAAGTTATTGGACCTCAGGAATTTTGGTGCTTGTAAATTTTTATGGCTAAGTTACTTACAGCACACATCACTTGGATTCTGCTTGATGTTTTCACTTTTTAATACTCTTACCTGTTTCTTTTAAACTTTTTAGATGGTATGAGGCTAACCCAGGTCAAACCTCTTCTCAGAACAGCTCTTTCAGCTAACATTAATCTTTTCCTTCTCCCAGCTCCTGTTATACTTGTGTTCAGTTGCTATAGCCTATTTTAACTGTCACTTGTTCTTTAACGGTTTTTTAACATCCATTTTGTTTCCTCATCTAGATCGTAGGCTCCTTACAGGAAAGAACTGTGTCCTCCACGCTACCTGAGAGCGGAAGAACATTTGGATATTTGTTCATTGGTATTTTCTGTGGGCTCTTTTTGCTTTGCAGAGCTTTCAGCCTTGAGACTAGTTATTTTCTGTTGAGGATGTGTATTTCTATTAAGGAGGTCTAATTTTTTCTGCAAATGAAAAATGCCAAGGACATATCTAAGAAGATAGATAAGAGACTCACTATGTTTGCTCCTGGGCGTGGGGCCTGCTGTTCTATGTTCTTTGAATATTTTATCATATGCATGTATTACTTAAAAAACAAAAAGATAATATATATAAAAAAGTACACAATTCAAAAGTTACAAAAGAGCGTAAACTAAAAAGTCAGTTTCCCTTCCACTTCTGACTCCCAGCTACCCAGTTCTCCTTCCCACAGGCAGTCACTGTTAACCTGTTTCTCTCTGGAGAGTTTGTACCAGCTTTTATTTCTGTCAGCAATACATGTGGATGCCATTTCTTATGAATCAGCTGTCAGAGTGTGTTACCAAATTCTTAACTTTTTTTCCAATTTTAATTTGATATATTACTTTCTCAGTTACAAAAAAAAAAACTAATTTAAAAAAGAGAAAGAAAGAAAATGCCATACTAGATTGAGAAGCAAATCTGTTTTCAAGGGCACTGAGAGGGACCTGACCTGAGAAGCTGGTGTGCTCCCACCAATATTGAGTTTTTGCTGCCTCCACTGTGAAGTGAGGATCCTGTGAATTAACACCATGGTAAAAAAAATTCCTTCAGACTGTGAACTGATACAGCCTGCTGTTGTCTCCTAGTCAGAAGACTGAGCTATTTCTTCCAACCTGTGGTATCCACCAAGTGGAGTACCTTCTTAAAATGATCTAATCCCATCAGCCACACAACTGGACTAAAATTGCACTATTTGATTCATCCTGTAAATATTTGTTAAGTCTCCTTTTTTGTGAAAAGTACCGTGCTAGTACTATTTGACTTACAAAGTTATTTCCGTTTTGCCTCTCAGCAACATGCATTTGCAAGATATTTTTAAACGGGAAAAACAAAATCCTGCAATAATAAATGCCACCAAGATAATGTGAACTTGAAAGCTAGCCATATTAAAAGCAAATGGTAGATATTACAAGGATACATTTTAAGACAAATCGTTAAGAATATGAAAATAATACTGTGAAATCTGAATCCAGTTATGCTTGGGTTCATAATTTTAAAATAGTTTTAATTTGATTCAGAGGCCAGTATTTTAACCTGAGGATAGATCAGACCAATAACAACATCTGACATTTGTAAAGCATAAGTCAACTGATATTTGTATAGCACTTTTTTGTATTCTTTCGTATTTTTGTATTTGAGACACTATTTGTATAGTGTCTCATGTTATTTTATAATTTTTTTATCATACTAAACCATTAGACAGGGTTTCTAAAAGGAATAATCCATTTTATTAACTTTTAGTAATCCAAGCAGAAAAAGAAAGAGAAATAGCATTTTTTGAATACCAGGTATATTGCAGGCACCATGTCAAGTTCCTTTATATATATTATATAATCTTTTCCGCAATCCTGTGAAGTAGGAATTAATTTGCCTATAGGAGGGCAGAAACAGTGTGTTTCTTATACATTGTTGTATAATACTTGGCACATTCCCTGGCACATGGTAAGTGCTCCATAAATATTTGTTGAATGAATTATCTTTTGTTTTTGCATGAGGAAACTAGGCTCAGATAGTAAAATTTATCAGAAGGCACACAGTAAGGGACAGAGTTGTAGTTTCAACAAGATCTCTTTGGCTATAAAGTAAATGCTGTTTGTACACACCACGCTGACTCTTGAAGTATCTTGAAGATACCAAAACTTTAACTAAAGTTTGAGGTGAAAGAAGACTCTTTATTAGGTAACAGACGACTGTTAATAGTGAGCTCCACAATAAAGTAAAGCATCCTTGCTGTTTCTTTTGGCCATCCTTCTAAGACAACCTTTTATTTTCTTGGGAAAAAGAGAATAACAACATTTACTGATAGCCTGCTGTTAGCAAGAACTATGAGTAAGACTCTTTTTTGTATAAATAACCCATTAGTAATACTTAACTCATTTTTATTAAATATTGTATAGATGTCAAGTAATATAAGCTATGTAGACAGTATAAAGCATACACCTGTACCCACTACTAAACTTAAGAAATAGTGTTAATACCTCTGATTCCCCCACTTTGTGCCTTCTCCCATTCCATCGCCCTCCCTTTCCCCACTATGCTGATTTTGTGTTTATTGTTCCCATGCTTTTAAAAAAAATAGTTCTACCACATGGGTGTACCCCTAGGCAAAATATTGTTTCGTTTTGCATGGTTTTCAGCTTATGCAAATGAAGTCATACTATTCTGTGATGAGTTTTTTTTGCTCAGTATTATGTTCCAATTAAATCAGAATCTCTGGGAAATAGGACTCAAGAATTAGTATTTTTTAAGGATCTCTGGGTGATTCCAATATGCCTTCAAAGGTATATACAGAATAATGGCAGTGCATATTCTTAGCTTCAGCTTTGCTAGGTAAATCCAAATTTTTACGGGATGGGAAGAATGAATTTAAACTCCCACCAGCAGGGTGTGCTATTCCATATTCTTGCCAACACCTAATATTTTCAGTCCTGAGCTAACATCCGTTGCCGTCTTCCTCTTTTTTTATTTTTTTGGCTTGAGGAAGATTAGCCCTGAGCCAACATCTGTGCCAATCTTCCTCTATTTTGTATTTGACATGCCTCTGCAGCATGGCTGACAAAGTGTAGTAGGTCCACGCCCAGGATCCGGGATCCGAACCCACGAACCTGGGCCAACGAAGCGGAGCACACGAAACTTCAACCACTCAGCCATGGGGCCAGCCCCCTCTGATAACTATTGATATTGAGAATCTTTTCTGTGGTTATTGGCCACTCATTTCCTCTTGGATAAAATTTTCTATTGTGTTGTCTTTTCATATTGGTGTTTTTATATTCTGGATAACATTAATCCTTTGTTGAGTATATTGTTGCAGATGTTTTCTCCCAATGTGTGGCTTGCCTTTTTCTCTTTATACTGTCTTTTGATAAACAGAGTTCTTAATTTTAATGTAGTCAAGTTTCAGTCTTTTCCTTTATGGTTTGTGCTTTTGTATCTTGTTTAAGAAATCCTTCCTATATTATCTCCTAAAAGTTTCATAGTTTGTGCATTACATGTATGTCTTTAATCTACTTGGAATTGAGTTTTGAATATGATGTAAGAGTCCAATTTTTTTCCTAAGTGAATAACTAATTATTTCAGTACTATTTGTTGAATAGTTCATGTCTCTTCCTATGTTTGCAGTTGTCAGCTCTCTCGTAAATCAGGTTTCCATATGTGTGAGTGCCTATTTCTGTGTGCTCTATTCTATTCCATTGGTTTATCAGAGTATCCCTGTAGCACTCCCTCACTCTCTCAATTGCGGTAGATCTTTGATAAGTGTTAATATGTAGTAAGGCAAATTCTTCCACCTTATTTTAGGAGTTTCTTGACTATTCTTGATCCTTTTCTCTTCCATATAAACTTTTGAATCATCTTGACAAGCTCCAAAAAACCCTATTTGTCTTTAATGGGAATAACATTCATTCTGTAGCTAAATCTGGAAAAACTGGTGTCTTTATGGTATTGTGTTCTTATCCCTCGACATGTATATCACTCCATATATTTAGGAGTTCTTTAATGTTTTTCAATAGAGTTTAATAATTTTCTTTATAAAGATAATGAATACTTTTGTTACATTTATTCCTAGGCACTTTATATTTTTTTGTGGTATTGTAAATGTTCTGTGTATCTTTGAAAAGAGTGTATTTTTCAGTTATTGAGTACAGTGTTCAATATATGTGTATTAGAACAAGATTATTAATTATATGTGCAAATCTGTAGTATGCTTATTGATATTTAGTCTTTATCCACCATTTACTGCTGTGTTAAAAATCCTGTGGTGTATTTTTCAATTTTTTTCTCATAGTTTTTGCTTTGTGTATTTTTCAGACTCTGTTACTGGGTATACACAAATTTGGAATCACTTCTTGGTGAAATCAACCTTTAATTATGTAGTAGCCCTCTTTCTTTCTAGCACTGCTTTTTGCCTTATGGTCTATTTTGTTTGATATTAATTTAACCATACCAAGTTGGTTTTGGTCAATATTTGTCTGGCCTGTTTTTTTTACTGTCATTCATCCTTTTACTGTCAACCTTTATTTGTCTTATCTTTTAAGTGTGTATTTTGGAAACAGCATACAGCTCAAATTTTTTTTTTTTTTTTTTTGTGAGGAGATCAGCCCTGAGCTAACATCCGCCAATCCTCCTCTTTTTTTGCTGAGGAAGACGGCCCTGGGCTAACATCTGTGCCTATCTTCCTCCACTTTATATGGGACGCCGCCACAGCATGGCTTACCAAGCAGTGCGTCGGTGCGCGCCCGGGATCCGAACCAGCGAACCCCGGGCCGCCGCAGCGGAGCGCGCGCACTTAACCGCTTGCGCCACCGGGCCGGCCCCACAGCTCAAATTTTTTAAAAAATGTTATCACTTAGTCTTTGCTCTTTTTACTGTTTAATTTAGTCCATTAATTTTTATTGTGATTGCTTACGCATTTGAAATTTTTAACCATCTTATTTTGTTCATGTCCTTTCTTTTTCTTTTTAAAAAAAATCCCTCCCTTTTTTGCTTTCTTTTGAATAAATTAAATTCTTTTTCTCATTTTATTTTTTTTCCCACTACTAGTTTAGAAGAGACTGATGGGGGTAAAGGAAAAGAGAGAGTTTAAAGCAGTGATTCTCAATCTCAACTGCATGTTGAATTCACCTAGGAACGTTAAAAAGTATGAATGCCTGGGCTTTGCCCCCCAAAATTCAGATTAATTGGTGTGGGATGCAGTCTGGCATGGGGAATTTTTAAAGCTTACCAGGTGCTTCTAATATACAGTCAATATTGAAAGCCACTGCCCCTGGAGAAACTCTATTTTAATATATGACATCAAATGTAGATACAGGCTTAAAAAGCTAGGTAGTCATGACCAACACCCTTTTCTCCCCATACTCATAGCTGCTTTGCCTCTACCAACTAGGAGAATTCACCAGCTAGGTCAGTTTTTTTCTGTTATATACTAGTATGCACAGATTTGTATTATGTCATATGTCGAGAATTTTTAATTAAAAATTATTTTTTAAATTAAATGAGCTGGTCCTCAAGAAATCTTCCTTTGTTCAGAATATAAAGCTGACACATGAAATTATAGACAGAATAAATATTTAATTGGGTTTTAAAAGGGTAATTATACAGAATAATTTATACAGAATTATTAAATGTCAAATGTGGTTCACATTTTATAAGTGTGCCAGGAGAGTTTTCTGACAAGGAGAAACTAGGTGCTAGAGTGATCAGAGATGGCCACAGGGCCAAGTAAGCACTTTGTGACCCTTTTTGATATTTGTGTCTTTGATTTTTGCCCCCAACATTGTCTTTCACACTCTGCTTCCAAAATAACCCAGATTCACCCCAAGTCCCTTTCCAGAAAGCTAAATTGGTTAGGAGTTTCGGGAAGGGAGAGGCCCATGGTGAGAAGCAAGCATTTAGGGTCAATTATTGATGCACATTACTTACTTAATGCAATAATTAATTCTTTTTTCCAATTAATATTGAGAACATAGCAACAGTATGTGCTGGGGATATGATGATGAAAAAGTACATGGAAGTCTTTTTCCTCGAGAAGGTATATCCTTGTAGAAAGGGAGGCACAATAAGTAAAACATAAAATATATAGTGTGTTAGATACCGTGGTAACTGTCTCTAAAGCTAGCTCCCTAATGTGCTCTGCTTCCTAGTACTCATAGCCTTCTGTCGTCCCCTCCCACACTTCATTCAGGCTGTGTAACCAGTAGAGCAAGGTAGAAATGAAGCTTCTTTGGCCAGGTCATAAATCTCACAGTTTCTGCCTTGGTCTTTTGGAATGTGAGCTCTGGGGGACGCCAGCGTCTGTGTAAGAAGTCTAACTACCATGAGACCACCATGCTTTGTAGCTAGCCCAGACTAGTCATGTGGGAATGCTGAGTGGTGAGACAAAGATTCCTGACCAGCTGTTTGAGCCATCCCAGCTAAGGCACCAGACATGTGGTAGAAGAAGTCATCTTGGATATCTAGCTCATTTGAGCCTTCAGATGACTTCAGTGCCAGCAGCCATTTGGCTGTAACCACATGAGAGACCCCAAGCAAGAACCACCAAGCTGAACCCAGGCAACCCACAGAATCATGCAAGATAGCAATAGACTGTTGTTTTAAGCCTCCTGGTCTCAGAGTGATATGTTACTCAGCAATAGATAATCAGAACAGATGGGGATTAGTACTGTGGAGAAAAGTAAGGCAGGAAAAAGAGGTTAGGGAGTGCCAGAGAGAGAGAAAGATTCAAGTTTAAATTGGGTAGCCAGAAAAGCCTTACTGAGAAGATATTCAACATGATGGATGTGAGGGAGTGAGGAATGTTGATACCTGGGGGAAGAACATTCCAGTCAGAAGACACAGCAAGTACAAAGGCCCTGTGGCTGGAGCTGCCTGAAGTTTTCAGGAAACAGCCATGAAGGCCAGTGTGGATGGAGCGTAGTAAATGAGAGGAAGAATAGTGGGAGTCGAGGTCAGACAGGTATAAGGGGTTGGGAGTAGGTGCAGATTATATAGGGCTGTGATGTTCAACTTTATAAGGTAGAGCACTCTTTTTTATAACAAATATGTTGTAATAATCTCTTTTCTCTCCTGAAATGAAATATGGATAATATAAGCTTTTTATGCACTCAATTTAAAAAAGAAAATAATACAGTCTTCCCAACTTAATACAAAGAAGACATAAGATGAAGGTAATGTAATTAGTGTATTTCATTATGTAAATACTGTGGTATGACCAGTCTAGAATACAAGTAACCTTTATATTAGAGTTGCTGACTTGGAAAGCTGCAAATTAGGACTTAAACAGGTGTGTTATATTGGTGACTCAATTACCATGAACAGTGTTGCTAATGGTGATGGGCTTTTGTGAAATGGTGAATAATTCTTGATAGAGTTCTACACCAAGCAAAGTGTAGCCCTCCCTTAATTTACGTGGAGCGTGTATTCTGGAAAATTCAGAGTATGTTGAAAGAACAAAATTCAGGTGATTCTTAACATGAATGTTGCATGGGATATTTGAAACTCTGGTAGTACCCGCTAAACTCCAGTACCTCTCCTTAATTATTGTGATAATCAGAAACATTCCCACTAAGAACGTCAGATACAGGACTTTGCAGGCCATTGTAAGAACTTTAACTCTGATTGAGACGGGAAGTCATTGGAGAGTTCTAAGCAAAGGAGTAACATAAATCACTTATGTCTTAATGAGATCATTCTGGCTGCTGTATGGAGAATAAATGGTAGGTGGGTAAGTACAAAAGAAGAAAAACCAGTTAAGAGTCTAATGCTGTAATCCAGGTGGGCAGATGATTGTGGTTTAGACCAGAGTTGAAATGGTAGATCCTAAAACGTGGTTGGATTCTGGATATATTTAGAAAGTAGTTATTCGTGTCAGTACTAGGACACATTTCTTTGTTTTTATTATCTCTACTCCTGGCCTGTATTTTCCCAGAAATAGTTACGTTGGCTAGTTCACCTCTGCTAGAGACTTTTGAACTTTTAGTATGGAAGGGATTATTTTTTTCTACAAACGATTGTTTCCATTCCACAAAGTGAATTTTCTTTTTTCAATGTAAACTTTCATTTTGCTAGTCCAGACATTAGAGTTCAGTTAAGTACTCATAAATGAAAAGAAAATTTCAGCTTCATAAACACTAGAAAGCCTTTTGAGCTTACCTCTTTAGGGCCAGTGCCAGTTAATTGTTTTGGGGAATGGGTTTTTGTTGGAAATTGGACATTTGTTTTATGGACGCCATCCTTTAAGGAAGCATTCCATGGCATTGTTTTCTTTAGGAGACACTTCGATCCCAAAAAATGATATGAATATTTTTTGGATAATTTTTGAACAACATCAAAATGATGAAATTTATATCAATATGCCTTATAATAGCTTATCCTTAAGCACCACTGCCAGAGGTGAAGGATGACTGTGCCCTTCTGTTCCGAGTATCAATAACTTGCTTTGCCCTTGCAGCAACTGCAAGAAAATATGTTGTCTTAGTAATTGTTGGTTGGATTCAATTTTTATATTGGGAGGAAGTGTGGGAGATAAGGGGCTAGCTTTCATAGAAGGGTATTTGATAAGTATTCTAGATGCTTGGTGCAGTTTTGTTTTATATATATTGAGTGCCTACTGTGTTTAGCGGTAGCCAAGTCCTTTGGGGGGGATAAAAAAAATATGAAGTAATCTCTGCCAAGAAGGAGCTTATATTCCAGTTGAGGAAATGGGTACATACAAAATTGAATAACGTTATAAAGCAGTATATGATTAAGTGGTATAAGATCGATAAAGCATTATTTCTCAGAGGGAGAGGGGCAGGTGCATTCCAGGGAGAAAATATAGGATAAGCACTCAGAGTAAGAATGACTAAGGCAAATGGGGGACCCAAGATCTGTTGGGTGTGAAGAGTATTATCAATATGTTTTTCTGGTTTTGAGTGTTTTTAATGGAGAATAATGGGAAAGAAGCCCAAAAAGGTAAGGTAGGTTAGGACAGAGTAGAGGACACACTGCAGAACTAGTGAGGATTTCTAAGCATGAGAAAGACTTGATGAAAGCAGCAAAAATAGGTCAGAAGAAGGAGAGAGAGGAGAGGAGGAGGTAAGGCCATTGGAATAAAATCTGAATATGAAGTGAGATGTACCAGGTCTTGGTAGCAACGGTGAAAATAGAAAGGAGGGAACAAAAGATTTTAGATATTCAAGATGAAGAAAAGGTTTGGAACCAATGCTTCATGATCAGAAAGGGCTAACAGGAGAATTTTTTTGATGAGCAATATTCCAAATTTGCGTTTACTGCTTGAATATTTCCCTCTCACTACCTCCTTCCAGGATTCTCACTTTTTCCTTTATCTCAGTAAGTGGGAGGAAATGTTTATTTAGTTGATACATACAAGTGGTTTAGGGACTTAACTCTGGACAGTAGATTTCCCTTCTCATGGAAGGGGCTAGAAAATGGGATGAGAGGATAGTTAATGGGCTGGGACCATATCATATCCATCTTTATAGCCCCACTCTGACAACTAATAAGCCAAAATTACTATTTTTTGAATGATAGTGAAGAAAGTGTTTGGTACATTTTCCCTGACCCCTTCACCTTTGGGAGCAAATTTGACTTTTGGAAATTTGCCTTGTTTCTCTCCTGAAAGAAACCAATGAGGCAGCGTTGTTTATTCACCTTTTGTTTTGCCCCAGCCTCACCCCTCTGATGCTACAGACCCCAGTCCCCTTTTCTTGGTTCTTTCCTTGTTCTTTCTCTATTTCTCAGACTGCCCAGCAGGAAAGCAGACTGTTTGTAAACAGTCTGAGCTAACAACTTCCTTTCTTGCTGATCAGATGGTTGCCAAAATGAAACCTTTCTCAGGGCTGAGAGTGGGTGTTCTAGTTAGTGGGTGTTCTGGAATGTAAATGGATCCTTATTTTAAGAAAGATTATTTTTATACTGGAAGATCAGTGTACACCAAGATACACATATTTGTAGCAGTTGGAAAGTATGGAAACATAAACTGGACTTATTGGAAATTATTAGCTCAGTGAAAGGCCTACTTATATGGCTTATTAAAAATAGGAGAATCTCAAACATAACCAGCAAAGTAGAACGCAGTTTATTCAGTCTGCTTCCCTTGGCTTGAGTTTTTATATATGAGATGCAGTCTGATGGCATGGCACGGCAATTCCTATGGCATACAGCAACCCCCTTTGAGACACAGCTTGATGGGGAACATAAAACTACCAAACCACAAATCTTTGGGGTCTGTATGACAGATTTAGTTCCTGTGTTTTGTTTTATAGGACCAGAATTCCACACTTAGGAGAAACTAATGACTTTTTTTAAAACAGCTTTTTGGGGGCTGGCCCGGAGGCGTAGTGGTTAAGTTCGCACGCTCTGCTTCGGTGGCCCAGGGTTCACAGGTTTGGATCCTGAGTGCGGACCTACGCACTGCTTATCAAGCCATGCTGTGACAGGTGTTCCACATATAAAGTGGAGGAAGATGGGTATGGATGTTAGCCCAGGGATGTTTGATGTTAGTCAGCAAAAAGAGGAGGATTGGGGGGCCAGCCCAGTGGCGCAAGCGGTTAAGTCTGCGTGCTCCGCTGCGGCGGCCCGGGCTTCGCTGGGGCGGTCCGGGCTTCGCTGGTTCGGATCCCGGGTGCACTGACGCACTGCTTGGCAAGCCATGCTGTGGGGGCATCCCATATAAAGTGGAGGAAGATGGGCACGGATATTAGCCCAGGGCCAGTCTTCCTCAGCAAAAATAGAGAAGGATTGGCAGATGTTAGCACAGGGCTGATCTCCTCACAAAAAAAAAAAATGGAGGATTGGCAACCTCAGAAGTTAGCTCAGGGCTAATCTTCCTCACCAAACAAAAAAGAAAAGTTGTACTAAGGTCTCATCTAACTCAAAGGTTCTTTGATTCTTTATTATCTGTATCACAAAAGGCATAGCCTCTCTATAAACCCTTAACTGGAGTAAAGAAAGAAAATAGGATATTCACTGGTTATGTGGAGCTTACAAATGGTGATTACTGTCCCTTTCTTTCATGTTCTTTAAAGGAAATTGCAGATTAGGGTAAACAGGGCAATGGCATGCTGTTTTGATTTTAGACCTTTTAGGTTTCTGTGTCATGCTTCATCTTGATACATTCTGTTCTTAACTTTTCCTCTCTGGGATTATGAGTAAATAGAATGGGGGAAAATGTGGGAGTGAGGGGACAAAGTAGAAGATGGAAAAAGAGTAAAAGGAGATAAAATAGGATGTGGGTGCTTTGGTAACTATGGAGGTCAAATAAATTTTCCATCGTTGATTATATTGCTTTCCACTATTCAGTTAACTGCTGCTTGCCCTCTCCTTACTGCATATTTTACATGGAGGCAGAGTCAGACTTGTGTGGGTTTTGCTATTTCATTCTCTTGAGATTTTGAAACTACTCAGCTATATTTGTTCTGCTATGAGAACAGATAACTAGAGGGCAATTCAGAATGCTTATTTAATATTTTCTTGGAAATCTTCAAAGAAAGAGGGAGGATTTTAGACCCCTGATATGATATGAAACTCAATGGGATACACATATTTTAAAATTTGGGGGTAGTTCTTAGATTCTTTTTTCTTGGCTCTGTGTTTTCTGTCTCCCAATGGCAGAATAACCTAGCAAAAATTTTCTGTTGTACAGGATAGAGAAAGTCTGGGTTAAATTGTGTTGTTCTAATAAACTTTATGTGATGAGGGAAAGGTTAATTGAATCATAGAATATTCGAGTGGGAAAGACTTTAAAATCATCCGTTGTTGTGGGCCGGCCCGGTGGTGCAAGCGGTTAAGTGTGCGCGCTCCGCCGCGGCGGCCCGGGATTCTCTGGTTCGGATCCCGGGCGCGCACCGATGCACTGCTTGGCAAGCCATACTGTGGCAGCGTCCCATATAAAGTGGAGGAAGATGGGCGCGGATGTTAGCCCAGGGCCAGTCTTCCTCAGCAAAAAGAGGAGGATTGGCAGATGTTAGCACAGGGCTGATCTCCTCACACACACACACAAACAAAAAAATCATCCATTGTGATTTTCAAATGTTTTTGTCCATAAGTCTTTTTCAAACCGAATATTAAACAGAGAACCAATATATAAACTAGATAAAAGTAATGACTGTGTTTATCAAGCAGCTCAAATCTGCACTGTTTGGTTGATAATTTTATGCCAATCACCTGTATGAATGTCTCTCCGAACATTAGAAAGTTGGGAGACTGCAGGGAAAATCTTAGTTATGTAGGACTTTGTACATATTGCCAGACAGCCTTGACTCTTGCCCGCTAAATGCCCCTACAGATTTCCACAGTATTTGCTAGGGAACGTTATCATCACCGTTGAGAAGCACTAATCTATGACCTCTCCCCCAGTAATCTTACACAGTTCCAAGGCTTTGTGTACTATTTACATACAGATGACTACAAACTTGTCTCCAGCCCCAGCCTCTCTTTCTGATCTCCAGATTTGTAGAAGCAACTGCCTACTTGACATTTTTTCTTGTGATGTCTAATAAACATCCAAACATAGTATGTCTTAAGTATAACTCTTGATTTCTTCCCTCCAAAGCCTCTTCCTCTTCCAGTCTTGCTCATCTCAGTAAGTTGCTGCTACCCACTCAGTTGCTTAAGTAAATACCTAGAAGTAAAACTTAACTCATGCTTCCTCTGCCCATCTTCCCCAACCTCACATCTAATTTACCAGTAAATTTTCTTGACTTATGTCAGTGTAAATCCTCAGTCTCCTAATTTCTATTTCCAGTGTCACCTGTCTTAATTCAAGCCACGGTCTTTTCCTGCTTTGCAATTAGTCTCCTCACTTACACTCTTGTCCCCTTATTGTCTATTCTCCACTCAGACACTTGCATAATCATAATACACATCATGCCACAACCCTGCTTAAAGCATTTCAGTGGTTACATTGTGTTCTTAAAATAAAATCCAGACTCCTTACCGTGATCTGTAAAGGCACTGCAATGATCTCACTCCTGTCTGCCTCTCCAACTGAATCTTTTAATACTTTCTCTAATGCTCGATCTTCTCAAGCTGCAGTAACCTACATTCTATTCCTTGAATATGTGAAGCCCCCTCCTCACTTCCTGATCTCTCCACTTGCTGTTCCTTGTGCCCAGAATCTTCTTCCCAGTTGAGAGTATTGCAAATGCATTCTTGTCCTTCAGTTCCCTGCTGACATGTTGCTGCTTCAGAGCGTTGCCCTCCCCACGCCCCCATCCCTGACTCATTAATCCCAACTTGTAATTATCTTGTTTCTTTATTAGTTTACATGTTCATTTTCTTTCTTCCCCATGAGACAATGTAAGCTCTCAAAGAGGGCTGTCTTATTCATTGCTCTGTCTCCACGGTGTAGCACAGTGCCTGGATGAATGAATGACATGTATGTACAGGTTATTGTGGAAGTCCATAGGAGGGTCGTCTTTCCTAGCCTAGGCACAGTGTGGGCATTAAAAGTGACTGTAGCAAGGCTTCAGGGATAAGTGATTTATGAGCTGAATCTTGAAGGACAGGTAAGAAGTGGCTGTGTGAATAGAATACAGGACTTCTGAGTAGAGGGAGCGATGTACTGATACAAAGACGCAGAAGTTAGCGAGAACATTTTGCAGGTAAACATGACTAGAGTCCACAACGTGAGTATGAATTAGAGCAAGAAAGCTTTAGAAAGGTAAATACCAGAAAATGAAGTTTCTTTTATGCTGGTTTGAGGGAGGCTATGGGAGACCATCAAAGATTTTTGTACTGTTTTCAGAATAATCAAAATTTCAATTTTATAAAGATTATGCTGGCAGGAGGCTTGAAGTTTGATTGGAGGTTTTCAATATTGGAGACTGTTTCCCTATAGTTTCTTGTTTATTATGGCTTTGTTTTAGGCCTTGATTGTGTTAAGTAACTCACTTTGTTTCCTGCTGGGGAAGACAGATTGGTTTGGTACAGCCATTCCCTAGATCCCTTTACACTGAAAAGTTACAGAGCACCCTGAAGAGCTTTTGTTCATGTGAGTTATATTCTGTTGATATTTGCCATATTAGAAGTCAAAGCTGAGAAAATTTTAAAATATTTATTACTTCATTTAAAATTAACTATAATAAACTCATATTTTAGCATAAATATTCTATGAAAATAAATATATTTTCTTAAAAAAATTAGTGTTTTATATATTTGCATATCTCATTAATGTCTAACTAATATAAGACATTTGTATTCTCTTATTTGTGCCTGCGTTCAATCTGTTGCAATATGTTGTTTTGGTTGAAGTGTATTAAGAAAATCTAGCCTCATATAGATACATAGTTGGAAAAAGGAGGAGTATTCTAATAACCTTTTCAGATTATTGTGGCTCTTCTTCTTTGATACTATACCACAACTCAATAAATGGTAGTTTCTTAAAGATTAGTTAGATGTAGAATCTATACTCATATACTCATAGTGTACTGATCTCTATACTCATATCATAATGTACTGGTCTCTCCACTGGCTGTTGCTTGTGCCTGGAATACTCTTCCCAGTTCATACTATAACAAATATATTTTCATCCTTTCGTACTCTTACATTGAGATCCTTTGGTCTAGCTTACAATTCGAGTGGCTCTTTTACCCCTGCTTAATTTTGTAGCATCATACATTTGTTATTTTTGGAAAATATTGATTCTCTTAGTTATGCAGATCTTTTAAATGTCAACATATTTACATTCATTAATCTCACTCTTAATCTCATCAAGAGATAGCTCTAGATATTGGGAAGCTATCAAGCTCACAGTGGCAGATTCACATTTTCCAAAATCTCAGTTTTTGCTTGAAAGCTCAAATTTTATCATTGGTAAAAAAATGCTGCCAGTTGTTTTCCTTTCAGCGATAGGCTCCCTTCATTTGTTTTTGAGAAAATGTCAGCCAAATATCCAAGACTGAATAACCATGTCAGTCACTCTTGCAAATAAAATTGGTGTTCCATGAATAAAGCAGCTCGTTCGACTCTCAGCTCAATCACACAAGTGCTTTTGCTCGAGACAACAGTTATCCTTCACTATGCAGCACAAGTGCTTTACATGTACTCCCTGTTTTGTCATACCAAATATTAAAAAGACGTACTGAGTCAAGATTTAGTAAAATTAATAATTGAAACAGCTTCGTCAAAGATTCTTAAGTGAAACTGGCTTTTTTTTTTTTCTTTCTGAGCACATGGTGGTGAAGAATACAGTGACTACTAGTACAGTTGGGTGCCACTGCCATAATTTGAACTGATAGGAGATGCCAGCAGTTTTACCCACTATTGTTGCACCATCAGTGCAAATACCAACACGATGGCAAAGACAGATAACTTATTACTATTGTTATCACAATAGTTTTGACATCATGAACCTCCTGAAAGGATCTTGGGAAACCTCGGGTAACCACAAACCACACATTGAGAATTACTGTTTTGGTGTAACGCAGTGTGGAATCTTATGCACTGCTGGTGACAAAAGACATTGGTGTGACCACTTTAGAAAACAGTTTGGCATAATCTACTAATGTCAGAGATATGCATACCCAATGACTCAACAATGCTACTCCATACAAATGCGTATCACTTGACATTTACAAAAATGTACACAGCAACATTATTCATATTAGCTTCAAGATGGAAACAATTCAAACATCTATCAACAGCAGAATAGATAAATTCTAATAAAATTATACAATGGAATGCCTTACAACAATAAAAATGAATGAACTACAGCAACACACAACAAAATGGGTAAGTCTCACAACTATAATTTTGAGGTAATGAAGTCAAACATACTATATGATTGCCTTTATATTAAATCAGAAACAGAGAAGTAATATGAAGTTTTTTTTTCCCCAGCTTTATTGAGGTACAATTGACAAATAAAACTGTAAGATATTCAAAGTATACAATGTGATGATTTAATATACTTACACATTGTGAAAGGATTTCCCCCATCAGGAGTTAGTTAACACATCCACCACCTCACATATTTACCTTTTTGGTGGGGAGAACATGTAAGTTCTACTCTCTTAGCAAATTTCAGTTATACAATACAGTCTATAGTCACTATCAACTATAGTCCCCCTGTTATACATTAGATCCTCAGACCTTATTCATTTTATAACTGAAAGTTTGTACTCTTTTACTAACCTCTCCCTATTTCCCCCACCACCCAGTCCTTGGCAACCACTTTTCTACTCTGTTTCTATGTGTTCGACTTTTTTTTTTTTTAGGTTTCACATATAAGTGATAGCATGAGATGTCTTTCTCTGTCTGGCTTATTTCACTTAGCATGAAGCCTTCCAGGTTCATCCATGTTGTTGCAAATGACAGGATTTCCTTCTTTTTTAAAACTGAATAATATTTCATTGTGTGTATATGTATATATTGTTGTTGTTAGTGCCATCGAGTCGATTCTGACTCCTAGCAACCCTGTGTACAGCAGAATGGATGGTGCTGGGTCTTTTTGCATCATCCTTTCACCTTCCGGTGGCTATATAAGACAGCGCTCCGCTGTTGTTCACAGGGTTTTCATGGCCAATTTTTTGAAAGTAGGTGGCCACATCCTTCTTCCTAGTCTGTCTTAGTCTGGAAGCTCCACTGAAACCTGTCCACCATCAGTGACCCTGCTGGTATTTGAAATACCCATGGCATAGCTTTCAACATCACAGCAGCATGCAGCTGCCGCAGTATGACAACTGACAGATGGGTGGTGTGGTTCCCTGACTGGGAAATAAACCGGAGCCTCAGTGGTGAGAGCGCCACATCTTAACCGCTAGACCGCCAGGGCTGGCATATATATGCATATCTCTCTCTCTCGCTCACATTTTCTTTGTCCATTTATCTGTGGACGCACACTTACGTTATTTCCATACGTTAGCTATTGTGAATAATGCTGTTATGAACTGGGAATACAGATATCTCTTCAAGATAATGATTTCATTTCCTTTGGATGTAGACCCAGAAGTGGGAGTATTGAATCATATGGTAATTCTATTTTTAATTTCTTGAGAAACCTCCGTACTGTTTTCCATAATGACTATACCAGTTTACATTCACACCAACAGTGTACGAGGCTTCCCTTTTCTCCACATCCTCACTGGCATTTGTTATCTCTTATCTTGTTGATAATAGACATCCTAACGGGTGTGAGGTGGTATCTCACTGTGGTTTTGATTTGCATTTCCCTGATGATTAGTGATATTGAGCACCTTTTCGTGTACCCATTGGCCATTTGTATGTCTTCTTTGGAAAAATTTAGGTCCTTTTCCCCTTTTCTAATTGGGTTATTGATTGATTAATTGCTATTGAGTTATATGAATTCCTTGTATATTTTGGATATACAAGGAATTGTATATCAGATATGTGGTTTGCAAATATTTTCTTCCATTTAATAGGTTGCCTTTTCATTTTGTTGATGGTTTCCTTTGCTATGCAGAAGCTTTTTAGTTTGATGTAGTCTCATTGGTTATTTTTGCTTTTAGTATCAAATGTAAAACATCATTGTCAAGAATGATGTCAGGGAGGTTACCCACTATGTTGAAGTTCTTCTAGTTTTATGGTTTCAGGTCTTTCATTCAAATCTTTAATCTATTTTGAGTTAATTTCCGTGTGTGGTGTAAGATAGGGGTCTAGTTTCATTCTTTCACATATGGCTGTCCACTTTTCCCAGCACCATTTATTGAAGAGACTGTTCTTTCTCCACTGTGTATTCTTGTCTCCTTTGTTATAAATTAATTGACCATATATGCTTTGGTTTATTTCTGGGCTCTCTATTCTGTTCCATTGGTGTATATGTCTGTTTTTATGCCAATACCATACTTTTTTGGTAGCTTTGTAATGTAGTTTGAAATCAGGAAGTGTGTGGCCTTCAGCTTTGTTCTTTCTCAAGATTGCTTTGGCTGTTTGGGTCTTTTGTGGTTCCCTACAAATGTTGGTATTGTTTTTTCTATTTCAGTGAAAAATGCCATTGGAATTTTGATAGGGATTTCATTGAATCTGTAGATTGCTTTAGGTAATATGGACATTTTAACAATATTAATTCTTTTGATCCATGAGCACAGAATATCTTTCAATTTATTTGTGTCGTCTTCAATTTCTTTCATCAATGTCTTATAGTTTTCAGTGTATAAATCTTTAACCTTGTTGGTTAAACTTATTCCTAGGTATTTTATTCTTTTTTTTTTTAATTTATTTTTATTGATTTATTTTTTTGTGAGGAAGATCAGCCCTGAGCTAACATCTGATGCCAATCCTCCTCTTTTTTCTGAGGAAGACTGGCCCTGGGCTAACATCTGTGCCCATCTTCCTCTACTTTATGTGGGACGCTGCCACAACATGGCTGGACAAGCAGTGCGTCCGTGCATGCCCGGGATCCGAAGCGCTGAACGCTGGGCTGCCAGCAGCAGAGCGTGTGCACTTAACCGCTTGAGCCACCGGGCCAGCCCTGGTATTTTATTCTTTTTGATGCGACTGTAAATGGGATTATTTTCTTTGTTTCATTTCTGATAGTTCATTATTGGTGTATAGAAATGCAGTGGACTTTGGAATGTTGATTTTGTATTCTTCAACTTTACTGAATTTGTTTATTAGTTCTAATGGTTTTTTGGTGTCGTCTTTAAGGTTTTCCAAATATAATATCATGTCATCTGCAAATAGTGACAATTTTACTTCTTCCTTTCTGATTGGATGCCTTTTATTTCTGTTATGCCTTTTATTGCTCTGGCTCAGACTTCCAGTACTATGTTGAAGAAAAGTGGTGCGAGTGGGCATCCTTGTCTTGTTCCTGATCTTAGAGGAAAGGTTTTCAGCATTTCACCATTGAGTATGACGTTAGCTGTAGGGCTTGTCATATATAGTTCTTATTATGTTGAGGTATGTTCCCTCTTTACTCACTGCATTGAGAGTTTTTATCATGAAGGGGTGTTGAATTTTGTCAGATGCTTTTTCTACATCTCTTTTGAGATAATCTTATGATTTTTATCCTTCATTTTGTTAATGTATTGTATCACATTGATTTGTGGATGTTGAACCATCTTTGCATCCCTGGAATAACTCCCACATGATCATGGTGTATGATCCTTTTAAGGTATTGTTAAATTTGGTTTGCTGAATTTTGTTAAGGATTTTTACGTCTATGTTCATCAGCAATATTGGCCTGTAATTTTCTTTTCTTGTAGTGTCCTTGTCTGGCTTTGGTATTATCAGGGTAATGTCACCCTCATAAAATGAGTTTGAAGATGTTCCCTTCTTTTATATTTTGGAAGAATTTGAGAATGATTTGTATTTGTTCTTCCTTAAATATTTTGTAGAATTCACTAGCAAAGCCGTCTGGTCCTAGACTTTTCTTTGTTGGCAGGTTTTTAAATTACTGATTCAATCTCCTTACTAGTAATTGATTTGTTCAGATTGTCTGTTTCTTCATGATTCAATCTTGATAGGTTGTATGTGTCTAGGAATTTACCCATTTCTTCTAGGTTGTCCTATTTTTCAGCATATAGTTGTTCATAGTAGTCTCTTATGATCCTTTGTATTTATGTGGTATCAGTTATAATGTCTCCTCTTTAATTTATAATTTTTATTTGTTGAGTCTTCTCTCTTTTTTTCTTGGTAAGTCTAGCTAGTGCTTTGTCTGTTTTGTTTATCTCTTAGCTTCACTAATCTTTTGTATTGTCTTTTTAGTTTCTGTTTCATTTATTTCCACTCTGATCCTTGTTATTTCTTTCCTTCTGCTAGCTTTGGCTTAGTTTGTTCTTCTTAGAAAAGTAATATAACATTTTGATGGTCAGGTTAACAGTTATCTTTGGGGAGGAAAGAGGAATTATTAGGGGGAGGGACACTAGAGTCTTCTCAGATGTTGTTACTGTTCTGTCTTGTAATCTGGGTAGTAGTCACGTACGCATTTATTTTGTGATAAATCATTGAGCTGTATATTTTCTGTGCCTTTCTGCATGTGTGTTGTATGTCTCAATAGAGAAGTTAGAGAAAAAAATAACGTTAGCAGATTTTTAGTGGCATTTCAGGACTTTTAGTAGAAATATACTATTCATGTTTCCTAAGTAAATTATTAATAAATTTTAAAATGCCTTAAACCTTGCTACCCCTGCATCAAAAACTGCCTTTTCTAGAGTTTTAACATGTTTAGAAATTGAATTTTTTGTTTGTATCAAGTGGGATTATATTCCTTATTCCTAGTATAGTATGCTTTAAAGTTCCTAATAAGGAATGTATTTAGATAATATGGTGATAATTAAGTCAGTGCTGTTCCTCAATGTTTATTTAATTATTGGTTTTATCATCTAATTCTGAAACTTCTGGGCACTTTCACAACCTATAAAAAAATAAAAACAAACAAAGACCCCCCCCCCCAATTCCTATTTCTGAGTCTCATCTTTGCAATAAAGAAGCCAGAGTAAACACCAGTGGTACCCTATGTGAATACAACCACCTCCGCAGCTTCCTGGTGCTGTGTGTATTCTATCTAAGGAGTTCTTTTTCTCTGTCTCTGGTTTATATTTGCTGAGACTGATAGAAATGAGACCCTTTCTCTTGGCAAATGAAGGGTATAACATATTGATCATAGAGATCCATATGTTGACTGTCTTTTTTTAAACAGACTTTACTTTTTAGAGCAGTTTTAGGTTGACAGCAAAACTAAGCAAAGATAAAATATTTCCCATATACCCACTTGCCCCACACATGCATAGCCTCCCCCATTATCGACATCCCCCACCAGAGTGATACATCTTTTACAGTTGATGACTCTACATTTACACATCATTATCACCTAAAGTCCATAGTTTACATTAGGGTTCACTCTTTGAATTGTACATTGTTTAGAAAAACATAGGATGACATATATCCACCATTATAGTAGCATACATAGTAGTTTCACTGCTCTAAAAATCCTCCATATTCTACCTATTTATCCCTCTCTCCTCGCTATCCCCTGGTAACCTCTCATCTTTTTACAATCTCCATAGTTTTGCCTTTTCCAGAATGTCATATAGTTGGAATGATACAGTATGTAGCCTTTTCAGAATGGCTTCTTTTACTTAGTAATATGCATTAGTTTCCTCTATATCTTTTTATGGCTTGATAGCTCATTTCTTTTTAGCACTGAATAATATTCCATTGTCTGGATGTACCACAGTTCATTTATCCATTCACCTACTGAAGGACATCTTGGTTGCTTCCATGTTTTGGCAGTTATGAATAAAGCTGCTATAAACATCTGTGTGCAGGTTTTTATGTGGGCATAAGTTTTCAGCTCCTTTAGGTAAATACCAAGGAGTGCAAGTGCTGGATCGTTATGGCAAGAGCATGTTTAGTTTTGTAAGAATCCGCCAAACTCTCTTCCAGAGTGGCTGTGCCGTTTTGCATTCCCACCAGCGATGAATGAGAGCTCCTGTTGCTCCACATCCTCACCAGCATTTGGTGTTGTCAGTCTTCTGGATTTTGGCCGTTCTAATAGGTGTGCAGTGGTATTGACTGGCTTTTCAGTGTGCTATCCAGGGTACTGCTTTTGAGTCATTTTCTATGGATCACATGGTTCATACATCCCCACTCTCACCCGTTAAAATGATAGCATTTAGTTTTTTCA
The DNA here is from genome assembly GCF_020826845.1 of Diceros bicornis minor. NCBI lineage: Eukaryota > Metazoa > Chordata > Mammalia > Perissodactyla > Rhinocerotidae > Diceros > Diceros bicornis. The sequence goes on from NC_080746.1 coordinate 52,999,700, forward strand.
GGAATCTATGAGCCAGTTTTTCTTGGAATGTTGGTACACCTAAAGGAGTAAGAAACCTGGGGAAAATTCTGTAAGTTCCTTCAGGTTGTTAACAGACTAATTGATGAATGAGTGAATAAATTAGGACTTTGTCGATGTAACCTGCTCCAGACATATTCACAAGTTCCCAGAACTCTTAAGAGCAAAGCTTCGTATTAAATAACTTTTGTTTCACAGTGTTAACCTTTGAAATTAAAAAATACTGGAGTTCCTCAGGGGCCTCGTCTCTTATTCAGTACTGTATCACTGCATTTAGCCTAGTACCTAGCACATAGTAGTCACTCTGTAAATATTTGTTCAATTGAAAAATAAATTGAAGTAGTTCCTGGAAGTATGGGAGATATCTATATTTGAGATGAGACACAAATTTATTTCTCACTGGAGAGTCCTTGGAAAAGTCTCCATTCATGTTAATGCTAAGGAATACAGTGATCACAAATGCTTGAATAACCAGTAATAAAATATACTATAAAGCTGCTAAATTAAAATAGTGTGGTATTGGTGCACAAACAAACCAGTGTAGCTGGTTTTTTATATTTAGCTACTTACTTTTTTTAAAGAGCTACTTAAAACCAGTTGATACTATACTGGCATTACCTAAGGGTTCTTCTTTCCCTATGAATTAGTTTTCTATCACTTTGTAACAAATTACCACAAATAACACCCCTTTATTAGCTCACAGTTCTATAGGTCAGTAGTCCGGGGTGGTATGGCTGGGTTCTCTACTCAAGGTCTCACAAGGCTGAAACCAACATGTCAGCCAGTTGCATTCTCATGGAGCTTGAGGTTCCCTTCCAAACTCATTCCTGCTATCAGCGCAGAATTCAGTTCTTTGTGGTTGTAAGACTAAAGTTCCCATTTTGTTGCTGGCTGCTGGCCAGGTTGCTCTCAGCTCCTAAAGACTGCTCTAATCACCTTTCCCTGTGTCCTTCTCCCATCTTCAAGCCAGCAACAGCATGTTGAATCCTTCTCATGCTGCAAATCTCTGACTTCCTGTTCTGCAACAAGCCGTAGAGAACTTTCTGCTTTTAAAGGGCTCACGTGATTAGGTCAGGAACACCCAGAAAATCTCCGAATCTTGAGGCCATCTGATTTGGAACTTTAATTAAATTTGCAAAATCCCTTCACATCAGTACCTGGCTTAATAGTGTGATTGAATAAACCCGGGGCTGAGAATCTTGGTGTGTGTCTTAGAAATCTGCCTACCACATCCTGAATCTACACCTATGCTGTATATTATACTCCTTTCTAATTTTTGTCAACCTGGTATAGCTAATGAATTCTTCTTAAAATGACTCATTTTAATTTGCATTTCTCTAATTCATGGTGGATTTGAGTGTTTCTTCATATATCTTAGCCATTTGAATTTTCCTTTCTGTAAAGCTACTTTTCATATCCCTTGCCCGGTTGAGGCGAAGCTTATTTCCTCTTTTTTGTTTCCTGGCAGGAGGTCCTTGTATATTCTCTCGATGAATCACTTGTCAATTTTAGATGTTGAAAATATTTTATTCTTAAACTGTCGTTCTTCTGCTAACTTTGCCTGTATCTTCCTTTATTAAATAGAAATCCTTAATTTTAATGTAGTTGAATTTTTCAGTTTCTCATTTGCAAGTTGGGGATCTTGTTAAATAAATCCTTACCCACTGGCAAAGTCACAAAGTTAGATGCTTAATGCATATATATATATATTTTTTTTAATTTGTGTGTGTGTGTGTGTTGAGAGGAAGATTGGCTCTGAGCTAACATCTCTACCTATCTTCCTCTTATTTTGTGTGTGGGACACCCCCACAGCATGGCTTGAGCTGTGTGTTGGTCCGCGCCTGGGATTCAAACCTGCTAACCCCAGGCCACTGAAGTGGAGCGTGAGACCTTAACCACTACGCCACCGGGCCAGCCCCAATTCATAAATTTTTTTCTTTCTTCATTACTAACAGCAGTATTTAAGATTTCGAATCTTAAATTTGCAATCCTATGTTAGTAGTTTTTGACCCTGTCATATCTGATAATTACTTGTCTGTATATGCTTTTTTAAAAATTGAGGTGAAATTCATATAACATAAAATTAACCATTTTAAAGGGTACATTTCAGTAGCATTTAGTACATTTTCAGTTTTGCACAACTATCACCTCTGTCAAGTTCCAAAACCTTTTTATTATCCCAAAAGAAAACCCCATACCTGTTAAGTAGTCACTTCCCATTTCCCCTTCCCCCTAGACCGTGGCTCTCACCAATCAGTAGATATTTCATATAAATGGGATCATACAATATGTGGCCTTTTATGTCTTTTTTTTTTTTTCACTTAGCATAATGTTTTCATGGTTTATCCGTGTTTTACCATATATAAGTACTTCATTCCATCTTATGGCTGAATATTCTGTTGTGTGTATATATTACATTTTGTTTATCCGTTTATCTGTTGATGGACATTTGAGTTGTTTCCACCTTTGGCTGTTGTGAATAGTGCTGTTATAAACATTAATGTACAAGCATTTATTTGAGTACCTGGTTTTAATTCTTTTAAGTCTTTACCTAGGCGTAGAGTTGGTAGATTGTATAGTAATTCTTGTTTATCTTTTAAAGGAACCATCAAACTGTTTTTCCCAAGTAACTGCATCATTTCTAGTTTCATTCCACTATGGTCAAAGAAGATAATTTGTATGATTTCAGTCTTTTTAAATTTATTGAGACTTGTTTTATGTCCTAGCATGTGGTCTGTCCTAGACAGTGTTCCATGTGCACCTGAGAAGAATGTGCAGTCAGCTCTTGTTGGGTGGACTTGGCCATTTTTAAGTTTCCTCTTTCTTGATTCAGCATTCATTTGGTTGCTATAAACCTTTGACTATTTTCTAGACTTCCCACAGTTGATTCTGACAGTTTTTACTCATTATTTTCAGCTTTTCTGTGGAGGGACAGGCCTTCACAGCTACCTGTCCCACCATTTCTGCTGACGTCACTCTCAGCAATTACTTTTTAAAACAAATATTTTGTAATGTCTGTTTAATATCCAGAAATAAAATTTATAGGTAATATAACTTAATACACAGAGAAATTTTTAAAAATCAATGTCATGCATTAATTGTAATATAAAGGAGAAATAAAAGGAAGTAATTTATGAAAAAGTAGTATGAATTTCAGTATGTTATGCTTTCATATGACATTAGACAAAGCGTAAAGAAGTAGGGATATGTTTATACCTATTTAACTAAGTTGGATTTAAGAGATGTAAGAAGATCAGGTTCCATTTTGTACAAAGGCTAATAAATGAAAGACTAAAGTCTAGTCATAAAGACTAGACTTATTTATATGTACAGAGAATGAGAGAAAACACTTTAAGAGAAGTCAGGATAAAACACCAATACAAATTATAGACTAAAGAAGTGACAGAAAGGGAAAAGTGTAATATTATTGTAAATGTGCTGGGCCTTATTTGAAAAGTAATTATGTAGTAAATAGTGAAGAAATATCAGAGAACATATCTTTTATTTTGAAATTCTGACAGATCAGATCAATTATTTTAGTCTTGAGTAAAGTACTTGGAAACAGTATCCTTTCAGTGATAATGGGATTCAAAGATGGATTTTAAAAAAGCGATGATAGGACATTTGGACCAGTATCAAAGTAAGTTTAAAAAATAATAGGCAATTACAAAATAAATGAATGATTTCAATTGGTAAGTTTTACAGTAGATTTCTCATTCATATACATACACCAATACATAATATGCAATATTTTTAGAACAACCAATGGAATTAAATAAGATGCCTTCATTTCATTTGTTTCTGTAATTCAGTATTTGGTACTGTTAAAAAAAGGAGTGTTGGGGCCGGCCCGGTGGCGCAGGCGGTTAAGTGCGCGCGCTCCGCTGCGGCGGCCCGGGGTTCGCTGGTTCGGATCCCAGGCGCGCACCGACGCACTGCTTGGCAAGCCATGCTGTGGCGGCGTCCCATATGGAGTGGAGGAGGATGGGCACAGATGTTGGCCCAGGGCCGTCTTCCTCAGCAAAAAAAGAGGAGGATTGGCGGATGTTAGCACAGGGCTGATCTCCTCACAAAAAAAAAAAACAAAGGAGTGTTACATCTTCTATTGCATATTTAAAATTGGCTGTGTTGCTTTTACAGTAACTGTACCATCACACTAAAACATTTTCAAATAAATGCACAATTTGAAATATAAGAGTAAATTAGCTTCCTTCCAAAAAAAGAGTATAATAACCGTAACTGTTCTAGCCAGAAGCTTTCTTAATTATGCTATTTAAATTGTGTTTGGCCTCCAAATAATTTTTTTTGCTTACTTGTTATGAATGTTGACTGGCTTGTTTCCTGCCCTTTTCAAATAGTGTAAGCACCCTATCTATAGTGTAAGTTTAAAAAAATCTTTAAATCTAATTGTTCATAACGATAGAGTCCTGTTCTTACCTCCGAGTTGTGGTGAAAATTAAATGAAATAATATGTTTAAAAGTTTATAAAAATCTGTATTAAAAGTATTATTATTAATAATAATAACATGACAACACATGTTCTAAAGTCTATTTTCTTGAGAAAATTAAATCTCAATTATGGGTCAAAATTTTAAGAGATTATGTAATTCTCGACATTTAAAATTTTTAATTCATAAAATCTTTTTTATGGAAAAGTGTATTTTGTGACAAAAGTACTTTGTCCATTGGTTGTCTTATGTTTTGAAAACATGGAACAAAATTCCTTGACCTTAGCACTTGCCAAGCAGGCATTTTCTCTTTTAGGTGTGTACTGAGAACTGCCTTTATTTTTGTGAGATGACCTGTCCTCACATATGTTTAATTGCATTATGGTTTTTAGTTGTGGTGCATATGTGACTGTGAAAAGCAGAGCAAAACATGTAATAGCTTTTTGTGGCTTGTGGTTTTCATTTGCAGCCTTCAAGCAAAAAAAGGTTACCTGAGGAGAATTTCTTCAGTGTTCCTGCTTTCTTAACTGTCTCGGGACAACTTCACCTAGAAGTGATGTCAGGGTACAGAATTTTCTTTTCTCTTCTGCTTTAATGGACTACTGATTATGAGCTGGGTGAGATGACATTATGCTTCCTTTCCCAATGCTAAAACCTGAAAATTGAAATTCATGTTTATGATTAGTCCACTTGAATTCACCAAAAGTATGTTAAGATTGACAATTTGACAATATCCAATTTTCTTACTAAAAAAAAAATCACATTAATTTAGACTTTTGTTTTTAATGAAAAATGTAACACTGGAAATAGGAAGTTGTGATTTTTTTCTTTTTACTAATCTTTTTTTGCTTGATATGTAATCAAGATTTAAGTATAATTAATCATGTTTATGAAAGTAAAAGTAGTTATAGTTTATACCTGAACCAGGTATTAGCCTATAACATTGAAAAGAGAGAGGTACCTGGAACAGATGGAAGAAAAATTTTTTTAATAATTGGTTTAACTTAAAAAAATTAACCCACAGCGCCATCATGAGAGGTGTGTGACAAATTGGAGAGTCTTAGAAGTCAGATTGCATTAACTTGAGCCCCTCTCAGACCTCTGAAAAGTCACCTTTCTCCTTTTGGCCCAGCTTTCCTTTTCTTTAACACAGACGATTGGGCAGGAAGATCTCTAAAGTCCTGTCTAAATCTTATATTCTATGATTCTGTGGGTAATTTCTTAATGCTAACTCAACAAGTACTGAGTTTTCTTTATGTATCTTTGTTTTCTCATACCGAGATTGAGACTTAAAAATCTCTTCAGGAAATGGCTGCAGTGAAAACAAGGGAATCTCTATGTGTTTCCCATTGTTTTTAACATGCACAGGTGGGAAAACTCAAGAGAAATATAATAGAATAGTGTTCGTTTATTTTTTTAGGTACTTTACTGGCAGGATGGAATGTCAATGGTGAAATAAAGATGGTCTTGAAAATAACATATGCTTTACTTAGATTCTTTTCTCATTTATCTTTGAGACAGAAAGATGTTATTTGATAATTCCAATAACCAAATCATTGACAGTATTATCAAAATAACTGTGCAGAAAAACTATCATCATAATAGCCCCGTGAGATTGTAGGATTTGCAGAGCTATATGGGGGAAAGGCCATGTCAGGCATTTCATGGAAAGTTCCTTATGCCTGTCAAAGTATAACTTTAAAAAATTAAAAACATGACTCATACAAATATTAAGTGAACATGTATCAAATATTTTATTCAACTCATTAATTACTGAGGGAACAAGTAAAATAGTAAGGCTAATTCAAGGAGTATATGAGGAGCTGTGTATTCATACGCAATTCAATAAAGGAATTATAGAATAAGATTGCTAGGTTACAAACTGGTTAATGTCCTACAGACCAATAAACCCTAACCTTTGAAATTTTCTCTTCGACCTGACAGAAATGATTTGCAGCTCTACTGAAGAAAAGTCTTCAAGTTAACATGTAACTTGACTTAATCTGGGATATTTAATTCAATAGTAAATGGAATAATACTGCAAAGTACATTCCCCTAAGTAATTAAATAACCTTTGAAGGTTTCTGTGTCTCCGTATCACATTGAAAGGACATGCTGTCTACATTTTGGTCTTACATCCATGTTTTGGATAACATTTCTTAACACTCTTTCAATATTCGTTTCTTTTATCTCTAAAGTTAGAGGCAAGATATCTTCCCCTCAGAAGTGTCATAACACGTGAAAGGTGTGAACTTACCAAACGTTTGTTTCTCTATCACGATGCCACTGGTGGATTACATATGTTCCCTCTTTCCCAGTAAAGTGCAGTGAACCACAGAACACAGTGCACAGTGAAACTTGACAGAAGATTAAATTGGTAAAATATGAGGTTTTGTATTTTTTAATGTTATGAAGTATTTCTAATGTTAGTCAAGTGTTCCTAGTTTAACCGCATAGTTCTAGGACTATTAATATACAGTACATCATGTTTCAGATTAATGCATGATTTAATCTCCAGTAAGAAATTGTTATTCTTCTTTCCCTCTGCTTTGTTTTTCTTTAATTTTATTTAACAGACTTTTAAAATGGAGTAAATGGTAGTTAAATTTAGAAGATTAACATTTTCCAAAAAGATATCTATGTTGGTTTAGTGGAATTATGGCTCCATTTTAAAGTTTAATTTTGTTGTTGTTGTTTTTAAATAATAGAAAAGTTGCAAAGATAGTGCCAACTTTTTGTATACCTCTCACCCAGTTTCCCCCATTGTTAACATCTCACATTACCATGGTACATTTGTCAAAACTAAGAACCCAATGTTAGTACATTACTATTAACTAAATTCCAGGCTTTATTTGGATTTCACCAGTTTTCCACCAATGCCTTCTTTCTTTTCTCAGGATCCAGTTCAGGGTACCACATTATATTTATTTGTCATGTTTCCCCAGTCTCTTCTCATCTATGACAGTTTCTCAGTCTTTCCTTGTTTTTCATAACTTGTAGACTGTATCCCAGTCTGGATTTGTCTGATGTTTTCGTCATGATTAGACTGGAGTTACATGGGTTTTGGAAAGAGTACCACAGAGGCGAAGTGCTCTTCTCATCATATCGTTATCAGGGAGCATGTGATATCCATATGGTGGTATTAACCTTCATTAGTGGATAAGGTAGTCTTTGCCAAGTTTCTCCACTGAAAATGTACTATTTCTTCTATCTCTACTCTGTTCTTTGGAAGTGAGTCACTAAGTCTAGCCCATCCCCACTGGAGGGGTCGGAAGTGGCAGATGGAATTAGGCACCACTTGCTGGAGGGGGAGGTATTCAGAAATCTTCTTTATGGAAGATTTTTTGTCTCTTCACCCCTTATTTATTTATTTATGTAATCATTTATATCAAGATGGACTCGTATATTTATTTTATAGTTTGTGTTATACTTCAGTTCTATGTTATTTATTTTGTTGCTCAAACTGTGTTAGTTTTAGCTGTTGGAAACTCTTTCAGATTGACTCTTAGCTATTGGAAACTCGTTTAGATTGACTCTTGTATCCCTTTGACATGCCCCTATCCTTTTGCTTTTTGAGTACTTCCTTATTCCCCAGTATTGTGAGATACCCCTGATTTATGTATTTGTTTGTTTGGTTATTTAATTTATTTATTTTTACGATTGATGAACCTACACTGACACATTATTGTCACTCAACGTTTGTAGTTTACATTAGGGTTCACTCTTCATGGTGTACCTTCTGTAGGTTTGGACAAATGTATAATGACACGTATCCACCATTATAGTATGACACGAAATAGTTTCACTGCTCTAAAAACTAGTTCCTCTGTGCTCCTCCTCTTCATCCCTCCGTCCTGCCTAATGCCTGGCAACCACTGATCTTTTTACTGTCTCCAAAGTTTTACCTTTTCCAGAATGTCATATAGTTGAAATCATACAGTATGTAGCCTTTTCAGACTGGCGTCTTTCACTTAATAATATGCATTTAAGGTTCCTCCATATCTTTTCATGGCTTGATAGCTCATTTCATTTTAGCACTGAATAATATTCCATTATATGGATGTAACACAGTTTATTTATCCATTCACCTACTGAAGAACATCTTGGTTGCTTCCAAGTTTTGGCAGTTATCCCAGGCTTATTTTGTATTTTCCCTACCCTAGCCCTAGAATCAGCCATTTCTCCAAGAAGCCCTGCTTCCTTTTACTGGAAAATGGTATTTAGAGACCAAGATTTAGTCACTGGGTATCTTGCTGCTGCTGGGGGATTGTTGCTTCTAAGCCTTCTCAGTGGACAGAGCTATAAACATGTTTTTTAAATAAGAGAAAGCTAAGTGTTTTCATTACATTCTGCCTATAAATATAATTTATAAGTGGGATGTTCATTCTGAGAAAATTAGTAATGTTCTTAATTACAAAACCTGTAGTTAAGAAACGTCATGTAATAAAATTTTCTATTTCTTGTCAGTTAATGCCAGAATTGGAGGAAGGCTCAGCCTAAAGTATTTAAAAGAGTTCTTAACTATTACTGTTTTTCTTTTTCTGTTGGTTTTGTTTTGTTTTTTCTTTTGGTGTTTTGTTACAGGTGTTTTTGTCTTATTATGAATTTTTCTTAATAAGCTATGAAGTCAAGCATATTTCAGGATAAAACTGATGCTTTCCTCTTGAACATTGCTATCGAAAGTATATATTGATACTGCCTCTCTAGAGGAGAACTTTTTCACTCAGAATTTCATTTCTAGGAATTTTTCTTAAGGAAATGATCTGACTACTCTGTAAAGATGTGTAAGCAAAAATGTTGAAAGCAACTCTGGTTATACTAGTGAAAAATAACTAACAACCTAAATGTCCATTTAAGAAGATTGATTTACCCTCAGTATTCCAAGAAAATAGTCATCACCATTTACCATCTGGGGGTAATGGACCTTATTTTTTTTTTTAATAATTTTATTTATTTATTTTTCCCCCAAAGCCCCAGTAGATAGTTGTATGTCATAGCTGCACATCCTTCTAGTTGCTGTATGTGGGACGCGGCCTCAGCATGGCCAGAGAAGCAGTGTGTCGGCGCACGCCTGGAATCCGAACCCGGGCCACCAGCAGCGGAGCACGCGCACTTAACCACTAAGCCACGGGGCCGGCCCCCTGGACCTTATTTTTAATAAATATTTTTAAGCCATCTTATGAATAAATTGCAGAAGTAAAAATAAAGGGATAGTGAAAATCAACTTTATTAGAATTTTAATAAGAATTTAAAACATAGCAAACCCGTATTTTTAAAAACTGCTTTATTGAGAGATAGTTTACTTACCATAAAATTCATCAGTTTAAAGTGTACAATTCAGTGGGTTTTAGTTTATTTTCACAGTTGTTCAAACATCACCATAATCTAATTGAAGAATATTTTTATCACCCAAAAAGAAACTTTTTCCCATTAACAGTCACTCCCCTTCCTCCCTCCCACCCTAGGCAACCACTGATCAATCTACTTTATGTCTTTATGGATTTGCCCATTCTGGATATTTCATATAAATGGAATCACACAATATATCGTATTTTGTGACTGGCTTAGTTCACTTTGCATAGTATTTTTCGTGTCCGTCCATGTTATAGCCTGTATCAATACTTTATTCCTTCTTATTGCCAAATAACTTTCCATTATATGTATAGCACATGTGTTTATCCATTCAGCAGGTGGTGGACATTTGGGTTGTTTCTACCTTTTGGCTGTTATGAGTAAGGTTACTTTGAATGTTACAGTACAAGTATTTGTGTGAACATGTTTTCATTTCTTTTGGGTAGGTACCTAGGAGTGGAATTGATGGGTCACGTGGTAAGTTTAACTGTGTGATGAACTGCTAGGCTGTTTTCCACAGTGGCTGCACCATTTTCAATCCCACTGACAATGTATAAAGATTCCAGTTTCTCCACGTCCTTGCCAACGCCTATTGTATGTCTTTTTCATTGTGCCATTTTAGTGAACGTAAAGTAGCATCTGATGGATTTGATTTGCATTTCCCTAGTGACTAATGATGTTGAGCATCTTTTCATGTGCCTATTGGCCATTTGGATATCTTCTTTGGAGCAATGTCTGTTTAAATCCTTGGTTCATTTTTTTAGTTAAGTTGTCTTTTTATTATTTAGCTTTAAGAGTTCTTTGTATATTCTGGATACAAGTCCCTTATCAGATATATGATTTGCAACTATTTTTCCCATTCTGTGGATTGTCTTTTTATTTTCTTGATGAGGGTGGCAAACCCAAATTTTTATTCACACTTTTCTATTTTTTGAAAGTACCCCAGATAGACACAACCCTTTGAATGTAGCTGTTTGTCAACTGCCATGCATGGAATACATCTGTACTTTAAATACAGATTCCAGATTTCAAATACATCTTTATTTTTTTTTCAAATACATCCTTAATAGGTTCTAGCTTATTATTACTTCTGCTTCTTGCATTCACATCATCAAAAAGTAATACTTTTGAGAACTTTGACAGCTCAAAATTTTGTTGAAGAGTAGGTGGCCATCTTTTCTACTCCATAATTGCAAAAAATTTTTATTTTTAGATTCATAAACACCAATTAGAATGATCAAATCAATGAACTTTTTCATTTCCACATGATATTTTTCCTTCCAAACACCTTTGTATACACACTTGCCTTCAGCATTTGGCTACTTATAAACCATATGAAGTAAATTTTTATGCACAAATAGACGATGAAAGAATATTATCACAAATCCTTATAGCAGGATGGTATGGTCCAAGTTCTTGCTGCAAATTGTTGCATAATGAAGTCCTCACTGTGGAATGACTAATTGAATGAAAATACCGTTATTTCCTTTTTGCCTTTAGAAATGTATTATTCACTTATCAGTTCTTGAGTTTGAGAAAATTCGTTTAGGATATTGGTATCTAGTCTGAAATCTCACTTATACAACCAATTTTACCATCATCATTAGAGACTAGATTTTTACTCTCTGTCTCTTTGCATTCATTTCCTGGTTTGTCTGATATTTCTGAAGCATCTTTCTCATTTCTCTTCTCTTTGTCATTTTGAATGAAAAATAAAAGATCTCAATTCTGGATTAGGGTAGGTCCTAAGTCCGGTGACTAGGATCTTTATTAAAGAAAGGAGAGGGAGATTTGGATACGAAAATACAGAGGAGGTACACACGGAGGGAAGAAGGCCATGGGAAGATGGAGGCAGAGATTGGAGTGATGCCGAGCAATGCTAAAGAGTTGCTAGGAGCCACCAGACGCTAGCAAGAGGCAAGGAAAGATTCTTCCCTAGAACTTTCAGAAGGAGCATGGCTCTGCCAACATCTCAGTTTTAGACGTCTAGCCTCCACAGCTGTGAGAGAATAAATTTCTGTTGTTTTAAGCCACCCAATTTGTGGTAATTTATTATGGCTGCCTTAGGAAACTAATACAACCTCTAAAAAAGTATAAAAATCATGAAATACTAATTTTTAAAAATAGTTACGGGGCCAGCCCAGTGGCATAGTGGTTAAGTTCGCACACTCCGCTTTGGCGGCCCTGGGTTCGCAGGTTCAGATCCTGGGCATGGACCTCTGCACCGCTCATCAAGCCATGCTGTGGCAGGTGTCCCACATATAAAGTAGAGGAAGATGGGCATGGATGTTAGCCCAGGGCCAGTCTTCCTCAGCAAAAAGAAGAGGATTGGCAATGTTAGCTCAGAGCTAATCTTCCTCACCAAAAAAAAAAAAAGAAATAGTTAAAACTGCTCAACAAAGAAACTCAAAAAATTAAAACTGGGCATAATGGACCCTGGCAGTTAACTGAGGGTTAAATTAATTATGATTTGTCCATGATTACTGTACAGCCATTAAAATTGATGCTAAAGCTTTACAATGTGTTGTTAAAAGGAAAAAAAAAGTGGTTATGAAACAGGAAGTAGAATGTGATTCCAGTTTTTACAGTGTGTACCTATGTATGCATAGGAAAAATATACACCAGTATTCAATGTGTAAGCAATGGCTGTCTCTACTAATTTTTATTTTCTTCCTTAAACTTGTCTTTTTTTCATATTTGAAAAATTAGTGTTTATTACTTTTATAATGAGAAAAAATTAGCTATTTCCATTTTGAGGGGGAAAAATCAGTTTGGGCTTTGAGTTGATTTCATTCCAGTTGATTAATTGGCTGCTCTGTGGTTGGTATGAGCAATCCTAAACTCATTCCCTTGGGTTATCTCATCAGTTCAGATGCTGAGCTCAGAAACCATGAAATATTCATACTCAGGATGCACTCATCTTGTTAAGTGGCTGTGGTGAGAATGTCAATATGTGAACCTGAGTTAAACTAAGGTACCCTTTATAGCTGGGTGTGAAACTGTCTTCCCATCTCATATGATTTTTCTCATTCTTTATCCACTGGATACTTAGATGCTGATCTGAACTTTGTTAATTTATACTCATTTGATTTTCAAGATCTTTTTGATTATGGCTGTTTTATTCATGCCATGCATTTTCATGCACCTCTGTTTCTATTGCTCCTCCTTGTAGCTTTAGACTGCCTTTTCCACATCTGCTCATTCCTCAAGGCTCAAATGAAGTACGACTTCCTCCTTGATTCCTTCCCTGTTTTTCCCTCAATAGAAATTATTTTTCTCTTTTTCTGTTTTCCTATAGTACTCACCTGTTTCATGTCCTAAAGAAAAAAATATTCCTCTTATTTTTAACGTTTAGCCAGTTTGTAGTTCTTTTCAAATATGTCTATCTCATAGATTATAAATATTCTCAATATTCATATCTACTAAAAATAGTAGGTAATTCAGTATTATTAAATTGAATTTGTAAAGCACAAATTCTCTTTCTTATAAAATTTTCCTTTACTGTTTCTACTGTCAAGTTGAGCCCACAACAGGAGTTAAGTATATATTAATCATTCCTTTTACTCTATTTCATGGAAATGATATCACCATGAAACTTTTGAGATCTTTCATTACTTTATTGTTTCCTGAATGTATGTGAATGATGGTGGTTCTTTATGCTATTCTCTTGATGGTGGGACCTTAAAACAGAGATTTCTTCTTTTAGTGTATTATTTATGTTAAAAATTAACCCTATTTAGATAGAAATATGAATTAACAAACTATTGGTATAAATGACTGAGAAACTTCATTCATTATCACCTTACCAATTTCATTACTTGTATCATATTGCCAGGGCATGAGCATTTCAGGCAAATTGAGCAGCAAGTACAGAGGCTTCTTTAATAGGTATACTTAGCTTGCTTGGGTAAAGTACAGAGAATGTGAATATTTGGATTAACCAGGGATTAGGTATTGCCAAGTGGGTTTGATGGAAGTAGAGAGGTACAGAATTTTATAGTGATAGATCAAGGAATCTATGTTTTGGTAAGGAAAGAAGTGAGGAAATAGGGGTAGAGGGTGATGAGGGAGAAAGTGGTGAACTTAAAGAATTGGAGGTATTAATGAAGAATTGTTGCTGTGGAAGTACTAGAGTAAAAACCTGGACGAATGCAAGGTGATGGTCAAAGAATGGTGTTGTGAAATTCCTGTCTCTAACTTGGAATCTCTGCTCAGCTCCCCACCTGTAAATTAAAGTGCCAATTGTCTTCCTCAGTTGGCTGTTGTATAACCATCCCAACATGTTCAAAACTAAATTCATCATCTTATTCCCTAATTTTGTTTTCTTCTGAATTCCCTATCTCAGGAAATGGCACTACCATCCTTCCAGTTTGTCAAAGCAGCTGTATGGATATCATTCCAAATTCTTGTTTTTCCACACCCTTTGCAGCCTTTCAGTCATTTGCTTCCACTTCCCTTTGCTTCAGCTATCCTAAACTGCTTATAATATTCTGATCGCATCGTCCTGTTTCACATATTTCTGTTCCTTTGCATATATTGTTTTTCTACCTAGAATGTCCTTTCCCCATGCCTTTATCTAGCTGACTCCTGTCTATAAGTCTAAACTCAGCTTAAAAATGATCTCACCCAGAATCCCCACCCCCACCATCACCACTGTGTCTTTCTTGTTCAAATGCCCTTCTTCTATATGCCCATGTTGCTTTATTCTTCTCTATTTTGTAACACTGGAATCATTGATTTTTTTTTCTTTATAGCTTAGACTCTGAGCTTTTGAATTTAGGGACTGTGTTTTGTTTAATTTTGTAACTCTGTTACTTAATACAGAGTAAAAAAGACTTAAATATCTGTTGGAAAAAGGTTTCTGTCAATTCTGTTTATTAAAAAATATTGATGGGGCTGGCCCAGTGGTGTGGTGGTTAAGTTCATGTGCTCTGCTTCAGTGGCCCTGGGTTCACAAGTTCAGATCCCGGGTATGGACGTGCACACTGCTCATCAAGCCATGCTGTGGCTGCGTCCCACATATAAAATAGAGGAAGATCGGCACAGGTGTTAGCTCAGGGCCAATCTTCCTCACCAAAAAAAATATATATAGAAATTATGTTTATATGCTTATCTTCTCATTAGCCTGTAAATTCCTCAAACTGTATCTTGTTTCTCTTTGTCTTCTTGGTTTTGGTTTCTACCACTTGCCTGCTCCAGGGCTCACAAATCAACCTCAATTTGATTGAACAGTTGTTGAGAGCCAACTGAGTGCCAAACACTAGGTTAGGTGCTGAGATACAGAGAAGAACAAGACAGATATGATCCCAACCTTCGTGACCCTGTATATTCTAATGAGCAAGATAGGCATTAAATATGAAATTAGAAATGTGGTAGCTGTTATAACAAAGATTGTCCTGAGAGCAAGAAGAGCATATGGCAAGGGAATTTCACCTTGTCTAGGTTGAATTGAATTTGGAGGTAGCCTTATCGATAGAATGATTACATGAGAGTGCATTTTAAAATGCCATTTATATTTAATGACTACTGGCTGTTATATTTGGTTTGTATTCTATTGCTTCTCTATTGAAACAGCAGAAATCCAGTAAATACAACTTTTTCTTCCCATTATTGTAGAGCATTTTATGGTGCTACCCTGGTACCCTGGTACATATTATCTGTATTTGGCCGTGGAATGTCTTTTGGTACTTTTATGTCGTGTTCAATACGTTATCCTTGAATTAATTATATTTAGCCAAATCAATAGCTAGAAAACTATCTAGCTTCTCTGTCCTGTTCCTTTATCCACTTCCAAATAAAAACTTAGAGTCTTTTTTTAAACTTCATGTGAAAAGGTTGTGACTTTGTGTCCTGTCTGACTTTAGGACAAGAGCCAGGATATGAGGGATATGGACATCATGGCCTGAAGAAATGGTTGAAAAAACTGAATATGTTTAGTTTAGGGAATACAAGGGGGAGATGTGATTTGATAGTTATTCAGATCTATTTGGTGGGCTTCTGTGAGATACCTGTGTGCAAATGAGTTAAGTGATTTTTTTAAGAACAATTTTATTGAGATATAACTCACATACCACAAACTTACATCCTTTAAAAATGTTGAATTCGGTACTTTTTACTATATTCACAAAGTTGTACAACCATCACCACTGTCTAATTTTATATTTTCATCACTTCCAAAAGAAATCCCTTACCCATTAGCAGTCACTTCTCATTCCCCTTTCCACCCAGCCCCTGGCAAACACTACTGAATCAGAAACAGTGGGAGTGGGGCCCAGCAATCTGTGTTGCAACAAACCTACCAGGTGATGATGATGCTGAGGACCACTGCTTGAGAGAAAGACCCTCTGTTCCCTGGTTGGGGGAACATCTGGCTTCCAGCCACTCTGGCAGGAGGTGAAAGAGGGTTGACAGTAACATATGCAAACTCGCAGTGAATCTCCATTTCCCCATCCCCAACCTCACCAAGGTTCTATGTGCAGGTCACCTCCTTTGTGGTGCAGCATACTCACTCTGTATTCCAGATAATGGCTTCCAGGCTCTGACACGTTGGTCATCACTCAACCATCTGCTTTCTGTCCTACGAACATTTGTTGAGATCTCTTGTCCACTGAAGGCTCCCTTCCTGTTTCTTCCTTTTAATTTTTTTTGTTGTATTTTAAGATTGTCCCGGGAAGGCGTGAGTATAAATATCTGTGCTTATTCTTTATTTGAACTTCATTTTTACTAGCTTGAGTGGTATTAATTTGCTTTTCTTTAATTGCTAGTTAAGTTATGCATTATTTGCATGATGATTTAGTGTCTCTCTCTCATGTGTTAACTCTGCAGTGTCTGCATGCTGTCTGAGAATTCTAAACATTGGGTTCTACCCATTTCTAGTATTGCGTTCCTTTGTGAGGGGATTGCTAACCTGCCTTTTCTCCACTTCAAGTGTATGGGAGAATAGCCCCACTCTTCTGTTGTCTAGTTCACTGAGGTCTGGCTAAGCAGACAAAATATCTGAAGAATTGAATGCCTTTGGAATAAGCAAGTTTGGTGTGAGTTTTAAAAAAAAAATTCCCAGTTAATCCCTTGGGTAATGGTATAAATAGAACTCATTTTGCATGAAATGCAGTGCCTGTTGGCATTGTCTAAAAGCAAATGCAGGTTACTATAGTGAGACATCAAATTAATCCTTACTAATTTAGCCAATATGGACAATAATTGGAGCTATAAAAAGCAAAACTGACGTTAATTCTTTCAATTACTGTATAATCTTGTCCAAATTCTGTTTTGCGTAGGTGGCTTTAATTACTTTTTTAGGAGAAGGGGAAAAAAAATCGGTGTTTGTTGCTTGGTTGCAGAATTTAGGTTGGGTTGGGAACAGAGAGAACTTGTCATTTTAACTGGTTTTTTTTCCTAGCTTGTTTTCTTCTACCTAAAAATAACTATGAGTACTCATTTATTCAGCAGTAATTTTAGTGTTCACCCAAATGGTTTGGAACTGTGTTGGATACCAAAGAGGATGTTAAAAATATGAGACAGCCTCAATGATTGACATATAAAGGGTTACCAGTGCTGTTCCAGAGTTAAATAGCTACTGAGATAATGTTATCCCTGCCAAAAAGTACTGATTTTGTCCAAGTGACTGTTCCTGTTAATTGAAGGAAATATAGTCAGAGAGACTTAAATTAGAATTCTAACTTTTTTACATACTAGTTTTATATAAGCTTAATGTCTGAACCTGCACTTCCTGTCTATAAAGATAAATTATAATAGCCACCTTGCAGAGCTGTTGTGAAAATCAGGTACTATGTAAAGCCCAGCGTTTATCACAGTTTGACACTGAGCTAGTAAGTGCTGTGATGATGATAGTGATAACAACTGGGACCTGGAGAACCCAGGGTGATTATAAAGGCCCAGCTAAAGAAAGAAGCCCAAGTGGTGTAACCAGGAAGAATAGCTGACAATTAGTAATCAAGTTGTTTTACAACAGTAACAGAACTGGAGTTTACATAAAACAGCGGATCAGGACAAGTAGCGTCTGCCAGGATTCACGATTCACAAGACAGGTCAGAAGGTTAAACTAAACCAGCGCCTGGAACGAAGGAAGGGATTGGGACACAGAAATCAGACACCTGTCAGAATTTGAAGACCAAATCAGAAATAAACTATGAGAGCAGATTAGGTCATAATCTGCCCTAAGAGCTGCAGTCAGTTTTGTTGACGGTGAGGCATCACTGTGTTCTGGATGCTTTTGTTCTTTGATAGGTCATGGCTGTGCCCTTTCTGTGGTTCCTAGACCCACCTTTTATACCATAGTTGGGACATGATTATGATTTAAGTGATTAAATAACAGGATAAACCACTGTATGAATAAGCTCTTTTTGTTATTGTTGCTTCTCAATCAACTTTATTGTATGTATACTTTACATACAATAAAAATGCACCCATTTTCAGTGAACAGTTCAGTAAATTTTGACAGATTTATAAACCTTTGTAACCTCTACTGTGACAAAAATATAGAATATTTTAATCACCCCCAAAAATTCCCTCATTTCCTTTTGCAGTCAGTCTCCCTCCCCAGCTCCAGGCCCTAGGCAACCGTTCATCTGCTTTCCGTTATCATAGATTAGATTTTCCTTTCCTAGAATTTCTTATAAATGGTATTTATATAATATTTAATTTATATTTATATAAATAGTATCATACAATATTTACTCTTTTGTATCTTCTTTCACTCAACATAATGCTTTTGAGATTCATCCAGTAATTTGTTCCTTTTTATTGCTGAATATTATTCCATTGCATGGATATATAATTTGTTAATTCATTTGTCTTTTGATAGACATTTTGGTTGTTTCCAGTTTGAGGCTATTATGAATGAAGCTCTGTGACAATTCATGTACAAGTCTTTGTGTGCACCTATGTTTTCATTTCCCTTGAGAAAATATCTAGGGATTGCTGGGTTGTACGATAAATATATGATTAACTTTATAAGAAACTGCCAGTGTTATGAAGTACTTGTACTATTTTATATGCCCACCAGCAGTGAATGCAAGTTCTATGTGCTCCACATCTCTGACAAAAATTGGTGTTGTCAGTATATTTTTAGTCATTCTGGTAAGTTTATGATATCTCATTATGTAATTGCATTCCTGTGATGGCTAATAGTATTGAAGTGTTTTTTCTCATGTGCTGTTGGCCATTTGTATATCTTCCTTTATAAACTGTCTTTTCAATTCTGTTGCCCATTTTTATTAGGTTGTTTGTCTTATTATTATTTATATATGTTTTATATAATGTTCTGGATATATGTGTTCTGTTTATACGTTCTGGGTACTAGCCCTTTATCAGATATATGTATTATAAATACTTTCTCCCAGTCTGCCTTTCTTTTCCCTGTTTTTAACGGTGACTTTTGAAGAGCAGAGTTTTTTATTTTGTTGGTGTGTACTTTATCAGTTTTTTCTTACATGATTCATGTTTTTTGTATCCTATTCAAAAGGTTGCAAAGATTTTCTCCTGTATTTTTTTCCTAGGAATTTTATAGTCATAGCTTTGTATATTTAGGTCTGTGATCTCCCCTACTAGTCTATAAGTTCCTTAAAGATAAAGGCCGTGCCTGATTTACATCTATATTTTCTGTAGTGGTTGGTAGTCTAATCAATATTTGTTGAATGAAGAAATAAATGAATATGACTTCATGGTAGATAATGATGATGGTAAGATAAGGACAGATAGCTAGGCCCGAGGCTGCTGTATCTGTTTCTTCTTGGCTGCTGTGATCTGTGGGCTTGAATTACTTCTGTGCTTTTGACTTATTTCATCAGTCTATTCTAACTGGGAAAAAAATCTCTGTCAGAAAATGCATTAATGAACTTAGAATAATATTATATTGGGTCTATTTAGATATTTTAAAGTACCCTTATTATATGAAAGTAAATTTTGATTTTATATTTCCATGTTGGTATGAATTCAGAAAATTTTGTCTTTTAAAAAAATCAAAATTTAAAAAATTCACCTGTAGGGCCGGCCCCGGTGCTTAGCAGTTAACTGCGCGCGCTCCGCTGCTGGTGGCCCGGGTTCAGATCCCGGGCGTGCACCGACGCACCGCTTCTCCGGCCCTGCTGAGGCCGCGTCCCAAATACAGCAACTAGCAGGATGTGCAACTATGACCTACAACTATCTACTGGGGCTTTGGGGGCGCAAAAAAAAAAGGAGGAGGATTGGCAGTAGATGTTAGCTCAGAGCCGGTCTCTTTCAGCAAAAAAAAAAAAAAAGAGGAGGATTAGCATGGATATTAGCTCAGGGCTGATCTTCCTCACAAAAACAAAAAAATTCGCCTGTGAACTATGTACATGAATTATAGAAGCCACAGAAACACTTCTGTGTATTTTACTTTACTAAAATAGATTTGTTTCCTTTTATACAAAATAAAAGGAAACTTCATCTTTGCTCCTCTAGAAAAAATTGCTAATAAAGAAACTCAGCCATGGTTTTTCCTTTTCTCTCACTAGTAGAAATTGGTAACAAATAAGCTTAGTCACATAAATTGGTTTATCTTCACATTATTTTTATTTCTCTTGATGTTTAACACCCACTTTCTCTCTCATGATATAGCCCTACACTGAAAAAATAAAATTCCTGTTTTGCCACTTGAAACGGATGCACAGGACAGATAAATAGACAAGTGTCACATAAATCTCTACAATTTAGAGAATATGCAAAACCTGAGCCAGCCTTATTTCACATTTAAGAGGCAGATTTAGTGTATGAATTATAATAGAGATTGGGAGATAAAGATAAAAACCTAAAAGTTTTTGTTTCTGAAACATCATTTAGTGACTTTTGCTTAGTTTTTGCAACTGGATAATTATTCTGTGCTTTCCTCCTGATTCTACTTCAGGACAGTATAGTATGAGGTTCAATGAGAACATCTCAATTCTAGGCAGACAGTACTTTAGGAACTACTATACAAAGAGTTATCTCAAAGTTTTTCATGCATGCCCCTTGTAGCCAAAATATGTGTTTGATTTGATAATACTGGTGTTTCATATATAGCTGTTAAGTGTTGGGTGTGACTTGAGAATTTGAAGATAACTGCTTAGTTCAATCCAAAGTCTCTCTACCTTGTGTGTAGATCATCCCATGATCCATATCATTAAGAGTATTTGTTTTTAGTATCTGTACGGTATTCACTGTTTCTTTGTGCCATTTAGAGACATATTTGTAAGTGAAGCCAAATCAAAAGATGGAGGCACTATCATTTCATCATCTATCTGTTTTGAATATTCCTTCTCCGGAAGCCAGGATCATTGAAGAATAGTTGGTCCATTCTCATCTTTAGAAGATAATGAATAAGATGGCTATAGTTTGCCCAGGGATGAGTTAAGAGCCTAGAAAAGCCTGATTCTGAGAGTTATACATGCATATGGATGCATAACAAAATGTTAACAAACGCTAGAAACATGATTTACTGAATAATTCTTAGGTTGTGCATGAGTGCCTTTCAGAAAGAGAACCATTTTATCAGAAGAAGGGAGCTATGCCTGCAAACACGAAGTAGGGCATTAGTTTTATAAAGAGGAGTATAAGAGAGGGAAGGAGAGCCACAGAGGCCTGGCATGGCAGAGCAGTAGCTGTGGGAAAAATAGAACGTGTATGACCAGGCACTGGAACAAATTCAGAAGCTGTACCCAACAAGTCTGTCCTCCATTGGTCTCTTCCTTCGTGTCCCATATTCTGAACACACATTTTTTTCAGTTAATTATCTTCTGCATTAATTGAGATTTCAACAGTCTACTTTGGTGCCGGACATTATAAAACTTACTGCAATAATGGAAATGTTCTGTATTTGCCCTGTCCAGTGTAATAGCCACTAGCTGCCTGTGGCTGTTGAGCACTTGAAATGTGGCTAGTGTGACTGAGGAACTGAATTTTTATTATTAATTTTATTTCTTTTTAATTAGTGTAAATTTAAATAGTCACATGTGGCTAGTGGCCACCATATTTGAACAGTGCAGATTTAGTTGGCTTCTGCCCAGATTGTAAAGCATTGAAGTCACCTGTGTCATATGTCTTTTGGAGGTTTCTGTTGCCCTTAGCATAGTAATAATGCTGGGCAAGTGTAGGTACTCAGTATGTATTAGAATTTGTTGAATTAAACTGAATGGACAGTCAGAGAGGAAAGGTAGGAAGCTTGAAGAACTGAGTGGTGTCCTGGTAAGTGTTTTGGGCTCTGGTGCTAATGCCTGCCCTTTAGTTTTAGTATAATTTTGTCATTTTACTTTTTTATTGTGTTTCATTAAGTTGCCCATCTTGACTCTTTTTGGTGTCTAAATATTGCATAGACACAGTATTAAACTTTTAAAGAGATGTATAGGTAAAGTATAAAGAATAATAATACACTCAACACCCGGCTCCCCCTAGAATGTTTTGTTTCTTTAGTCTCCTGTATGTCCTTTTCTAATCACATCCCCATTCCTCCCTGTGAGAAGTAGCCACTAGCCTCAATTTTGCGTTTATCATTTCTTTTGTTTATAGTCTCATCACATATGTTCATATTTATAAACAATATATTGTTTAGTTTTATAAGTTTGTGAATTTTATATAAATGGAATCATCTGTATGTATTCTTCTATGACTTACTTTATTCCCTTATTATATTCCTGACAACATCCATGTTGTTACGTTATATTCCTAAGTTATATCCATGTTGTATAGTCTATTCATTTTCACTGCTGTAGGATATTCTTTTGTATGAATATGCCACAAATTATCTATTTTATTATTGATGGATATTTTTTCCTACTGTTTTGCTAGTGCATGCAAGTGCAGCTGTAAATCTCTGTATATGTCCCTTGGTATACATGTGAAAGAAAGACTTACTGCAGGGTTCAAAAGAACATTTCTCTATTCTTTGTGTGTGTGTGTGTGTGTGTGTGTGTGTGTGTGTGTCTGTGTCTGTGTCTTTGTCGTCGTCTTCTCCCCCCTCCTCCCTCCTCCCCCTTCCTCTCTCCCCCTTCCCCCACCCCATCTCTTCCCTCTCCTTCCTCTTCCTCCTCTTCTAGAATTCGGGGAAAATGAATGCAGAGAAATAGAGATTTTTCTGTATTATTTCTATAAGCTAAGTGTTCCTTTAAAAGCATTTGCATTTGGTTCTAGTCTGCCATGGTCTCTTTGTGCTTTTGTGTTCATAGACCAAGCTCTGATTTGGAGTCTGTCAAGAATATGAGAAATGTTTTATATTATTCATAATGTATAGCTGTTATGCAAATGGTACTTTTTTGTGAAATAACACCTTTTGTATCAATTATTTGTGCCTTTTACTTTCTTTTTTTTTTTTTAATTTTATTTATTTATTTTTTTCCCCCAAAGCCCCAGTAGATAGTTGTATGTCATAGATGCACCTCCTTCTAGTTGCTGTACGTGGTACATGGCCTCAGCATGGCCGGAGAAGCGGTGCATTGGTGCGCGCCCGGGATCCGAACCCGGGCCACCAGCAGCGGAGCGCGCGCAGTTAACCCCTAAGCCACAGGGCTGGTCCATGTGCCTTTTACTTTCAATCATAATTGGTCATTAGAAGGTCTAGATCAGTGGTTCTCAACTCTGGCTTTTCATTAAGATGTCTGAGGAGCTTTTTAAAAAATAGAAGTGCATCATATTTCAGATCAAGCCCCCAGGAAAACGAATTTAATTGGTCTGGGGGTGGGACTGGGCATCAAGATTGTTTTTTGAAGTACCATAGGTTATTCTACTATGCAGCCAGAATTGAGAACTGCTCTAGATCATTTGTTCTCAAAGTGTTGTCCTTGGACCAGCATGACCTGGGAATTTGTAGAAATATAAACTCTCAGGCTTACATTCAGACCTACCGAAGCAGAAACTCTGAGGGTAGGGTCCAGTAAGCTGTGTTTTAACAAGTCCCTGCTGATGCTTAATGCATGCTGAAGTTTTAGAACCCCTGCTCTAGATCATCTGAGCATTTGTCACAAAGCCTCCTTTTACTTAGGTCCACCCTTTTAGGGTCCACAATGTTCCACAGTGGCTCTGGACCTAAAAGTAGCTAAAGGAAGGGGGAGGGAAAGAAGATGCCACAAGAGAAGTCAAGCTCAGGTAAATCCCTGAGCTTGAGCAAAAGTGGCCACAGCAAAAAGAGCTATAAAGTATATTGGATGTGTTACCATTTTTTGTAACCGAAAATGGAATGAAAATGTAACCTGATTGACCATCAATGCGTATAAATGACTATCCCCTTTCCACTAAGGAGCTGTAGATGGAGGAAAGCATAGATGGAGAAGAGCAGCTGTAAGTGGTGGGAAGTGGCGGTCGCAGAGACAGCAAGTGGAAGAAGGGTGAGTCAGGAGCAGCCGCCAAGAAGGGAGTGACCATGTTGTATAGAGGGGCAAAGCCGCCTGGATAACCATGATGTTGAAGTGCAGAACTTCTCTTTGGAGCGTATGATAGTGTTTTGTGGGTTTCTGGAGCTGTTGATCATCTGTGCTGCACTTCCTTAGTTTTGAAGAGTGCGCGCATGCAGCACAACAGAAAGTGGGCAGTGTAGTCAAACTGCTTTGGTTAAAGCCAGCTTTGCTGTGCTGCTCTGGACTAGGTACTTAACTTGTCTAAGCCTCGGTTTCTGCAGTTGTGAAGTGAAGTGAAATCACCTGCCTCATAGGGTAGCAAGGATGAAATAAAACATGTGTAAAGTGCCTGATGGACAATTAGTTTCAATAAACTTTTAAAAAATTTCATTGTGATAAAATACACATAACGTGAAATTTACTATTAGTGACATTGTGCAACCCAACACACTATCTAGTTCCAGAACATTTTTATTACCCCAAAAGGAAACCTCATACCCATGAAGCAGTCACTCTCCATTATCCCTTCTCCCCAGCCCTTGGCAGTCATTCTTCTGCTTTCTGTCTCTATGGATTTGCCTATTCTGGATATTTCATAGAAATGAAATCATAAAATGTCTCCTTTTGTGTCTGCCTTCTTTCATTTAGTATAATGTTTTCAAGGTTCACCTGTATTGTAGAATATATTAGTACTTTGTTCCTCTTTATGTCTGAGTAATATTCCATTGTATGGATATACTACATTTGGTTTATCCATTAATCCATTGATGAACATTTGGGTTATTTCTACTTTTTGGCTATTATGAATAATGCAGCTGTGAACATTCATGTAAAAGGTTTTGTTTGAACACTTGTTTTTATTTCTTTGGGGTATATACTCAGGAGTAGAATTGCTGGATCAAATGGTAATTTTATGTTTTACTTTTTGAGGAATCACCAAACTTTTCCACAACAGCTGCACAATTTTCCATTCCCACCAGCAATGTACAAGGAGTTTCTACACATCCTTACCAACACATATTATTGTCCATTTTTTTAAATTATAGCCATCAAGAAACTTTCTAAAAAAGTATATTGATTAGGGAGGGATCTAAACTATTTTTAGAGTCGTGGTTCTTAATCAGGGGTTCACATAATAATTACTTGTGGAACATTTACATGTACTCATGGCCAGGACCCTCCCTAGATTTTCTGGATGGCAGCCTCCAGAGATAAAGCCTAGAATTAATACTCCTCATTAAGAACCATTGCTTAAGGTAGTGGCTCTCAAAGTTTGGTCTGGGGATCTCTGGGGCTCCCTGAGACTCTTTTCAGGCAAATCCTTTGAGATTAAAACTATTTTCATAATAATATAAAACAGTATTTGCCTTTTTCATTTTCATTCTCTCGTGAGTGTACCAGAAGTTTTCCAGATTGAATGCATAAGCAGATATGAGAATCCAGCTGTCTTCTATTAAGCCAGATATGAAAGAGATTTACAAAAATGTTAACAGTGCCACTCCTCTTATGAATTTTTATTTAAAAAATGTTCTTCATGACTTATGGGTTTATTGTTTTTAAAGAAATAATTTTTTTTTAATTTCTCAGTTTTAATGGTAAACATTGATAGACATAACCTACATAAACAAAATCTCTTTGAGATCTGCAGTAATTGAAAGTATTAAGAGGTCTTGAGATCAACCAAATGAGAGCTGTAGACCTGTGGAAAGGAAGGAGACAAAAAGATAGCTATTACCATTTGTCGAACACTTACCACATAGTTAATATGAGGTTCAGCTTTTTGTATATTTTGTTTCATCTTTATAATAACACCATGACATATGTATACTTAACCCTGTTTTCACATGAGGAAATTTAGTCTCAAAGTTAACTTGGCTAGTTGATAACTGGAGGAGCCAGGATTTCAATTTAGGTCTTTAGAGTACATGCTCTTAATTGCTTCCATAACCTTAAAAAAGTAAGGGTCGTCTGTACAGAACTTGAGCCCAGGAAACTGTTGAGAGTTCAATGCCATAATGAATCATCTACCTCTGTAGGATCAGGCCTCAAAAAAGGTAACCTTTGAAATCTTTGTAGACTTAAATAACATGTAAATACCATGTGGTGCACGTACCTAAATTAAAGTACTCACTTGTAATTCTCTTTAGCAGTCCTGAGTACAAGGACCGCTACATATGAGAAATGTGAGAGGGATAATCTAGGCATGAATAGATGCAGTTGGTAAAATTTATCTTTTTTGGAAAGACGATTTTAGCATCTTGTTGAAACATGAGGATAAATATTCAGTTAGAAAGAACAATCAGCAAATTGTGACCCTTTAGGAAAATGTTATTTTCTAAGACCTCGTAACCAGTCAGTCAGTCCTCTGAAGAGCTCGTCATTGCAGGAATGATGAAGTGGCAGTAATTGTTCTCATTTGTTGGTGTCCACTCTGGTTCTTTACCAGGTGCTGCTCTGTTTACACAGAATGAGACTTATGGTAGTTTTTTTCATGTGGTAATATTTCAGTTGCTCAAAAAATAAAATCTGGGCCGCCCCCATGGCTTAGCGGTTAAGTGCGCGCACTCCGCTGCTGGCGGCCCCGGTTCAGATCCCGGGCGCGCACTGACGCACTGCTGCTCCGGCCATGCTGAGGCCGCGTCCCACATACCGCAACTAGAAGGATGTGCAACTATGACGTACAACTATCTACTGGGGCTTTTGGGGGGGGAAATAAATAAATAAATAAAATCTTTAAAAAAATAAAATAAAATCTTTGCTAATTAGAGAAGTTCACCTGATCTAGTCCTTTTCAAAGATTTACTTGTAGCCTACAGAATAAAAACTAATATGTGGGCACTCACTTTTCAAAAAACTGATTCTTTATCTCCCAGTGCCTTCTGTGAAAAATTATTTCAGAGAATAGAATTTTTTGTTTAGTAGTTGATATTCTGTTTACCATCTTCCTCTTCTTATTTTTCTATCCTCACCCCCATCCCAATGCTGTTTCGAAGATTCAGTTTGGAGATCAGCATATTTTATGGAAAATGACCTATTTGCTTATTTGACAAATATTAATTGTCTAATGTGTGTGTGTTGGGCACTTGGTTAAGACAGATACTATAAAGAACCAAAAAAGTAGATAAGGTTGCTCATGAAATTTAGAGTCTAATGAAGGAGATGGACATTAAGCAGATAATCACATCTATATATGTCAGTTTTTTTGTTTTGAAAGGTGCTGTGAACAGTAATATGTGGTGTTATTAAAGAGCCCAATGGGAGGATTGACTGGGAAGGTTGGAAGAAGACTGAAGCCAAAGTGAGGGATTGGGGGAAGCATGGGTTCTGTTTGTGGCAAGTGAAAGGATCAGCTAAGCAGATGGATATATAATTCTGGAGCTTAGAAAAGAAGTCTGGGCAGGAGATACAAATTTGTGAATTGTGTGCCAATAGGTAGTTAATTGAAATCATTGGCTGAGGTGAGATCATTTGGGGAGAATGTATACAGTGAGAAAAGAAGAGAGCCTAGGACTAACTTTTGAGGAATGCTAGTGTTTAATGAACAGCCCGAGTAGAATGTAGAAGGAGGCAGAGGTGGAGGTCAGATAAATAGGAAGAAAACTAGGAGAATACAGTGTTAAATATTTCAAGAGGAGGGGCCGGCCCGGTGGCGCAAGCGGTTAAGTGCGCGCGTTCCGCTGCGGCGGCCCGGGGTTCGCTGGTTCGGATCCCGGGCGCGCACCGACGCACTGCTTGGTAAGCCATGCTGTGGCGGCGTCCCATATAAAGTGGAGGAAGATAGGCACCGATGTTAGCCCAGGGCCGTCTTCCTCAGCAAAAAAGGAGGAGGATTGGCGGATGTTAGCTCAGGGCTGATCTCCTCACAAAAAAAAAAAAAAAAAAAAAAAAAATATTTCAAGAGGAGAGAGTATTTCAAGGAGCATCAAATAAAATCCAGACTGTCCTTGCTGCGGCTTACAAGCAAGGCCCTGTGTGCTCTGATCCCTTCCTGCCGCTTGGCCTTATCTCTTACCGTTCATCTGGCTGCTG
The DNA here is from genome assembly GCF_020826845.1 of Diceros bicornis minor. Taxonomy (NCBI): domain Eukaryota; kingdom Metazoa; phylum Chordata; class Mammalia; order Perissodactyla; family Rhinocerotidae; genus Diceros; species Diceros bicornis. Next base: position 53,027,889 of record NC_080746.1, read on the forward strand.
GCCTGCCTTCGTTCTTTAAAAGTGTCAGCTTCTTTCCTACCTCGGCATCTGTGTGCTTGCTGTTTCCTTTGCTGGAATGTCATCTCCTCAGAAAAGAGTAGCCAACCCACACTCCCTTCAGCAGGATTGTTGTCAGACTCCATCAGACTTTGAATCTCATCATAAAATTAAGATTAAATTTTGCTTGGGCCTCAAATTCAGTTCCAAATCAAATATTGAGGACATGTTAAAGAAAATTTAATTTTGCAGAAATGTTTAGCAAAGAATTAGTTAAAGAATTTTTAGATTTTAGAGTGCATCCTCCCTAAGGCATCTTGACATGAATTGATGAAATGGCGAGAGCTACATCTCTTTTATACCGTTCCACGAAGTATATTGCAGGATTGTCAGAGGAATAAGGGAAAGCTGAAAAGGAGATGACTGGAGTCCACTCTGTTAGGCATGTAGAAAGAATGAATGACAAATGCGTCACAATATTGATAGTCCAGTGGAAACAAAACAGTAGTAAAATAGATGATGATTTTTTGAATGGTAGGAATACCACTTGACAAAGACTATTTTAAAAGCCAGTTTAAAGCTGTCTGTGAGTTCGCTTCATTTCATGTTAATAAGCGTTTACTGAACTGGCAATAAAGAAGTGATAGGAGGTTGGGAGTGGGGGGGCCTTAGGGAAAGTTGCTGATCCAACTTATGCTGAATGATAAGTTCTTCCCCAGCTAAAGAACAGTAATTCCTCTATTCTTACAAAATATAAAGCTTAGCTCTTAAATTTCAGAGCAAGAAAGAGCAAGCAATCAGTAACCATTTTAGAGTAATCCGTTTGCCAACTTAGGGCTTCGTAAAACTCCACACAAGGAAGAAAACGACCTTTATCGAACCTTTTTTTGGTAACTTTACTTTTTTTTTTTTTTTTTTTTTTTTTGTGAGGAGATCAGCCCTGAGCTAACATCCGCCAATCCTCCTCTTTTTTTGCTGAGGAAGACGGCCCTGGGCTAACATCGGTGCCTATCTTCCTCCACTTTATATGGGACGCCGCCACAGCATGGCTTACCAAGCAGTACTTCGGTGCGCGACCGGGATCCGAACCAGCGAACCCCGGGCCGCCGCAGCGGAGCGCGCGCACCCAACCGCTTGCGCCACCGGGCCGGCCCCTGTAACTTTACTTTTTATTTTTAAAAAGCCATTTTTGTAGCTATCTTGGTTGATGTGTATTGAATGTACTTTTGTTATCTTAAACATCAACTCCAAGCGCATGGACTTTCCTTATATAGCTTTCCTCTCTCCGTAATTTGGCACGAGAATGCTTTCTAGTGCTGAATGTTTTCTTTTTCTGCTGGTCTCTTCTCAAGCAGTACTGGCCTTTCACCTGGTTTCGTATCTTATTTTAGAAATGGCCTTGTTCTCAGACCTTATTTTAAACGTTGGTTGGTCCAAGCCTTGCTGCAAGTGGCTTTCATTTGAAGACAGAGAAAAAGAAAAAATCAGCATAAATTAAAATAAGAGCAATTTCACATGGACCTAGAAACAAAATTATTGCAAAAGATACTAGAGATTAATAACAAGCTGCTCCCATCTCCCACTCATGTAAGAATTTGAAGTCCAGAAAAACTAGATGATTTGCTAAAGGTTACAAAATATTGATGAAAATTTATCATTTTCATTATTTACATGAAGGCAACATATCCTAGAAAGCTATAATTTTAACATGTAAAGCAAATAAGCTATTCATAAAGAAGGGAAATATACCAAACTACTTACCCTAGTTATCTTTGAGAAGGGAGGGATGTATTACAAATTTTTCTTTCTAATTTTCTGAGTTTATCAGTGTTTAGTTATGAGCATGATTATTTTAATCTCATGATTAAGGCTGTGACCATTAGGAATCAGACCTGGATTTGAATCTGGCCTCCACCACTTCTTAGACTATGACTGTATAACTTTGGGGAAAGCTTATTAACCTCTCTGAACTTCAATTTCTTAGCCCGAAAAATAGAAGTAACAATACACACTTGATTGAGTTAATAATACACACTTGATTGAGTTAACGATAAAGGCCTTAACTCTAAGGTTTTTACATCTATTGCCTGGCCCACAAGGGGCACTTGCTAATGGTACCCACTGTCACTACTATACTGCCACCACCGCTACTTTTATAATAGGACACTCATTATTGAATGATTGAAACATTCATCTGCTTAAAGACTAGAAACTGAATTAGGCAATTTTTCAACATACCTTCCAGCTCATTTTATCTTTCTGTTAAATCAAAGGAAGCAATTAATCAAAAGTTAATTGTTAAGCAAAGGTTATTAGTTTTTACTTACTCTATTAGAATAATATTTAACTCTTGGGTTCTTCATTCGGAGCCTGGTCCTTACTTTAATTAAAATAAAAATCCATGATCCTCTTCTATATTTTATACTAAACAGCTTACCTTCCATTGCTAGGGAAAATCACTAACCACTGTTAAGTAAAAAATTACTATTGCTACTCATCTTGGAGTACCCTACATAGAATTGCCATGTGAGAAGCAGATGCCCTTGTGACTTGAATTTGTAGTTCATTTTAGAAAGCACTGTCTTCTCTGTACCTAGTACCTTCATACAAATAACATGTCTCTTCTGAACAGCAATCCCATTGGCCTTCCTTGTATTTCAGGAAGATAACTGCCCATTTCTTGGAAGTCTCCCTCAAAGCCCCCAAAGTAAATTTCACTTATGCCACCTAGTTTTTATTTATGCCCTGGAAAATCTCAATAAAATATCCTTTATTGTTAGTGAATATCTGTATATACAATTTCTTGTGATGCAGTACCAAAAAGAAATGTCATTTTATTTATTTATATACACTACCTAGAGATTGTGTAGTCACAGATTGGAAACTCAAGGGCTTATAATTTTTTAATTTATTGTTTGGGACAGATCTAGATTGTTTGACCCATTTTAGGTACTGAGTAACAGCCACAGTAAAATATATCTGAGCATTTTTCTGTACATTATTTGTAATGTTACTATTTGTGAGGATGTTTTGTGCTTTTCCAGTTTACAACTGAGGAAGCCTGTCATCGTTAGTACTCATTCATTCAACATGAGCAGCTGTTTTATGTTAGGCACTGGAGATGCAAATATGAATAAAACATGATTCTTGCTCTGGAAGATTTCATAGTTTACTAGGGGAGAAAGATACTAAAATACATAATTACATTTGAAAGTGATACATTCTATATAATAAATATATGAACAAAGTGTTATCGTCATGTAAGGTTACAAAGAGAAAGGGACATTTGAGCCAAGTCTTGAAAGATAGATGGGAATTTGCCATTTGGAGAGAGAGGAGCAGGAGGTGGGCTCCTACAGTAGGAAACAGCCTAAGCAAAGGCTTAAAGGTGTGCAGGGGCATGCTGTGTAAGGAGAAGTCTTCAATGCGGCTAGGAAAAGGCTTTGTGAAGGAAAAGTCAGGTCAACGGTTGGAATTTTATCCTTTGAGCAGTGGGGAATCATAAAGATTATTAAATTAGGGCTGATGAAATCAGGTTTGAGTTTGAAAACTCATAGTAGTTTGGGGCTGGAGGAAGAAAGACTGGTAACAGACACCAATTAAAAAGCTGTTGTAGGGGCTGGCCCCGTGGCCTAGTGGTTGAGTTCGGCACTCTCCACTTCAGTAGCCCGGGTTCCAGGGTTCGGACCCCAGGGGCAGACCTGCACCACTTGTCAGCCATGCTGTGGCAGCGACCCGTGTACAAAATAGAGGAAGATTGGCACAGATGTTAGCTCAGGGCAAATCTTCCTCAGCAAAAAAAAAAAAAAAACTGTTGTAGTGTTCCAAGCAAGACACAAGAGTTTACACTAAGACAGTATCTGGAGATAAAGAAGTCTCTAGATTTGAAAGAGTTCCTAGGTGTAAACAATATAATTTTGTGATCAATATGATACAGGAAATTGGGCAGTGCAGGAGGGGTGAGGGACCTGGTTTGGGTGACTAGCTGGATTAACCGAGATTAACAGAGCTGGAGAAATATAAAAAGAAAAACAGAATTGTTCATTGTTTTGTTTTTTGTTTGTTTTTGTGAGTAGGGCAAGAGTTTTCATTTTGCCAAGGCAGGTTCAGTGTTTTCAGGAACATTCTAGGAGGCAAGTCTGGATCTGAATCTTGGGAGAGAGGTTACCATAGTAATATTTTTGAGTTCTTACTGTTTATTTTTCCATTAAAAACTAAGGTTCTCAGAGGTTAACTGACCCTGGTCTCAGGAAGGTGGCTGTAGAACCAAAACGTAAATTTCTAAGCTTCTTACCAGCTAGGCCTTATCTAAAATGGTCTTTTGAAAGAAAAAGTAAATCTCTTGATTTCCACTATAATTGTTTTACTGTTTCATCTCCCAGAGTATCTTTACTTAAAAAAACAACCCAACAAAAAATGGTACTGGTATGTATATCCACAATCCATCTATTTTCTGCACTATGGTTTCTCATTTTACTGTTATTTGACTGCTGACAGACAAATGAAGAGTGCTCACGGTAATAGCTAAGGAGCATTGAACCTCTTGTTTTGTTCTACCAAAACTTAAAATTCAAAGATTAGATAGCCCTCAGGAAATATTCATTACTCCATATTTGCCTGATCTAATCTCAGTTGTTGCCCTGTTTCCATATGGGGGAGACTGACTAGAAGTGTTAAAGAATGAAGGTGTAGTGTCTACTTCTCTGTAGGAATTTAAATGTAAGAATTTCTTTATTTCCGTCTGGATTGTTGAGCTATAGTCCTTCATGAAAACCATAAAAAGAGTAGACAGTTCTGGGGCCGGCCCGGTGGCGCAAGCGGTTAAGTGCGCGCGCTCCGCTGCGGCGGCCCGGGGTTCGCTGGTTCGGATCCCGGGCGCGCACCGACGCACTGCTTGGTAAGCCATGCTGTGGCGGCATCCCATATAAAGTGGAGGAAGATAGGCACCGATGTTAGCCCAGGGCCGTCTTCCTCAGCAAAAAAAGAGGAGGATTGGCGGATGTTAGCTCAGGGCTGATCTCCTCACAAAAAAAAAAAAAAAAAAAGAGTAGACAGTTCTTCAAAATCCATCCTCACCCCCAGATTTCAGGTGGTTATGGAGGACTCGGGCAGGCTTTGAACAAGACAAATCACTACACACCAGATATTCTTTTCTCACGTTTAAAAAATAATTAGCACACCTTATGCACATAAAATTCTAGTTTAACTATTACTATCTAGATTCTCTGTGTGGCTTCTTGGGCTGTGGTATTTTTCCTTTACTTTGTTCTCAATTGCTGTGAAATGTAGTTGCCCGCTGTTTAAGGCAGCTGCAGTAGAGTGCACCCAGAAGTGGTTGTAATTCTATATTTAGTAAGCCATAGGGTTTGTAAAGCATTTGCAAATTCCTTTGGGATAAAGTGGTTTCTATAAATGTAACATTTTTAATGAAACTATTATTATCATCCATTAGAGAAATATAACAGCTAATATGAGTGGATTTGTGGACAAGACAGACATAAAACTTTTTTCTTAAGAGCTCACTGAGTATTTTAAATAGTATTAATTAATCATGTGAATCCTATTTTTATACTCTGAATGTTGAATTGCAGAGCTTTTACTCAAGTGTTTACCTTTGGTCCAACATTCCGAGCGGAGAATTCTCAGAGCCGGAGACACCTGGCAGAGTTTTACATGGTAGAAGCCGAGATTTCTTTTGTTGAGAGCCTTCAAGATCTCATGCAGGTAGGTATGCAAGTTTTAAAATACAGTCACGTGTCGCTTAACGATGGGGATATGTTCTGAGAAATGTGTCGTTAGGTGATTTTGTTGTGTGAACATCATAGAGTGCATTTACACACACCTAGGTGGTATAGCCTACTACACACCTAGGCTATATGGTACTGATCTTATGGGACCACCGTCAGATATGTGTCTGTCATTGAGCAAACATGGTTATGCACCACATGAGTTTCTAAATATTAGGCATCTGTGACATTAAAATGCTTCTGTATACATTTTTACCTCGGACATCTGTGCATTACAAGTGTTCATAGAGTGAAGAAATGGAGAACTACTTAATTTAATAAGCATCTACTGAATTCCTTTAGTGTAATAATAGTTTAAAGTACAAGAGTCAGACAGATTTAAGTTCATATCCGAGCTCTGCCGTTAACTTTGTTATGATGTTTCTTAACCTTAGTGGTCCTTAGCTTTCTCAACTGTAAAATGAGAATAATAGTACCTATTCCATAAGGTTATTGTGAGGAGTACATGAAATAATATATGTAATGTAAAGCTCCTAAAAAGAGTTCTGGCACATAGCAGGCTCAGTAAGTAGTAGCTCCTGCTATTTGCTAGGCAAATAAAACATCTTTATAGTTAGAGAAACATCTATACAGCTATATTACAAAGCATCCACAGGAGCTGTCAGAGCTCTGTTTGTGGAGCAAGGGATAAGGCTGGAGAGAGAGTCAAGAGTCAGATCATGAAAGACAGACCTCATATTTAAATGCCGTCCTAAGGAGTTTGAACTTAATCTAATTTTTTTTTCCCCCCAAAGCCCCAGTAGATAGTTGTATGTCATAGCTGCACATCATTCTAGTCGCTGCATGTGAGACGCGGCCTCAGCATGGCCGGAGAAACCGTGTGCTGGTGCGCACCTGGGATCCGAACCCGGGCCGCCAGCAGCGGAGTGCGCACACTTAACCGCTAAGCCACAGGGCCAGCCCTGAACTTAATCTGAAAGGTAAAGGAGAGAGAGTTCTTAGTTGGGAAAGGCCGTGGTCAGAGTTATATGTTAGAAACATCTCTCTAGCAGCAATATGAAGAATGATTTAGAGGGAGATAAAAATAGGGATGGGAGTCCTTTTAGGAGGCGGTGGCCATAATCCAGATAGAGCACACAAGCTCCTGAGTTGGATGGACCAGGATTTGATTCTTAGCTCCACCACTTACTTGCTATGTGACCTTAGACGAGGGACTTAATTTCTGTGAGCCTCAGTTTCCTCATCTATAAAATGGGAATAATAATTCCTACATCATAGAGAAGTTCAGTGGATTAGACAGATTATATATATATAAGGCACTTAGCATAGTTCATGGCACCTAGTAAGTACCCAGAAATTGTTAACTGTTGTTATTATGAATTCTCTATCCAATACCATTTTGGTTAATATCTTAGTTTGGATTTGTAATTACAGCGTGTTTATTTTAGCAGTTTTCATCAACGCTCACTTTTATTCATTTATATATCTTTCTACTCTAATTCACCCAGTAAATGACCCAATTCCAGTTAAAAAATAAATACCACATATACCACCAAGTAGAATGGACTCACTATTTTATGATCTTATCTTAGGTTGGATTTCCTGGTAAACAAATTCTGCAGAGATTTGCAGGTGGGGGATTATTGGGGAATGCTTTGGAGAACACCACCTGTGAGGAAAGGAGGGAAGCAGCATTGGGCAGAGGGAAAAATTGAACTGTGATGCACTTGCAAACATGGGCCTTAGCGAATTCTGTGAGCAACTTTGGAGCTGGAATGGTCCTTCATAGTTGTCCCACATGAAGGCAAGGGGGTGGGCCTTTGTGTCTCCCCCCTTCAGCCAGTCATTGGACAGGGGCTTGACTTGGGAAGAGGCTAACCTTGGGTAAGACAGCAGTCTTGGCCTGGACAGTTCCTGAGGAGGGACTCAACTGTGAACCATCAGCAGTTAATATTCCCATCAGGTAAAGCTCTTGGTCCTGAAGGAGTGTTCTGGCCACCCACCACAGTGTCCACTTAGATGCTCCTTTAACATCTCCCATTGATTGTTCTAGATCAGTGTCCACCAGGGGACATTTTTGGTTGCCCCTACTAGGGAGTGATCGGGGGAGTAGGGGAGAGTGGTTCCTACTGGCATCTAGTGGGTAAAGGCTTAGGGATGCTGCTCAACATCCTACAATGCACAGTCCCCTCCCCCTCCACAAAGAATTATTTGGCCAAAAATGTCACTAGTAACACTGTTAAGTAACCCTTTTCTAGATTATAGGGATTCAAGATGTGAGTCTCACAAGGTGTTAGTAAAATTTCTTAAGCAGCTTTCAGTTTGAGCCCACTACCCAATTCTGTATTATTATTTTACTCAGGCAATGAGAGTATTGTAAGGAATTGAACCACACGTTTTACCTCCCTGTTTCTGCCTTGACCCTGACTCTACTGCGCCAACATAGATACCAGAGGGAAAAATTACAAAGACAATACATAAATTGTGTTAGAATTTATTAAACCTTATAATCTTTGCTCTATAATTACATATTCTGTAATTAAATAATTTTTGTTTGGTACTCCACTGAGTGGCACTCAAGGCATACTCTGTTGAATGATTTAATTAATTTAAATATAAATTTTTTTCCTAAAAACAGAAGAAAAAAGGGCCGGCCCTGTGGCTTAGCGGTTAAGTGCGCGCGCTCCGCTGCTGCTGGCCCGGGTTCAGATCCCGGGCGCGCACCAACACACTGCTTCTCCGGCCATGCTGATGCCGAGTCCCACATACAGCAACTAGAAGGATGTGCAACTGTGACATACAACTATCTACTGGGGCTTTGGGGGAAAAAATAAATAAATAAAATTTAAAAAAAAGAAGAAGAAAAAAGTATGCTCCCCCCAAAGTAATCTTCGGCTTCTCTTAATTTTTTCCCTTTTATAAATTACATTCTGTGGAAATTATTATCTTGATGAAGAGCAGTCCCTTAAAGATTAAATCATAATATTATAACAAAGGATTTTTTCCACTCATGAAGCAGGTATAAGCAGTTGAATATTACTATTTTAATGCCATTGAATAATATATTTTTAAAAACATCTGAGGGTTATGCTAACTCTCAGTTAAGTTTCTGTTTTCTTCAAATATATTTATAGAGCATAGTCTGAAAGTAAAGGTTAGAGAAGCCAGTGATTTTCTTCTTCACTGGAAATTTACTGCTCATGAAAGATACCGATTTAACAACCCCAGTGGTCAAAGTCTTCATCTTACAGATAGGCGTATGGCGTCCCTCGGCAGTGCAGGCATACTGCCCAATCGGCCTGTTCTTTTTTCCTCCCAGTACAAGTCGGCTTGTTCTTTTTTCCTTCCAATACACATCGGCTTTTTTTAGTGACTGAGGGATATGACCCTTCATAAATCATTCAGTTACTTAGTGATTGCTTTATCTCACTGCTAGATTGAAGGTGATATAGCCTCAAGGCAAAAGATCTTTAGCCTCCTTTTGCTCTTCTTCCATGAACTTATTCCTTATTCCTATACAAAATATATGTAAATATAAAAATGTAAAATATACATAAAATAGAAAAATATTTTGTATATATAAAAAAATAAATGTATCTGGTAGTCACTCGGTAATTAAGTACTTTCCTATATCTGATCATTGTTAAATTACTTCAGTAGATGCTTATGTCCCTGCTGTGTTTCCAGCCTTGATAGGATATCCCTGTGATGCAGGAGAGGAAAGGAAGGTACCTGCCTCTGAGGCAGCCTGTACTCTATAAATGTATCTATCTTTACGAGTACAACATTTGGAGGTCCTACTATGATCTCACTGACTGCAGAGCAAAAATTCTAGTTCCAATTAAAAATGTTTTAGAAATATTTTCCATTCCAATCACTTTTTTCTTCTAAAAACAAGTTTTTCCCATGAGACTTCTATGGACACCCCAGGCAGAATGAATTCTTACATACTGATGTGTGTTGTATAATGATTTGTGTTATTTTTACTTTATGCTTTAGCAAAGCAAAAGTGTATATATTTAGATGTGGCTGTATCTCATTGCTTCTCTAATTTTAAAGCTTACTTTCATTTGCCAATGAGCAAATGAAGCGCTTTTCAAAGTGTCTCACTCTTCACAACAACTGATGTTTGTTGTGTGCTTCTCTCACCAGGTACTGAGCTAAGTCTTATACATAGATTATCTCTTTGGATTTTCACAACAATCCTGTAAGCTAGGTACTGTTATTATCCTGACTCTACAAGTGAGGTATATTGAAATTTAGAGAGGCATCAGTCAGTTTCAGCTGTTCATTTGACATCCCACTTCAATACCAGTATTGAGGGCCGGCCCTGTGGCTTAGTGGTTAAGTGCGCACGCTCCGCTGCTGGCGGCCCGGGTTCAGATCCCGGGCGCGCACCAACGCACCGCTTCTCCCGCCGTGCTGAGGCCGAGTCCCACATACAGCAACTAGAAGGATGTGCAACCATGACATACAACTATCTACTGGGGCTTTGGGGGAAAAAATAAATAAATAAATAAAATTAATACCAGTATTGAAACTGTTAACAAAAGATTCAAATATTTTTCTTTCTTTTTTTTTTACCACCTCTGAGAAGAAGTTGTGATGCCTCCTCTAATCAATCTGGAAAACTGAACTAACTTGCTCTAGTATATTCAAGGATTAAGAGGCATAATGGATTTATAGTTACTAAAACCTGAGAACAGTCCTTACAGGGCCCTAACCAGGTTTTTCATATAAAGTAGCTTACTTGTCAGGCAATTCTGTGTCATCTCTCTCAGGTTATGGAGAGGCTCTTCAAGACGGCAACAATGATGGTTCTCTCAAATTGTCCTAAAGATGTTGAACTCTGTCACAGATTCATAGCTCCTGGCCAAAAGGTAATTAGTTTTGTGGATAAAGCCCAATATATCTACTCTTTAAATATGTTAATTACATATAATGAATATAATTACATTTAATTAATTTTCTTTTTTCTCTTTTCTTACCAAGGACAGATTAGAAAATATGCTAAAAAACAACTTTTTAATGTAAGTAGATATTATATTTTCTCTGAACTTTATTCATACTTTATCATCACATTTTTCATTAAATTTTTTGTTTATATATCTGCTTATCACACTCCCTAGACTCAAGGAATGCCCATGTTTTAATAATTTTTATAGCTTGTGTCTGGTTCATAGTTGATAATCAATGTTTTGTGAATAAATAAATGAATAAATCATAGCAACATAAATGAACGTAGTAATTATTAACTGTATTAATACAATTCAAACTAATTCTAACTTTAGTAATCAAAAATTTGCTTGATTAAAAAACAGACTTTTAAAATACGCACATGTAATGTCTACCCCTCAGTTTTTCTCTGTTTCAGTCTTTCTTTTTCTTCTTTACCTTCACTTGCTAAAATCTGATAATATATTCTATACTGGTTTTTAGCCACTTTTTTTAAACCTAAAGAGCTGTATTTTAAGTATAACACATACATTATTGCTTCATTTCCACTATAATCCTATTCAAGTAGTACTTGATATTGGACTGTTTATTCCACCAACCATATTAATCAGATAGGCTGTTCCTTTTCACAGTTTATTAAAAAACACATACTTGATATGGAAAAAGAACAGTAAGTAACCTCTTCATATATAGTACCAAAAACATATATAAGACTTAAAGTATTCAGTGTATTTACAGTGTATACAGGAAGTAAGTTTGATACTCAGAAGAATAGAAAATTGTTTCTGAACATAAGTTGGTATCATTCTTCACTTGCTATCTTTGGGTTTAGGAGGTTTTTGTTCCAGAAGATAAGGATTCAACCTGTCCTTGAGAAGGTGAATGAGAAAAACTTGGCCAACTTGACTGAGCTGAGGTTTCAGGTATCAGCCTAGCCAGCCCTTCATGCTACAAGTTAAAAGTGATGAGTCAGTGAGCCTGAAGGAACACCAAGGCAGCAGACGTGGGATCAGAAAAGGAGGAAGTAGTCAGGAGCCCTGTGATAGAGAATCGAAATGTAGTGAAGTACAAGTGAAGGCCTTTGAGGTTTTTCTTTCACTTAAATGTATATCGAATACTTACTGTGTGCCAGGCCTTGTTTTCAAATCTGAAAACTGTCTTAAAGCAGTGAACAAAGCAGATAAAATTCCCTGCCTTCATTGAGCTTACTTTTCTGGCGAAGGTAATACCAGCCAAGAAACAAGATAAATAAGTAAAACATATAGTCTGTGAGAATGAGTAATATTAAGGGGAGAAAAAAACCCAGAGAAGAGAAAGAAGAGTGAGGAGGTAGAAATTTTAGATAGCATAGCAGGGAAGATCTCACTGAGATGATTTTTGAGGAAAGAACTAAAGAAAGTAAGAAGGCTAATTATATGGCTGTGTGGGAAAAACATATTCCAGGCAGGGGGAATAGCAAGTACAAAGGCTCTGAGGTGGTAGCATGCCTGGTGTGTTCAAGTAATAGCGAGGAGTGAATAAGGGAAAAGGATAATAGAAGATTACAGTAAGAAAGGAGAGCGGTGGGAAAATCACGTGGGACCTTGTAGGTCACTGTGAGGAGTTTGGGTTTTTACTTGAGTGAGATAGGGAAGCCATTGAAGGGTTCTGCCCAGAGGTTGACAAGCTCTGAATTGGATTTAACAGGATCACTCTGGGCACTTGTTGAGAATAGGCAGTCGTGGGACAAGAGAGAACAGAAAACCAACTAGGAGATTATTACAGTCATCTAGGTGATCATAACTGGTGGTTTGGACCATGTATTAATCAGAGTTCTCCAGAGAAACAAGACCAACATGATGTGTATACACAGTCATGCTTTGCTTAACAACAGAGATAAGTTCTGAGAAATGTGTCGTTAGATGATTTGTTTGTTGTGTGAACATAATAGAGGTACTTACACAAACCTGGATGGTATAGCCTACTATACACCTAAGCTATATGGTACTAATCTTATGGGACCACCGTGGTATATGCAGTCTGTCACTGAAAGACTGAAACGTCTTTATACAGTGCGTGTGACTGTATAAAGATTTATTTTAAGGAATTAGCTCACACAGTTGTGGAGGCTTGGCAAGTTCAAGATCTAGTGGAGTAATCTAGCAGGCCAGAGACTCAGGGGAGAGTTGCAGTTTGAGTCCAAAGGTGTTCTGCTGGCAGAATTTCTTCTTTCTTGGGAGAGACCAGTCTTTGTTCTGTGAGAGCCTCCAACTGCTTGGATGTGGCCCACCCACATTATGGAGGGTAATCTGCTTTGCTTAGAGTCCCCTGATTTAAATATTAATCTCATCCAAAAGACACCTTCACAGAAACGTCCTGAATAATGTTTGATCAAATATCCAAGTACCATAGCCCAGCAAAGTTGAAACATAAAATAAACCATCCCAGACCACGATGATAGCCATGGAAGTAGAGAGAAGTTGTCCTGTTCTGGATATATTTTAAAGATAGAGCAAACGGGATTTGCTGAAAAGTGAGAGAGAGAGAGAAGAAGAGTCGAGGGTGATTTCAGGCTTTTGTCATATATTGCTGTAAAAATAGAGTTGCTATTAACTGAGATCGAGAAAGCCATTACAGTAGCAGGGTATTTGGGGGAGAGAGGAGAGGTTATCAGGAACATCATCATCAGGTATCATGTTAAGATTGAGATGCTTTCAGACATCCTGTTGTAGATGTTGTGTGGGTGGTTTGAGTGTACAGATCTGGAGTTTATAGGAGAGTTCTGGACATAAGTATATTGATAAAAGTAGTAATTAAGTAGATAAGAAAAGAAGTAATTTGGGCATCCCAAGGAATCTGTGCTGGTGACAGAAAACCAGGGAGAAGATCTTAACAGAAGTTATCCAACTCCTATCTAATGAATAAGATCTAAGATGGGGAAAAAAAATATCCACCATTTATTGAATATTTACTATGTGCCAGACAGTGATAAACTTCACATACATTAGTAGTTCATTTTATCTTCACAACTGCTCTGTGAGTAGTTGTTATTACCATTTTATAGATGAAGAATCAACTTAAGGAGATTCAGTAAGTGAAAGATGAAATGGAGCATCCAACTCATCTTCACCTGATTTCAAAGCTCATGCTTTCAACCACCCTAGTTTCTATATTCAAAAGGGCACTGGAATTAATGCTAGAGTAGTTGTAGCTCCCCGACTATCCTTATGACCCTTACGTATCCCTTAACTGTTGTGCTTGGGAGTCCATGTCTATAAAACACTGGAGCTGGGAAATGACCTCGTGGGCTGTGCCGAATCAATCATTGCCATCACCATCATCCATTCCACACAGCACAAATTGTAGTTGTGGTTTAAATTTATATATGTGATTATTTGGTGTCTGTCACCTCCATGGGGTCAGGGGCCTGTTTATTTTGCTTACTATTATACCTCCGGTACTTAGCATAGTGCCTCTAACAGGAACTCAGTAAATATTTATTGAATAACTGGGTGAATGGATAAATGACATTTGAGTAACCATGGGGGTGAGGGAATTCTCCTTTAGGCTAGGTCCTTTCCCTGAGATTTCCTGTTAACTCATATCATTATTTACTTTAGGCACTGAGTGTAGTGAACTATGATTCAGAGGACCTGGATTCTAATCCTGGCTCTACCACTTATTAGCCATTAATGAATGAATTGGTATTTTTTTAACAAATATTTATTGACTACCTACTATGAGTTAGGCACTGTGCGAGTCATTGAGGATTCAGTAGTGAAAATAGGCATGGATTGGTCCTTTTATGGAGTTTAAAATCTAGAGAAAAAGATGAATAGTTAAATATTTGCATGAATAATTATTTAATTTACAACTATGAACTTGATTAATAGTAAATCTTTAACCTTTCTGATCTTCAGTTTCCTCATCTATAAAGTGATAAGTTGTCTGTCTTATATTGTTGAAAGGATCAAATGACCATACTATATAAGCAGTATATCAAACTAGATAACTTGAAAACACTCCTGCTGCAAAACATCTAAAAATGCTAGTTAAAATGTAAAATCCTTTTAAATCCATTGTTGAGTTTACGAGAAAGTAAGAGAAGTTCCAAGAGCTAGAAATGAAGAGGGAACCAAACACCAGAGGGGTGTACATAAATGACATAATGCTGAAGATTCTCAGGATGGAGGGTAAAGGAGATGGAGGAGGATTTGCCAGTCTTGGAAACCAGAGATTTTAATAACCCTGAGAGGACATCAGAGTTGACGAGAAGCGGTGCGTGGGTGCGCGCCCGGGATCCGAACCTGGGCCGCCAGCAGCGGAGCGCTCGCACTTAACCGCCAAGCCACGGGGCCGGCCCTCTATTCTTTTGAATAAATAGATTTCAGTGTATTCTTGAGTACTCGTTATAATTGTTTTATATGAAAATATATTATTTAAAGGACTTGGGTCGTAATTGAATTTAGCCGTTATCAAGCAGAAATAGAATTCAATTATTTTACATTTCTTTTATATTATTAAGGTTTTTAAAATATAGAGTACTTACCTTTCTATTTGTTCTTCATTTATCTGTGTGAATTTGAGGTAAAGAAAGCTGATAATGATCTCTTTAGCTTAGCAGTTTTACTCCAACAGCTTCAGAATAATTTTCTTCATTCAACAATAAAAAATTCGAAATATGAAGGTAGTTTGATGCTGTATTGTGTAGTATCACAATGTCCTCTCCTTTCCTCAGAGCACTTGGGAAATAGTTTCTGAGGAGAAGAAATATTATTCTCTATACATATCAAGAAAAATTAGTAGAGAGAGTTGATGAAGGCCATTAAGGATATCCAGTGTCAGAACTGTAATTTGAACTTGAAAGCTCTGCCTCAACTTAAGGTGTGGGGGGAGTAGGGCAGAAGATACAGAATAACAAGAGATATTTAGACATGAGAGTCATTTTTTCTTAATAATGTAACAGTAACATATCAATGGCACAAAATCCTAGGGCTTCCCATTTTGACTGCTCTTACATTTCTCAGTATAATGAGTAGATCATATCAAATAATTAATGGAATAGAACAATAGAATGTCTAAGCAGAAAAGAACTTTAGACAATATAGTCCAATCTCCTTATTTTAGAAGTACAAACACTTAATTTTTTAATGTTTGTATTTATAAAATGCTTTTATTAAAGTGAAGTGATTTACATAGCTAGTAAGTGGTCGAGTCAGAGGGAGAAGACAGAGCCCATTATCTTTTGTTTTGATTGAACATATGAAACTCCAGGTGGTTTAGGCGTTATCTTAGCAGTTAAAAGCGTAGCGTCTGGAGTCAGCACATCAGAGTTTACTGCTTACTTACATGAGTGATTTTTGGTAAGTTACTGATCCTCTCTAAGCTTCAGTTTCCCTTCTGTGAAATGCTCATTTTAAAATTACTACTATCAACACCACCACCATTTTTACCTTAGAAATTACCTATTATTTAATACTAGATTTTAATTTGATAGATTTTCATCTTAGAAAAAACCTATCACTCAGAACATAGCTTTGGGGTCTTTATTTGTACTATTAAGACACAACTCTTTCCAGTTATTTATTTATAGGTATGAACTTCATTTTTGCTTCAGAGAATAGGTTGGTTTTGTTTTTTTTTTTGTGAGGAAGATCAGCCCTGAGCTAACATCCATGCTAATCCTCGTCTTTTTGCTGAGGAAGACCGGCTCTGCTATTGCCAATCCTCCTCCTTTTTTTTTTTTCCCCAAAGCCCCAGTAGATAGTTGTATGTCATAGTTGCACATCCTTCTAGTTTGCTATATGTGGGACGCAGCCTCAGTGTGGCTGGAGAAGTGGTGTGTTGGTGTGCGCCCGGGATCCGAACCCTGGCCGCCAGTAGCGGAGTGCGCGTACTTAACCACTAAGCCACAGGGCCGGCCCAGTAGGTTTGGTTTGAGTAAGTTATTTTTTGAGCTCAAAGTCCTTCAGAAAGTTTGTAGATTTTTGTTTTTAATCATCCAATATTGCAGAGGACATAGGGAAACTGACATTTTCGTATACTACTGGTGAGCATAAATTGGTGTAAAAGGGGAGCCATATCTTTGGCAATATCTTTCAAAATATATAAAAACTGCAAATGCAAATTCCCTTTGAATCAGCAATTCCATTTTTTCCATGTGCTAAATTAGTATATGAGAATCGTTTGTAATAGCATAAAATAGACATATGTAGTCATGATTTATAATGGCAAAAGATTGGAAACAGCTGAAATATCCATCAATAGATAACTGGTTAAACTAATTAGGATACATCCACAAAATTGAATATTGTGTAATAGTTCAAAACATGAAGAAGCTCTTCGTATACTGAAAGGAAAAGATTTGCAAAGTATATTGAGTAAAAAAAGATGTAAAAGAGTGTGTATGATATGTATGCTGTGGCTGCCATCTATTTAAAAAAGGAGATTGTGTATTAATATTTGCTTGTAGATGTGTAAAACCCTCTGGAAGGATATACAAGAAACCAGTAACAGTGATTGTGTGTGAGGAGAGAAACTGGGTAGCTGTGGGACAGGGATGGAAGGGAGATGTGTACTCTTTTATAGATCTTGATTTTTTTTTTCTACTATGTGCATATATTACCTATTCAAACAGTTAAAACAGATCCTTGGTTTAGCTTGTTTTAGGCATGAGGTTTTCTTACTGAGGTAAGCAATGATATTTTTCCTAAACAGTCTTACAATGCTTAGAATATATTACAGAGCCCTTACCATGGTCTGAGAGAGTCCATAGGATCTGACTTCTGACTACCTTTCCTATCTGATTTCCTGGCATTCTTCCCCTTGTTCAGTATGCTGTAGTCACATTAACCTTTTTGTTCCTTGAATGAACCAAACTGTTCCTCATTTCAGGCCTTTGTACTCGCTGTTACCTTTTGCCTGGAATACTTACCCCCAGATTTTTATGTGGCTCGTTTCCTTACCTTATGCAGGTTTCTGTTCACATGTCACCAACTTGGTGAGGCCTTTCTTGACCATCTTATCTGAAATAGCACCGCAAACACCCTCTGTCTTCTTACCTTGCTTTATTTTTCTTCATAGCACCAGTAGCTCCCTGGCATTATATTATTCTGTTTATCTTTCTCCCCACTCCCCACCCCTCACCCCAACACTCACTCTCACACTGGAATATGGACTCCATAAAGGCAGGGGCTTTGTTTTTATTTACTGTATCTCCAGTGCCTAGAATAATGTCTAGCACATAATGTATGTTGTTGTTTGTTGGATGAATGAATGAATGAATGACAACTTTAAGGAAAGACTTTTGCTCTTTCGGCCTCAATATTTCACATCTTTTATTAAGGCATTGGCATAGCATGAATTCAAAGAAAATCTTTCATTGCTTAAGTGACTAGCTCCTTTGTGTACATGGCAAGTAGATCAGGAGTGGGGTTATTAAATGGTTACTTCTCTTCATGCTAATCAGACTCTCATAGGATCAGATCAGCCTTACTTCCTGATTACTCAACAATCATTTAATACTCATTTAGGATCTCAAAGGCTGTATGGAAATAGGCCTTTTCTAGTTTTCAGATGGACTAGTTACCAACAGCCCACTGTATTGACCTTTCACCTTGTTTCCCTCCAGCATTTCTTATACTGAAGCAGTGGAGATCTTAAAGCAGGCATCCCAGAACTTCACCTTCACCCCAGAGGTAATATTTAAATGTATATAAACGAAAATATGTTTCCCTCTTGTCCTTATTTCATTAAGGATCCTTTAAAATAATTTTACTTCTCTTATTAGCAATGTGCAGTACTTGCTCATCTGTACATTGGCTTTTTTGATGGTTGCTCAACCTTGTTGAAATATTTAGAATGAAAAATAACTTTGAAGTAGAATCATATCATTTGGAATAGCAGTGACTAAAGGGTTATAAAGAAGCTTCCCAAGTTTAGGAAGATGAAAATCCTAAAAAGGAATGATAATCATAGAATATTAGTGTAGAAATCAACTGGTTCAAAGTATATTCTGAATGATGTTAACAGGTGACAGACAAAAGAGGTTATGTGATCAAATAAGTTTAGGCAACACATTAAACAGGTTTCTTTTTCTGTTGAACTTTATAAAGTCTTCTAATTTGTGATCCACTTTGGAAAACACCTAATTTTTTTTTTTAAGAACTCCTTTATTTTATTGGCAAGGATATAGGTCCAGAGAGGCCACCTGATTTGTCAGTGGGCATGCACATAATGTCAGAGGCAAGTCTCCTCATTCCAGTGCTGGTGCTTCTTTCCTCTAATTAAGATAGTGCCAGACAAGTGGGAGTAAGAAGATAATGTTAAGAATGTAATACCTTTGTCTTCAATCTATTGCTTACCCCAATCCCATTCCCAGTTAAGTCAGATCCTCTTATAAGTTATAATAGTACCCTGTGCTTGTTAAATTTATAATCAATTAATTTCTTTGTATAATTTTTTATTTAATGTTTGTCTTCTACCCTGGAAGCTTCATGAAGTCAGGGAGTCTATTTTTCTTACCACTATATCCAGTACCTAGCATGGTACCTGGGATTTAATAGGCACATTAGTATTTGCTGAATAAATAGATGAATAGTGTTATTAAATATTCATCAAAGAATGTCTGATATATGAGTTGACTCTTTTATTAAAAAAAAATTCACTGAGAGAAGCCATCTAGCCTAAGATAGACTCAATATCAGGAATATTATCTTTCATCATTTAATTTCCTGAGATTTAAGAACAGTAACTGTAGAAGAAGCTCTAGGCAGTATTAATAAAAAGTATGGTTCTGAAGTCAGTTTTTATCCACTGTGGACAGTGTGCTTTGTTTTCCTGCAGATGCTATTCATCTGCGACATGCTGCTCCCTGAGATGGGGGCAGAAAGCAGAGTGTTGATCTACGAGTTTCAGCTTGCACCTTTCCAGGCCTGTGGATGTTCTTGTTAACACCTCTCTCTCTCTAGTCATCTGTGTAACCTCAGCAGACAGCTCCACACATCACTGATCCTCAGGGAGAGGAAGCCCTTGGAACTGATGCAGGTTATTTTCAGGTCCTGCAGTATGCATTTTAACTCTGTCTTCTCCTCTGGTAATTTCTTTTTTCTCATTACAGTGGGGTGTTGATCTACACACTGAACATGAAAAGTACCTGGTGAAGCACTGTGGCAACATACCAGTCTTTGTCATTAATTATCCCTTAGCACTCAAGCCTTTCTACATGAGAGATAATGAAGATGGCCCTCAGCACACAGTAAGAAAAGACACTAATTAAATTAGGGTTAGTCATCTCAGTCTGGGTTTTTTGCTTAATTAAAATTTCATTTATTCTTTGGCATATTTTCTTAAATTATAAGCATCATTTTTTATCTCTCTTAAAATGATAGTTTCTCAAAGGCACCTCTAAAAAAGTGTTCCCAAAGAAGATCCCAATGTTCTGTAAACATAACTTCCTCATTTCTGTCGCAAGGTGTCCTCCTTCGTTTAGCAGATGCAAATGTGGGTATTTTTGTTTTGGTTTGGTTTTTAAATAACTGAGACAAAGTGGCCTAGAGCTCTGTATAGCAATGCCAGGTCTACTGTCAACTTAAATACTGGTTAGGAGACTACTGGGAGTAGGGGGGGCCAGAGGCATATGCTGGGCAAGAGATGATAGCTGTGGCATGATGGGCAGAGGAAGAGCTGGCTTGGCAGAGCAGGAGGCTTAGAGTACTTTGGCTCTCAGACAGAAAGAGTGAGGGGAGGACTGTGCAGTGACGGAGGAGGTCTGGGCAGAGACGGAGGAGGTCTGGGCAGGTTCTGCTGTCAGTTCTCTCCTGACTCTCTCTTTTCTATCTGCCTGTCCCGTCTCTGTCTCTCTGCTCCCTTTAGCCCTTCTTATCTTCTGTTCTTTTTTCACCCTTAACTTTAGTTGCTTTTTATTCTTCTGGTTTCCTTTTTCCTTTTTTTGTCTCTTCTTCTCTTCTTTACAAAATTAGCAGTAATATAAAATAAGAATATATTTGACTATATATTTATTGAATAGTTATATACTTAATATCATTAATTGTAAAAGTCTATGAGACAAATATATTATGTTTATCTCAAAAAAAGGTCCAGAAACTAAACTTTGCTATCTGCTGCTTTTCACACAGTTTTAGACACATTGTTAACAATTAGTGAGTGAGTGACTTGTTTTGCTAAGGAAATTTCTGGGAAGCTAAAGAGCAGCTTTTACTCTAAATTTTTTGAGTGATAGCAACATGGCATAAAGGAAAGTCCAGTGCTTTAGAATCAGACACTTTTAGGTTCAAGTCCCAGATCTGTGTGTTATAAACTATGTGATTTTAGGTAAACCACCTAATTTCTTTGAGTCTTAGTTTCCCAATCTGTAAAAATGAGATGATAATATTTTCTGGAATTGTGAGGAGTAAATTAGATAATATATGAAATATACATAGCACAGTGTTTAGGGTGGTAGGTAGTCAGTAAGTGTGAAGCCCTCTCCTTTCCTTCTAAATTTTGATAAAATCTTTATTATGATAAAGCACAATAATGTTGAAATACACTCGTGTGTGTTGCCACATCATAACATACTATTACATGAGATTCCTCAAAAGGGAGTTCCCTCGTAGACTATGGTTCACAAACATTTCTTACCTTTCGAAGTACCAGAAGGCCTTCATCATGACAAGTCTCTCTAGTAATGTGGTCTCACAGCTTGAAACCTGAAGGCATTATAATGAGACTTTAGTGTACTTCTATAATTTAGGCAGTACGATAGCATATAACTTCTCAGAGCTAAATTATTCAAATATAATTTATTTAACCTATATACATGAGACAGATTATAACATTGATTCATTAGCAACCTAGATTTCTTTTCAACCCACTTGTATAAAGTACTTGCTTCTATCCCTACTTTATGTTTTTCAGTGGTGAATGAACAGGCTTTGGGCCAATTAACTAAATTCTGTGCTACTTTTTGTAGGGCTGTAATAACAGGTTGTAGGCAGGGTTGCAAGAATTTCTGTGGTGGGAGTGATTCAATCTAAAAAAATTAAAACAGGTGTGTTTCACAAGTGCCTTCTCTAGGGAATCAAAGGAGAAGGATAGGGAAATGTTTAACCTACTCTTGTAACGTTTGGCCAGAGGTAATAAATAGTAAAATAGTATATTTTTACAGTTATAATTTCTTTTCTTTCTTTCTCCCCACCCCCCATCCTCTCCAAAAAAATGAAGGTATGCACTAGGTTATAATGAAAAGTACGCTGGATTAAGAAGTTAATAGTGCTAGGTTTGAAATCCAACTCTCTTAACTAGTTAGCTGTCTGACCTTAGGCAAGTCTCTGCGATCTCTGAGCGTGAGTTTCTCCCTCTATAAAATCAGAAAATTGGGGGGCGGGCCCAGTGGCACAAGCGGTTAAGTGCGCATGCTCCACTTCGGCGGCCCGGGGTTCACGCGCACTGACGCACCGCTTGTCAAGCCATGCTGTGGTGGCGTCCCGTATGAAGTAGAGGAAGATAGGCGTGGATGTTAACTCAGGGCCAGTCTTCCTCAGCAAAAAAGAGGAGGATTGGGATCGGATGTTACCTCAGGGCTGATCTTCCTCACACACACACACACACACACACACACACACACAAATCAGAAAATTGGATTAGATGACGTCCAAAGTCTAAGATTCACTGATTTCACATAGCCTAAGTTTTTCCTCGTTTGGATATATAAGAATAACTTGCGAATTGCCAAACACATTTGATAATTTGAAGGGGACAGATCATGGGCCTCAATAAAATGAATCGAAGCGAATATGCAAAATGCCATATGCCCCTGAGTCTGGGTCCCTAAGTAATTCCCCCAAAGGCAGGTAGCAAATATTCAGGTAGGGAAGTGGCTTCACAAAGAATATCCATTCATTCCAGCCATGTGTGATTAGGAAAAATGACTTTCCAACGGTGCCTGATGAGATGCCAGTATCACCAGGTAACGTAGTTTTTAAAATTGTATCAACATTACTTAGCAAATCAGAAAAATTTAAGCATTAGTGAACATTCCGTAAAGTACATATTGTGAAGTCAACTTAGAAAGAAGAATACTCAACCAAGGCTGTCTAATGAATTTCTCTGTGCTAGGGCTAATTAACCAACCTGCATTAAAATAGCTTGAGCCTCAAACCGACAGAAATAGTGATTCAAGGAATTGCCAGTTTTCCCCGTATCTAGGACTAATGATTATCCTGGGAATTTATGTCAAAGTTGAAAATATGCATTTCAGTCCATCTAAAGTGCTCCCAGACCAGCTATTTTACTAGCCAAAGTCCATTTTCAGTCATTGCTGCCTGCAGCCCATCTGCATCTTCACTGCCGAATCTGGAAGGCTCTTTCCTAACTGTGCCTTGTTGTTTTTAGGGGCAAAGCACTGTCTGTGTCAGCAGTTAGAGCAAGAGCTCACAGAGGCTGAAACCACAAACATGTTTCCTATGGTTTGTGGAACATTCTTCTTCTTTTGGTAACAGTATGTGATGTTGCTCCAATGTTGGTAGCAGTGAGAAACTGAATAGGGAGGTGTTCAATTTGTGTTTTTCGTCAGTATTTAAAATTACTGAGATAGGTAGGAAGAGAGGTAGCAGAGACATTAAAGGGACATTAAACTTTTTCCCCTTCTCTTTGAAGTTAGCATAGAAAAAGTAATGTATTCAATGCCTTGTTCCTATCTAGCCTATTTGTTTTTTAATTCAAGGTCTGAGTTTTATTTTCAGTCCATTGATTGGAATCAGAGAGTAAGAGTCAAAAGGGAGTATCATAAATAGAGACCAGGATTTGTTCAGCTTGAATACCAACACAAACTATTTCTAGACAGCTTGCTGCTGCAGCTGTGTGACTTAAGCAAAATCAAAACTCATACACAGTGGAGGAAAATATGGCAGGCAGCATTCTGGCCTAGAAGATGTGCCCAAAGTCAGTGTTTTAAGACTAGGAAGTTAGCAAAGAGTATAGTAAGATTATTCATAGCCTTCGTTGTTATCTGTGTAGGAGAGTGAAAGGACAGCAGAACTAAAGTCCTTCCACTTATTTCAAGTCTCCCAAAGTTGCTTTGGGAGTGGAGATTTTAGCCACAGAACTGCTCAATTTTGGTCAACTTTGGATTAAGAGGACATTTCACTACGCAACCAGTAAATTCTCACTTTCCCTAATTAAAGGCAGGGTTGCTCAGCCCCCGGCTCTTTAAGCCAGTCTCAGACTCCCGTAAACCACAGACCTGCCGGCCCATAAAGGCAAATCGTAATCACCAGCTAATGTTCTAAGCAATGTGCTTGTTTCCAGCCTATTTGCACTCTTAACCCCCTCCCTGCCCATCAGTTGGCAAACACACACAGGTTTTCTCATTCCTTCTTAAGAAATTTATATGATTCCCTGCACATTTTGCATTTTGTGCACCCTTAGGTCATGCTGTGTGTTATATCTATGGGCCTTTTACCTCTGCTAAAGGCTTAGAGAAACAGGTAGTTTCTGTAGTAATTAACCCAGTAGTTATCAGGGGGAGACACAGCTAGAAGAATCCCACCTGGAATCTCAACCCTAACTAAAAGGTATGGAAATTGAGGGAATTGTTCTAGTGATCTCTAGGGAATGCAGTATTTTTTATATCATATCAGAAGAAAGTGCAGCTCTATGAATAGCAAATGTAAATGTCTTTATTTTTAGTTGAGGAATACTTTACTATGTTATAGCTTCTCAGAAAGTGTGCAGAATCTCTAGATTGGAGGATATCGTTATAAAAGAAAAGCAGGAATTATAAGAATCTGACATGGTTGAAGGGAAACTAAACTAAAAGTGAAAGAGAGGAGAAGAAGGTTATATGGAGAAAGAGAAGAAAACAAGGCCTTTGTGGGCCTTTCTTTGCAGAGAGAGAAATCGTTCCTTGATAAAGAAGACATAGTGCCCTTTGATCATGGAACATTGATGGAACATTTATGAGGCATTGTAAAGAAGTGCCTTACTTAAAAGATACAGAGGGGAAGCTACTTTATGTCAAGAAAACATACAGGAAATTCACCCATCTGAGAGTGGGAATTTTCAGACCATCTAGACAAAGAAAGGACATAGATGATGTATGTGTTCGTCTGCATGTCACAAAATTAGTAGTGATATGGGACTTTACCTACATGTCTTCTAAAATTTTTCTTCAACTTTAGACTATTTTGGTAAGTTCTTTCCTACTGGTAAGTTCCTTTCCCAGAGTAGAGAGGAAGAAAATAGAGGAACTACTATTCTGACCTTAATTCTAATTAACAGTGAGGAATTGGTTGGGAGAGTAGAAGTGAAGAGTCTAAGTAGGTGGGGGAAAGTAACACAGTCAACTGTTTTATTGTACGTAAATAGTTGCCGCTCCTCCCTCAGGGAGGATTAGGCTTCCCTGCCCCGTTGACATGAGCTTAGTGACTTGCATGTGACTTGCATTGGCAGAAAAACTGAGCAAACGTGACCTACATACATTACTTCTGGACAGATTCCTTTAGTACATGGTCATCTTGCTCTTTTTCACCATCTGCCACGAGGTCAGCAATACCTTAGAAAGAGGGTTTTTTATCAGCTTCAAGCCAGGATGTAGCATACATTTAAAAAAGCCAATTCAGCTGTTGTAAAGCAGAGCTTCTAAATCAGGGATTATTTTGTCCCCCAACCAGGAGACATTTAGCAATAATGGAGGCATTTTTGGTTGTCACAACTAGGGGAGTGCAACTGGCATCTCGTGGGTAGAGGCCAGGTATGCGGCTAAATATTCCCCAGTGCACAGGACAGGCCCTCACAACAAAGAATTATCTGGCCAAAATTGTCACTAATGCTGTGAGTGAGAAACTCTGTTGTAAGCTTCTGGAGTTGTTTATTACTACAGCATAACCTAACCTATCCTGATGAATACAGCAACTACCACATTAATTTTATAGCAGCCAATGTGGAAGTAGTTAGGTGTAACCAGTTAGGTACTTTGATTAGTAGGAAAACAAGTTTGAAAGAAATCCAGAAAAAAAAACAGATATCCTGCTATGGCATAAGATTTTGAGGTGACTCAAAAGGTTCAGAAGCTTCCAGTTCCACAACTGTTACTGTGCAATTGCAAATATTCCAGATAAACAGAAACCAGACAGAAAGGTCTAAAACCAATATGGTTGCACATTGAATTCTCGAGTGAACTCAAATATTAAAATAAAGGATGTTTATAATCAAAGATAAATATGTCTTGTACTCTCCTCTAAAAATAGCATTAAAAAAACTAAGGTCAAAAATTAACATAATTTAGACGTGCAAAAAGTACTAAGATCCCAAAAGAGTTTTTTGCTTATTTTAGTTGTGTTAGCAGCAAGACCGAGCAAGAAATGGATCTCTTGTTTGAAAAAGCAGAGCAGCTCATCAAGGGTTGCCTCTAGATGTTAGCTCAGAGCCTGTCTTCCTCAGCAAAAAGAGGAGGATTGGCATGGATGTTAGCTCAGGGCTGATCTTCCTCACATAAAAAAAAAGGGGGTGCCTCATTCCCTCATCACGGGCCACCAGCCTCAGCTGGACTCCTTACTTCCTGTTCTTCCATGACAGCTGATTCTCCAGCATGTTTTCTTGAGGTAGTTGACCTTGTTAGCTCTGGCTCATAAAGCTTTGAATGTACTTGCAGTATCAGAAGCAGTTGGAATCACCCCAACTTCAAAACCTTGAAAATGATAGATTTTGGGTATACCTATCCCTTCTTAATAGTCAGAGTTACACAAGGATAGAATGCTCTGTTTCAGGGGTAGTAGTTCCCAGTCTTTAAATATTTTCAAGCAAAGGCCAGAGAGTCACTTGGTTGTCTCTTCTCTTCCAACGCTGATTGCCTATAATTCTCAACTTAAAACTC
Source organism: Diceros bicornis minor (assembly GCF_020826845.1). Classification (NCBI taxonomy): domain Eukaryota; kingdom Metazoa; phylum Chordata; class Mammalia; order Perissodactyla; family Rhinocerotidae; genus Diceros; species Diceros bicornis. The sequence goes on from NC_080746.1 coordinate 53,054,442, forward strand.
TGGATTGAAGTTAAGAACAAGTTTTTCATTATGTGTTTCTTATCTCCTGGTATATTTTAGCCATGTCTAAAAGCAATATACTAGGAAATAAAGATGCCAATCCTTCTGTGGCCATAAAAACTCCGTTCAACCTTGTCCTTCCTCTGAGAACAGAAGGATTACTTCTGGGTGCTGGTTGTAGTCTAGCTCTATTAATTGTCTAGCCCATGAGAGTTTCCTCATCACATTATTAAGACTCTCTTTTTCCACCTATCCACAGCTGTCTGTTCCATTACCTACTTTCACGTCTAAGTCACCAAATCCACATTCTAAAATACCTGCCTGTTCATTGTAGGCCCCCCACGTTTATAGAAGAATTACTGAGATGTGGTCATCAAGCAGTGGTAGCGTGACAAAGACCTATTTGTACACTTACTCTTCAACAACTTACTGAGTGGTAGGAGATTTAGTGAAAGTAGAAACCATTAGTGAATTTCTGTTCTCTCTCACTCTAATTCAGCTGAGTGATGAAAATCATACCTAATGTTTTCTCTTTTAATGATAGCAATGAGGATGAGTTATACAGCATTTGGGGCACATTCTTGAATTACATTCTTTATTAATCTCAATTATTTATAAAGGATAGCTCAATAAAAAGTTCTGAAATCAAAACAGTGGGATAGCTTGATAGTAAAGTGAAGCAAAGCTTAAGAAAAGAGTTTACGATATAATGTTGACATTTAAAGATTAAAATATGTTTTATAGATTCCTAATTTTCATTTGTTGCATTAAATCTTTCTTAGTTTTGTGCCTTCAAATTCTTGGTCTTCAATGTCTACCTGCCCCCTAAAAAAGAATTACCAAGTCACAAAATAATACAGATAGCAAATAAAGAGTCTCAAAAATTAAATATTACTAGTAATTGAAGAAATACAAATTAAAATATCAAGCTACCATTTTCCCCTGTTAAAAGTTATTTTTGTTGTTTTCTTATTATGAAAGTATAAAACATCTTTATTGTAGAAAAAAGTTCCACTTGCTTGAGAAGCTGACAATTTTTGGAATCCCCTGAAAATGTAATGTTGTGCATGTATGATTTTTTTCCTGTTTAGGTTGCTGCTGTTGATCTTCTTGTTCCTGGAGCTGGAGAGCTCTTTGGAGGAAGCCTCAGAGAGGAACGGTACCATTTCTTAGAGCAGCGACTGGCCAGGTATTGGTCAGAACTCAAGGAAACAAAATTCAGAAATTGGGGATGGGGCACTCAAAGGCAGTCATGGCAAAGTAACAGAGAACAGCACGTGGGCCTCAGCACCTGACAGACCTGGCTCTCATTCTGTGTGACCTTTCTGAGCTTCCCTTTCTTAAGAACTGGAACTGTTACATGAAGCAAGGTCGCAGTGATATTTGCCCACTATTTGTATGTATCTCTCCCTATGGAAGTGGCTTTTTAAAAAGTTAATGAGGGGCCGGCCCCATGGCTTAGTGGTTAAGTGCACGTGATCCGCTACTGGCAGCCCGGGTTCGGATCCCTGGCTCGCACCGACACACCGCTTGTCTGGCCATGCTGAGGCAGCAACCCACATACAAGAACTAGCAGGGTGTGCAACTATGACATACAGCTATCTACTGGGGCTTTGGGGAGAAAAAGGGAAAAAAAAAGAAGGAGGATTAGTGATAGATGTTAGCTCAGGGCCGGTCTTCCTCAGTAAAAAGAGGAGAATTGGCATGGATGTTAGCTCAGGGCTGATCTTCCTCACAAAAAAAAAAAAAAGTTAATGATAGAAGAAGGAAGGAGATTTCCCCCTTAAAGCTTGTCCTTCATTTTTCTCTTCTCTGTGTTTTTTTTTTATTTACTCTGAATTATGATTGGCAGACTCCTCAGGGACATGAAGAAAGACAGGGGAAAGACAGGGTCTCTGAACCAGGGAAAAGATAAAGATGGAGAAAGAAAGATACTAAAATATCCACTAAGCTAGCACTTGGAATAAGCAGTTTTCCCTTCCTCAGGTTTTCTACTATGTAAGGGTCTTTATTTAGCTGTTTGAATAACTTATTTTAACTTGCTGGTTGAGACCTGGGAAATGAATCCATAAACACACAGAAAATGTTTTGGAGATGAGAAGTAGGGAATCGTGTTTCTAATTGAACTACCACTCCTATATATGCATGGTCTGCCAAGAAACCACAATGACTTCCTAAACTAACCAAGGTTATAAACCTCTATTTTCCATGGTTTCCACTTTTGCTGTGCCAGACTTTTAAAAAAAAGGCTTTCCCATGTTGAAGGCTTAATCCTTCTCTCCAGATGATACTGGGTTTCATAGTAACCTGGAAAAGCCATAATTGTTTGAAAATATCCTGTTAAATTAGCCATGTGTAAGGCATTCTTTTCCTAATGGAGAAATACTTAAAAAGTTGATGCTTTTCCAAGATCCCAACCTATAAATCTGTTGGGTAACTTGGTTTTGTAATCCCAATCATTTGAACTGCTCTATTTGGTTAGGGTCCAAAAGAAAAAGGATGAATATGTTCTGGAAGAACTCTTTTTTATCAGACTACTAACTCCTTCTTATTACTATACCATTAGAAAGTCCTTGGAAAATTGTGGAATTGAAGTGAAGATCAAACTCCTTAGGTGGAAAGAATTTGGATATTTCCTGGGTTTTTTAAAAAGCACAATAAAAATCACACATGGCAAGAAACCTCATCTGTTGAAAGATTAATTGGTCTGTTTTCTTTGCTTGCTTCCTTCCTTCAGGAAACCTTTACTCAACATTAAATGTTTACCTAATATCTGATAATATCCAAATTTATCTTTTCTAATAAAATGGATATGTGGGTTTCCCTGTCTTGGAGTTCTGTCTGTGACTTCTGTCCCTGTTTTCTATATTTATATATTTGAATTTTTCATAGTCCTGATCACTTTAGATCCAGTCTGGTCCCAAACTCTTTTTTTAAAGGGCTGAAATTAATTTTAATGAATACTAAGAACTTAACCTTTTATTAACATTTCTCAAATTGGCAAAAACCAGTTTGCAACCATGTTATGAAGGCAGCCTCAGAATCTATATTATTGTTTTAATGTTGTTGGATGAAAGGCGTGTCTGTGTGTCCCTTGTGTGTGCCTCCCAACAACCTTACATAGTAGTGATAGTGCTTTTCTTGTGTCACAGGACAATAAGCTCATCGCAAATGAACCATACTTCCTTCGTATGGCATTTATTGTCTATTCCACTTACTTGATAATACCTTGGATTGTTGGTTAATTTACCTTTCTTAGCATTTAGTAAAGGTTCAGCTCCTCAGCTACATTGCATATTATTTGAGAGCACAGGTTTTGGTGTATACTTCTTTAAAAGGGCGCTTTGCACACAGCGCAGAAGAAATGTTTGGTGATTAGTATATTTATCATATTGCCATTCTCTTAAAGAATTTTATTATTTTCCTTTTACAGATTAGGACTGACAGAAGCCTACCAATGGTAAGAATGTGGCCCCTGATGATTCTTATTCTAGCTGTTGGTCTTAGTGTTTTACATAGTTTTTACTTGAATTGCCCTAGGCACTATGGAAGAGAGTTAAGAACAATGAACGGGTTCTCACAAGATTACTTACTCCCTTTGAATCCTTGAAAAATAGTAATAATAATGGCTACCATTTAAATCCTTGAAAAATAGTAATAATAATGGCTACCATTTATTTCTTACTTATTTTGTGCCAGATAACTGTGTTAAAAGTTTGATGTAGGGGCTGGCCTGGTGGCGTAGCGGTTAAGTTTGCGCGTTCCACTTCAGCGGCCCAGGTTTCAGAGGTTTGGATCCTGGGTGCGGACCTACTTACCACTAATCAAGCCATGCTGAGGCGGCTTCCCATTTAGAAAAGCTACAACTCTACAACTGTGATACACAACTACATACTGGGGTTTGGGGAGAAAAAGGAAAAATGAAGATTGGCAACAGATGTTAGCACAGGGCCAATCTCCCTCAAAAAAAAAGTTTGATGTATATTATCTCATATAATCATCATAACACCCTGTGAGTTAGGGACTGTTCTTATCTCCTTTTTATTACCCTTCTAGACCTGAGGCCTACGGTTGTTAACTAACTTAACAAAGAGCACACAGTTAGAAGCATAGAGCTGGGACTTTGTTCCTAACCATTATGCTTCAGTTTCTCTATGTGTGAAATTAGGGGCTTGAGCTAAGTGATCCCTCAGGTCTCCACCAGCTGTGGAAATTTAAGCTGCTTAGGGACGATCACCTGTCTGCATTCATACATTTACTTCTCCAAAGGTGTTCTGGTTTTCTTTCTGCAGACCCTTTCTGCCAGTTCTTTCCAATATATACAAATCATTTATTTATATTTCTGTAATAGCACTCCTTTGCGATCCTGGTGTAATATCAACAATATTATTAATTCTTTGTTGTCCTTAGGAGAAGAACGGGTCAAATTACACTTTTGGTAATGAAAGAGCTAGATTTCAGAGATGCAAAAAGAAAAACAAATTCTAATTATTGGTTAAATAAGTTTAGGCCTTTTCTGGTCTCTATTAATTATTTCAATACTACTCTTTTCCCTGCTGAAGTTTTCAAAGTCTTAAGATCTCCGAATATGAATATTTATTATTTGAATCTGCTTCCTCTTATATGGTAACTATAGTATTTTAAAAGTAGAAGGAATTTTAGAAATCCTCAAGTCTGTGATCTCTGCTAGTGTTCCACTGTGCTGTGAGTAGCTACCCCAGGTGTCTAAGAATTTACTCACTTCCTATTTCTAGATGGCATATGCAAATAAAATCTGTAACTAGTTCCACAAATTTTGTACCATCTCTTCTATAATTTGGCGGCCCTAGAATCAATTTAACAACAATCCAACAAAACTTATTCATTAGAAAACTTTGTCTTAGGAGTGGATTTTAGCTCTCAGAGCAAAGGCAAAGAAGATGCTGCAGACTGAATTTCTCTGCTGAATGCAGTTTCCAGACATTTATGCCAGTGTTTTGACATCGATGTATGAGAACTTTAGAGCCAGCTAAAGCTATTGCTGGACCAGCTCAGATCCTGCAGGTGTTTGTGGCAGGTGGTTTGATATGCCCTTCATCTCATTTTCTCACTAAATCAAAGTACACCTTGCCCCCATGCCTTGTAAACTTCAAGTTAGTTCAGCTGCCGAACATGTCAATTACTCAAGGCTGTGCTCCTTCCATTATTCCTCATAGTCCTTACTAGTCTGAAGTTTTATACTAGATACTCCTGTTTATTGATCGCTTGCTTGGTTTAACTCACCGAGTTGCAATTCATCTTCTCTAGAAAGATAAGTACTTAATCTTAACTGCCTAAAATACCAATACTTGTAACCATTATTATTAATAGTGGGGAAATAGATGATAGTCTTTATCCTTGAGGAGCCAAATGACTACCAGCTATGGTGCTTAAGTTTTATTCTGGAATTGATTTTACAAATCATTCAAGAAGCTATAAACTGGTTTTAACCAATATTATATAACTCAAGAATTCCCCCACCAAGTGATGTCATAAAAATCTTTATAAAGTCTTCCTCCTCCTCTTCCTTTCCTAAAATAACTTTATCCCAGGCTGGTGTATTAGAATCTGAGTTTGAATCATGGCTGTAACCATTTTCTAGCGATGTGATCTTAAGTGGGAATAGAATGTGTATGAATGGGCTTCAGAGGCTGTCTAGCTTTCCAGAAAAATGACTCTGGACGTCTTCCACGAGGCTTGAAGCAGAGAACTAGAAGTTTCTCCACACTCCAGCACTGAAGAGTATATTGTTGTGCCTTCAAACAATAAATCTTCATATAGGAGGCATCTACTCTAGAGGAGGCACTGGAGATAAAGGGTTAAATAAGACACAGTTCCTGCCGTTGATGTAGCTTATAGTCCCCCTTACAGTAGGGGATGTCTTTTTATAATGTATCAGGCAAAACTCTTCAGTTTCTGTGTATTGAACAATATGTAGGTGAAAAAAAGCATTATCATTAACATACTAACAAATAGAAGAATGTATTTTCAAGAAAATTAGTAAAGTTATTAGAAAATTTTCTCTAGCCTCATAAAGCAAGTTTTCTGTATACAAGTACGTAAATAACTTAAAAGAAAAAGGATCAAATGAGCAGAGCCCATGAATGCATGGCAGGATTTGCTACTCTTTGTCTGGGTAACCTTGAACAGATTAATTTCTCTGTGTCCTTCTTCTGTCTGTGGAGGGAAAAGACTGGTCTACCACAATGATGTGGACAGTAACAAATGATTGCAAAATGCTTTTGAAACATAAAAAGCTATCATAACATCTGATCCCATACAGCATTTATAGATGATGGTTCTCTGTTTTTCAAAATCAGGTATCTGGACCTCCGTCGATTTGGATCTGTGCCACATGGAGGTTTTGGGATGGGATTTGAACGCTATCTGCAGTGCATCTTGGGAATTGACAATATCAAAGATGTTATCCCTTTTCCAAGATTTACTCATTCATGTCTTTTATAGCTGGAAGATTGGTTAAGGAAGATCCCTCCGTGCCAGAGGTATTGCACATGAGCGTGCATACAGGAGAATGCATGTTTGAATTTCAGAAATGCACAAGTTTTCATGTGTAATTGTCATGCCGTAAGATATAACAATTGAAAAATAGAAGTGATCATGATTTTCTTAGAAAGTTGAGAGCATTTCATAGAAAGATGAATTCCCTCAAGAAGAGGTACTGATAGCAGGTAGAATCTCAAATCTATTATGTCAATTAAGAAGAAATGAAGAAATTGAACTAGATGGTCTCCAAGTGCCTTTTAAACTTGAAGACAGAGTGAGACACAGGGTATTTTACTTTGTCTTTAATTATTAGATCCTTTCCTGTGTGACCCTGAGAAACAACTAGTAGCTAAAAATAAAATGTTATTGGATCTTTTCTCCTCTGCCATTTAACCTATGATAAATGCCCATCTTATTCTCAGTTCTTTACTAAACATTACAGAAGTAAATATTCCTTTTGGGGGCCTTAATTGAGTTAATAAAGTTGCTATTCTGAATTGAAATCTTCTTTCATCAGACTGGGTGAAAAAAATCACATTTAATAACTGTTGATCTTTAATTCTAAAAGCTAACAAGATGTATTAATTATTTAAACTAATCACTGTTGTGTTATAATTAATGTTAGATGTTTATAACTTCTATAATAATAAATAAAATAGATTTTTGATACAAAAATCAAAGAAAAAGTCATATTTTTAAATTCCATTTTGCCTTTTCCCAGTGAAATTTGGAAGAAAGATATTTTCGATTCAAGATGAGGATACAAATATTGCTAAACCTAAAGGATGGGTAATTCTGGAGTCAAAAAGTAACATTGTCTAGTAGAGTGGGAAGATTGGGAGTTTGAGACCTGACAGTTCTAGCACCTTACATGTATGATTTTAGACAAGCCACTTACTCTGTATGTGCTCATACATCATTTTTCTCAGAGTTGACATAGTAATTACATGAATGTGTCTGTGTGTGTTTAAAACTGAAATGCTACACAAATTTTTTTTAATTCTTTACTGTTAGTCTTCATTGAGTTACATATTATGTGGACTTATAGCAAATTATATACTCAGTAGAATTTGTATGTATCAAATACCTGTAAACAGGCATGCATGCCTGAATAATCAATTTCTAAGTCTCATTAGATGACTTATCTTAGATTATTTCCTAAGGGGATTCTATATGCACTTTATTTTAACCTAATGCAAAATCAAACAGCTGAAAAGAACTGCAGGACCTTAGAGTTAGAAGTCATGGAAGTCACTGAGAGGTTGTCAAGTTCGAACTTCCGCCTAATGCAGAGAGATCTTATATACCTGGGCAGCCTCTTCTTGGCAAAAAGCTCAGTGTCGGGCCGGCCCCGTGGCTTAGTGGTTAAGTGCTCGTGCTCCGCTACTGGCGGCTCGGGTTTGGATCCCGGGCGCGCACCGACACACCGCTTCTCCAGCCATGCTGAGGCCGCGTCCCACATACAGCAACTAGAAGAATGTGCAGCTATGACATACAACTATCTACTGGGGCTTTAGGGGAAAAATAAATTTAAAAAAATTATTAAAAAGCTCAGTGTCCCATAAATTAGCTCATTCCGTTTCTGAATCTCTCTGATTGGTAGCTTTTGCTGAACTAAAATCTACTTCCCTGGAACTTGAATCCTTTGGGCTTAGATACCAAGTTTAGGACAGGATAAAAGGGATAATTAGGGATTCCACAAGACTTGCCTCAACCCCAGGTTAGAGAGATAAATTCAGTTGTTTATTCAACAAATATTATTTAAGCTTATTCTATAGGCCAAGAACTGTACTAGGTGCTAGATAAGCAGTAGTGAACAAAACAGAAGTGACCCCTGCCTTCATGGAATTTACAGTCTGTTAGAGAAGATGGGTAATCAATGAGTAAACAAATGCATTATTTCAAAATATGACCTGTGCTATAAAATTTTATAAAAACAGGCCAAGTATGGTAAGCTTGCTAGAGAAGTCATCTCTGAAAAGGTGATATTTAACTTTAGACCTGGAACATAAAACACAGGAACCATTTTAAAATATTTGCAACACCAGTCAATATTGATTTGGCATTCAAGTTTTGATACTGTATTAATTTTGTGGAGCAAGAATCACAAACATTCACAGGCCCCAAAAACCTGGAGGCACTAATAGTTTCCAAGGCTGTCAAGAATCATGCCTGCAATGATTTTTGAGGAAACAGAATTGTAATGTTAACATGATGACCAGGAATCAAATAACAGTGATAGAAAAAATACTGAACTAGAGAAACCCCATGTTCTCTAGTTGGTCCCAGTGCCACCAATTTATCTGTAGAGCATTAGGAAAGGAAGATCATCTTTGTGCCCTCCAGTTATTTCATCTGCACAACTATCATTTTGAAGTAGATGAACTCAAAGGATCCTTCTCTCTTAATCTTCAATGAATCTGTGCTGGACGTATTCACTAATAATAATTGATTTAGAGTCTAACCTTCAGACTTTATTTTAATACATACTAGGTCTCCAAAAATGTATAGTGACGTCAGATCACTGAAAGTTTAACAATAGACTTGTGTGTTCGTTATGTGTATATGTGAGGTGGGAGAAGGTTCTTCTCAACGAGTCAAACATACGTTCTTCCTTACCTTTTTGGTAGTCTTCTCAGCAATATACTTCCAAACCTTCATACCTATTTGTTCATTCTTTTCCTTCACAATTGATCACACAATAAGTATCTGGTTAAAGCTAAACACTTGCCACTTATATTAAGCCTAATAATTTCCATCTTTGGCTCAGTACTTCTATTTTACCAATAATTGAACAAAAACAAACACTAGTGTCAGATAAAGATGATGAAAATGCCAAAACTAGACTGTTGCTTGCAGGCAGCATCAACAGGAAAAAACTGTAAATTTAATGTCCACTTGTCAGCTGATATATGAATATCCAAATTCTACATACAAGCAGCATTGTATAGTTCTATGTATAATGAATAAAAATATAGATTTAATAGTTGAGGACCTTCTATACTTATAATAATATTCTTATAGAGCTTAATTTGTGAGTTAAAATGTGATTTGAGGGTATTAATTTTTACTTGAGTCACCAGTTTCCAATGAGGGAAAAAATCAAATTCTGTTTTCCCAAGATTTTCAAACATCACCTCAAAATAGTAACTCCAGCCACCCAAGTAAGAGTGTATTCTAAAACTTAGAAATGTTTTTTCCGTCATTAATTCCCATTCTCATTTCAAATTTTGAAGTAGGTGGAGAAAAATAGTTACTTTCCATCTGGCTGTCCTCTTGCCTGGGGAAGTTGTACTGCCATTTTTTTTTCAGTCTGACAAGAACTTAATTGTGTGAGTGATCCATTCCAGATCTAGACATAACTCTCCCACCCTCTGACCCAGCCCAGAGTCTCTTTAACTGTCACAGAACAGCAAAGGAACTGTTTGACCTTTTGTTCCTCTTAGACAGGATCTGCCAGAAGCATCTTGCTACAATGTTATACATTCATAGTCTCTATAAATTGAATCTAGACATTCAAGCATGACTGAACAGGCACTGAAGATGCAATTGGTGAGCTGGATTAACTCTATCCTTCTTTAAATCTCTTGCTTCGGATAATTATAGATGAAAGATGCTTATTTGGATTGGATTGCTGTTTGTTCACATATTTATTTTAGTAAGTGGTGAGGCAAGAACATAAAAATGCAGAGTTGAAAGACAGATTGGCCTGGATTAAACTGATAAGAAATGCGTGGGGCTTTTTGGCTTCTGATCAATATTTGTATTCAGTCTGCAATCTGAAGTACGTATAATAAAAAGAAAACAGGTGGGAGTAATATCTGACTGTAGTTTCTTCTCAGTTGGTATTCCAAATTAAAAGATAGAAAAAGCCTTCAGAAAAGGAAAGCAACCTTAATCACCTTACACCAAAGTCATTCAGTAAGACTTCCATAAGACGGATCTTATTAGATCATCGTCAACACCCCTCCAGAAACCTAGACATCTACCATTGCCAGGAGCCCTAGATTACCCCTCTGATCAGCCAAGGCTCCAGTTAGCTCTTGTGAAGTTTGGTTTGAAGTCCAGTGAATTTACAGCTATTATTAGCACAGTGTGTAGTAGTTTCTGAGGGACCTTTGTAAAGAACTCAGTTTAAATGGTTCTTAAACTGTGATTCAGGCAGCTAATCATTGAACTCACATAGCTCATGAGTCTTCAGTAACTTGCTGCTCTGTCTTTACTGTTCATAATTATTATTAATAATTTAGTCATCATTTGGCCATTGCTTTACAATTTACAAAATTTTTTAAAGTATCCACTATATATTGTGGACCTGGTTCCTTTGTAGCCTGTGGTGCCTCAAATTCATTTGGTTTAATGAAAGATTCATTTATTTGTTATGAAGGCTGGTTATTAGGAATTCCTAATATTGAAGGAAAGTAAGACTACAAATAAAGATCACTGCTCTCAGCCTCCAGAGAAACTGAAAGCACAGAATTTTTTATAGTAATCAATGAATCTTGCATCTTAAGCCCCAGAATTTACGGGACATGTTGCAAAACAAACACTTTGGCCTCTTATTTCCTTGTTCTGCACAGGGAGAAGAGACTTAAGAATGTGAAAGAAAATGATGATTGACCTCAACTATATTCTAGTGAAGAGAATCATTGAAAAGGGAATAAAGGGTTCTGGACCCAGCAGTGTACTTAAGCTCACTATGCCTCAATTTTTTTTTATGGATTTACACTCATATTTGTTCTTAGCTTCCTTTTAGGATCATCCTAGAATATACATAGGAAGAGAGATATAAGAACTTTGATTAGAATTATTAATATCTTCAAAGTGATCGACCTTTGATATTTCAACATGATACTCTGAGAATAGAAATTTGGTGGGCCCATCTATGTAGCAAAGGTTTTTTCATGTTAAAAATATACATGTGCACAGATAGAACTGTGTTTTGCAGAACCTTCTCTGCTGCACACTGGCTTAACAAGAACTGCTGGTTTGCTGTTTTCCTTGGATCCTAGATTTGAAACATCTCTTAGAGATCATATCCCTTCCCCTGTCTATGAGGTATAAACTACTCTCCTGTGTATTTTCCCCAGTTCCTAGTAATTTACCCAATGTCCTTTCGGTGAATAGGAACTTTCTACCTTAAAAGAGAACTTTTTTTCTATCTTTGGAGACCTCTGATTGTGACCTGATAGTAACAAAACCTGCATGCAAATGTAATCAGTTAGAAACACAGCAGCACTTTTTCTTCTCCCCAGCCTTTTCTTCTCCAGAACAGAATCTCTATAGCTGCTCAGCTGGACAGTCTGTCCTTCCCTGAAGGGCTGCACCCGGCCACGTTATTCATCAGGCAGTGTATCCTTATAATGGGCCTTTCCCTTGGTAGAGGAATGCTTCCCTCCGCTGTCCACCCAGCTGCTGCTAGTATCTTGTGATACCAGTCTTGATGTTAGAGGAGCTTTAAATTAGAAGTTAAATTTAAATTAAATTAAATTAGAAGAGCTCCAGTGCCTCCTTCCTATTTGTCTTACAGCCTGTAGTAGTTGTTCCACTTCTTGTGTGTATAAGAGTGCTGAAGAATCTTAATTACAGTTTCAGAATGTTCAGGGCAATCCCAACCCCCTTCATTTAGGGATTGCAGAAATGGACCTGGGTCATATACTGATTTGTTGTTGAAGAACAGTAAGTTCTTTCACTGAAGATTTCCACTAATATACACATTTTCTTTGCAACGCCTTGAAAGGCAGGAACTGATTCCTGTACAGTTAGGATATGGCTGGTCAATGATCTCTGTAAATGTAATTTCCATCTTTCATATTTTGCATTACAGGTTTTTGCATCAGGAAACTGTTAGGTCAGGTTCCTGCCAGAAAATGTGCTTGATGGTTGGTGTCTTGGAAAGAGTATTTTAGACGTAGAGGGAGAAGACTCAGTTTTAAGTCTGACACTCTGCTTATGAGCTGTGGAACCTTGAGCAAGTTATTTTATCTCTGAGTTTGTATATGCATCTGCAAAACGGGGATAATACTTATCTTACAGAGTGTTGTGAGAAACAACAAAGACTGTGTGAGAGGGGTTCATAAACTGAAAAGCACTGCACAAACATAAGGTCTCAGGGAAACCTTTTCAAAACTCAAAAAAAATCTGTATGAATTAAGATATTCATTGCATTTTGAATGAAGTATTTTACAGCCATTAAAAATTATGAGAGAAAATGTGCTGAAAAAAATTTAAATTGTAGTTTGCAATTACAACAGTGTAAAAGCCATGTACCTGGACTAGAAGCATACGGGAAAAAATGAAATCAGCTATTTCAGAACAGTGGAATTGAGTTACTTTTTCTTTAAAAATCTCTTTAGTGTATTCAGTTGAGTTTAATAAACTTACTGAGCCTTCACTGTGCAAGGTCCAGTGCTAGACTCTGTGGATACAGAGATAAATAGGACATGCTCCCTCGTGTCACTGACTCCCGTTTTGTACAGTCTTTGTCGAAGTTTGTTGTGTATTAGAATCACCTGCAGAGCTTATTAAAAATTCAGATTACCCTGGTCCCACCCTAGAAAGTTCTGGGATGGAACAGCCCATAATTTGCATTTCTGAAACAGTCACCCTGAGTGATTCTAATGTAGGCAGTGTAATTCCACACTGTGAGAAACCTTCAGTGAGGTTTTAATATTTTTACAGTAAAAGATAAGTAATAATTACACAAAACTGCTCATGGAAGAAGATACTGTGTTTGATTGTTCTGTCTGCACCTTTGAGCTGGTTTTTCTGCCTCTATATGAAGGATGGGAGAGCCAGCCTGAAGAGTGATATTGCTCTGGAACCCCTGCAGCATGGAACCCACCTCACCTCTCCGTCTTCCTCTCTTTTCCTCCCTCCCTTTCTCTTCCACCACCTCTCCCATGTTTTTTTTTCTCTTTGCGTGTGTTTCTCTCCCACTCTGATTCCTCCTATGCCTAGTAATATATCAACATCCAGATGTTTCGCCTTCCTTTCTCCACCACATCCCCAAATCAGACATGTCAATTTTATTGGGAAGAGGGAACAACTTATATCTAGTTTACTAACTTGTGCTGGAAGACTCTTGTATACGGTTAATGTTTCTCAAAAAACTTGGGAGTGAGCTCTTCATTAATCAACCACCACAAAAATATCATATGTGGAAACTTCCATGTCTCTATGTTTGACTGTCATTTAGCTCTTGATTAACTTTTTTCCAGTGAGTTAGCAGCCCTCCAGAGATTCTTGTCCTGCCCGTCAAGCTGGAGCATACCCTGCGCCCTGAATCAGCACTTCTTGTCTCCACATGCCTGTGAATGGGCTTGGGTGGCTTTCTCAGGCTGCAAACCTGTCACCTCTTAGTTACCCAGAATCAAAATATTAACAACTCTAATCACACTGTCTGAGGCTATGAGGCTTATTTCAAGAGTGGTGACACTCCAAAATGCAGCTAGGATTTCTACACTTTCACGTGTTTATATTACTAGTGTTAGTGTTTGTACTACATGTACTTCAAGAAACCAAAAGTTGAACAGTGGCTTCTAGACTCCCTTCTTTCATTATGCTCCCTCAGAACCGTATGCAAATACTGGTCGTCTTATGCTGTCATTTCTCTTCCCTGCCAGAGCATGAGCTCCATGAGAACAGAGAAGAGAATGCATTCATCATCATATCTGCAGTGCCTTGGAGGGTACCCATTAAATAACTCTTAAATGAATTAGATATCACTGAGGTGTCCAAAAAAAAGAGGAAATAACGTCCATCAGACAAAAGGGAAATATTCCTTAAAACATAATTCCCAAACTGGCTTTTCCCTCTTTATGTGTCTGAAATATTTCATAAATTTTTAAACTAGCGCTGTTAGCATGAATCCAAGCCGTTGCCTGAACATAGAACAAAAGTCAGAAATCAAAAGTAATTGTGAGTTCAGCTAGTAATTTGTCTTTTCCATCTGTTTCTGAAGGTGAGTTTCTAGGGCATCTCTCCCAGCATTGCTTCTGGAGTATAGTGACTTAGTAGACTTCTTCTCAAGAACTTCTTCATACTGTTCATCATTATATAACCAGTATCTAGCCATGTGCCTTGCATACAGTAGGTGCTCAGTAAATATTTGTTGAATGAATGTATTTGATTGAAGAAGAATTGTGGAACCAAGGCCCAGATGAGTTTCATTGGAATTGCTTAGGTTTTCAGTTAGTGGTTTTCTCCATCTTGCTCTCTAAATCTAGGTAAGTTTCTTGTCTCCAAATTGAAGTAGCTACTGCTTACATCATCGAATTCAACAAATGTTAGTTGATGCCTACTCTGTGCCTATGTCTTGGGACACTCAAAGAAGTAAAACCTAAACCCATACAGTTTCAGTCCCCATACAGTTGGTTGATAATTTTTCTGTGCTCCCACAACCCTTTGAACATAGCTTCATTATAACATTGCCCACACACTACTGTAGACACCTCGCTACTTATTTCTCTCCCCAGAAAGACCTTGAACTTCTTAAGACCCTGGTCTTATTCATCTTGGTAGTCCTTTGCTGAACTTGGGGTAGTAGGTTCTCAGAAATTCCTTATTGAGAATTGAATAACAAGTATATAAATAACCATTCCTAAGTAACATGTATTTGAGTATAAATATATTTTGTATTTGAATAGACATACTTGCCTTTCTAAGTGTTTTGAAAGTTTCAAATGAGAGATACTAGGTATGTCCTGAAAGAAACAAGATTGGTTTTCATGTCTCTATTAAACACCTTTCAAGGTGTCTACTTAGTTATCAAACCTATCCCTCCCGTGAGAATTCCCCCACCCCTATCCTAGCCAGTGGATCCCTAGCAGACATATTGGGGACATGAGCTTCTCTTGCTGATTAGACTAGGGGTGGACACCTGACCCAAAGTGGACCAGTCTCATTTTCTCTTGGAAAATTGGAACTGAGAACACTAGAGAGTCTAGACTGGTTGCTTGAAGCAGGAACATGTACACTTAGGAGCTCTAGGGCAAACGTGTACCTCAAGAGACAGAGAAAACCATCTGCAGAGAGAAAGAAATGAGGGCAAAATGCTCAGAGATGAAAAACCACATGGCCTGTAAGAGAGAGGGACAGACACATTGCACATACAAACTGGCTGCCTAGTTTCTGCTATATTTAGTCCTTGCTAGCCTTCCTGAGGCCAGATTATTCAGCTTTTTCTTGGGTTACATGGGATATACCTCATTTTGTTACCAAGAAATTCCCTATTTGAGCGTGAGTGAATTTAAAATGGGTATCTGCTTTTGTAATTAAAAGACAGTACACTCTCTGACTTATGGAGAGAATTCGTGTTACCTGTTTTTTTTTTTAGTCTCATTACCTTTTAGCCATATCCACATATTGTCCCAGAATATATGTGAATCAGAAAATTATTTAGATGAGGAATTCCTGATAAGTAAGATGCAAGAGGAGCGTAAGTGACTTCTTTGCTTTTCAAGCTTCTTGATACCCTAAGTCACAAAAACAGAAAACAAATGGATGGAGGCTTATTTACAGAGGGGATTGGATACATATCAGACCTTTTCTGAACTACAAAATTGGATTAGAGAGGTTTTGAAGAACCAACACATTTGGCAGCTTCCCAAGACATCTATTTTTGAAGATTCTGCTTTCCAGAACTGGATAAGAATGGCTTTTGTCATGAGCCTTAGCTGTGTTTCAGACTAGCCAAAACTGAAAACTGGAAGACACTAAATAAAAAAGTGTGCGCCTAGAGCAGCCCAGACCCTGCTGCTGGGCTGGCCATAAATAAGGATGGCCAAATCTATCAAACTAAAAGACTCAGCTCTTCAGAAACAGGTCCAAATGTGCGCAGAGCTTTGTGTACCACACTGATTCAGCCCTGGCCTGCCGCGCCCTGAATTTAGTCCTCTCTTAAAATAATCATTTTTAAAACATGCATGGAAAATAGAGGGAACTGTAGACTGCGAAAATCATCATTTGTCTGGTTCAGGAAATTTTCAGAGGAAAATCTTAGGGCTTTTTCCTAGAATGTTATGAAAATATTAAGCTATACTAATTGCTGCCAATATAGTTCTAACCACTCTAGGAAAAGAAAACAACAACAACAAATAAGTTTCCAGCTCTTTTCTGAGTCAACACTGGACCTTGGAGAAGCTTGCATGTGATTTGACTGCAGCTACCTTCCTTTTTTAGTTAATTGTGTTAAATGTGCCTCATAACTTCTAATCCCAGTGGGGCTGTCATTTAGAAGAGGGTTGAGGGAAGCTGTTTTAATTCTGGCTTTTGTTTCAGCCACTAAATGTAATGCCACATGATTGTTGACCCAACAGTAATCCAATTAAAAAACAGTCTTCAGAGGTAGTGCACCATCAAAATTAACCCTGATTACATCAAATTATGTTGAAACAGACCACAGCTGTTTGCCCTGTTGAAGCAACTGCTTGAGAGTTCATCCAGAAGATACATCTGGGTGTCAGGAAGATACATTTTGATTTTTATTTTTGTTTCTCAACACAAATGTAGGAGGGAAACATTCTGTTCTGCCCAGAGTGCTTGGTGGAAGCTGAAAACCTTGTGATTCTCCAGAATCAAAAATTTTCTTAATTCCAAAAGAGAAGAAAACCTGAGACCTTCTGTTTTGGTTTTCTATAGGAAGGATGTAAAAAGAAGGAAATTCAAGTCTGTTGAGTATTGCTCTTGTCAGCAAAAAAGGGGAACTGACTGCAGAGAAGGGTGGTAGGATTTTCTGTAGTAGGCTGTGTATATGCAGTGGTGTGCTAGGGCTGGCGTATAACAGCCCATGAGAGTAGATGGTTAAGTTGTGAAAAGTTTTGCAAGCTGGTTGTCAAAACAACATTATTAAAATTGTGATTTAAAAATGGAAAATAATTTTTGGAGACGATGTGGACAGATTGGAATCCTCACACATTGCTGGTGGGAGTGTAAAATGGTGTAACCACTATGGGAAACAGTTCAACAGTTCTGTAAAAAGCTAAACACAGAGTCATAGTATGATCCAGCAATTGACTCCTAGGTATATACCCAAGAGTACTGAAAACGTAGGTTCACACAGAACTGGTACATGAATATTCACAGCAGCATTATTCATAATAGCCAAAAAGTGGAAATAGCTGAAATGTCCATCAACTGATGAATGTATAAATAAAATGTGGTATATATATCCATGTAATGGAATATTGTTCAGCCATAAAAAGGAATGGAGAAGAATTGATATATGGTACAACATGGATGAAGCTTGAAAACATTATACACGGTGAAAGAAGTCAGACACAAGAGGTCGCATATTGTATGATTCTGGTTATATGAAATGTCCAGAACGGGCAAATCCATAGAGACAGAAAATAGATTAGTGGTTATCAGGGGTTGGAGTTGGGGGAATGAGGAGTGACTGCTAATGGATATGGAGTTCCTTTTTGGGGGTGATGAAAATGTTCTGAAATTAGGTAGCAACGATGGTTGTACAACTTGGTGAATACAGTAAAAACCACTAAATTGTACATGTTTTAAAAGGGTGACTTTTATGGTATGTGAATGATACCTTAATAAATTGTCACACCAGCCTCAGTGGCCTAGTGGGTAAGTTTGGCACACTCCGCTTCAGCAGCCCAGGTTCCATTCCTGGGCGCAGACCTACACCACTCATTAGTGGCCATGCTGTGGTGGCAGCTCACATATAAAAAGAGGAAGATTGGCAACAGATGTTAGCTCAGGGCAAATCTTCCTGAGCAAAAAAAAAATTGTCATATAAACTTACAATTAAATAAGTTATATTAAAAACAAAGGGAATAAATAACCAAACTCATTGGTTAGTAATTATTTTACTGCATTTTACTATCATCTCTGCTCCTGGTATTATTTATGTCTATTGTATCTCTATGTTGGAAATATTAAATAATGATATATTACTGTGCATGTCTTAAGTCTCTGTTTAAAGACATGAAGTTGATAGCTTGAAATTGGTCTGGGGTGGGGTACAGTATTTGCACCACAAAAATTGTCACATACTACAAATCAAGGCTACCACTACCACCACCAGAGAGCCAGTTTTTTTTTTTTTTTTGATGTTTTAATAGTTTTTAACATTGTGAAATTTTGGGTTGTACATTTTTGTTTGTCCATCACCATATATATGACTCCCTTCACCCCTTGTGCCCACCCTCCACCCCCATTGCCCCTGGTAACCACAATACAGTTTTCTCTGTCCATGTGTTGGTTTATATTCCACATATGGGTGAGATCATACAGTGTTTGTCTTTCTCCTTCTGGCTTACTTCACTTAACATAATACCCTTCAGGCCCATCCATGTTGTTGCAAATGGGACGATTTTGTCTTTTTTTATGGCTGAGTAGTATTCCATTGTATATATATACCACATTTTCTTAATCCAGTCGTCAGTTGAGGGACACTTAGGTTGCTTCCACTTTTCGGCTATGGTGAATAATGCTGCAATGAACATAGGGGTGCATAAGCCTCTTTGGATTGTTGATTTCAGGTGCGTTGGATAGATTCCCAGTAGTGGGGTGGCTGGATTATAGGGCATCCCTATTTTTAATTCTTTGAGGAATCTCCATACCGTTTTCCATAGAGGCTGCACCAATTTGCATTCCCACCAGCTGTGTATGAGGGTTCCTGTTTCTCCACATCCTCTCCAACATTTGTTGTTTTTTGTCTTGGTGATTATAGCCATTCTAACGGGCGTGAGGTGATATCTTAGTGTTGTTTTGATTTGCATTTCCCTGATGATTAATGATGTTGAACATCTTTTCATGTGCCTATTGGCCATCTGTATATCTTCTTTGGAGAAGTGTCTGTTCATTTCCTCTGCCCATTTTTTGATCGGGTGGTTTTTTTGTTGTTCAGTTGTGTGAGTTCTTTATATATTATGCAGATCAACCCCTTGTCAGATGTATGTTTTGCAAATATTCTCTCCCAGCTGGTGGGTTGTCTGTTCATCTTGATTTCTGGTTTCGTTTGTCTTATAGAAGCACTTTAATCTGATAAAGTCCCACTTGTTTATTTTTTCTTTAGTTTCCCTAGTCTGGGTAGGCATGTCATCCGAAAAGATTCCTTTATGACCAATGTCAAATAGTGTGTTGCCTATATTTTCTTCTATGAGTTTTATAGTTTCAGGTCTCACCTTCAGGTCTTTGATCCGTTTTGAGTTAATTTTTGTGAATGGCGATAGCAGATGGACCACTTTCATTCTTTTGCATGTGGCTGTCCAGTTTTCCCAACACCATTTATTGAAGAGACTTTCCTTTCTCCATTGTATGTTCTTAGCACCTTTGTCAAAAATTAGCTGTCTGTATATGTGTGGTTTTATTTCTGGGCTTTCAATTCTGTTCCTTTGATCTCTGTGTCTGTTTTTGTACCAGTACCATGCTGTTTTGATTACTATTGCTTTGTAGTATGTTTTGAAGTCAGGGATTGTGATGCCTCCTGCTTTGTTCTTTTTTCTTAGGATTTCTTTAGCTATTTGGGGTCTTTTGTTGACCCATATAAATTTTAGTATTCTTTTTTCTATTTCTGTGAAGAATGTCACTGGGATTCTGATTGGGATTGCATTGAATCTGTAGATTGCTTTAGGTAATATAGACATTTTAACTATGTTTATTCTTCCAATCCACGTGCATGGGATATCTTTCCATTTCTTTATGTCATCATCGATTTCTTTCAATAATGTCTTGTAGTTCAGAGAGCCAGTTTTTAAACATTTACCAGCACGTCACTGGCCATACGGGTCAGACAATCATCTTGGGTAACTTTGGTACAATTAGAGAGTTAGATGAGGTGGCCTGTGGCCTTTGGATCCCCAGCAAAACAAATACTAGCACATCTGCGCACTCACTATGCATGCGTTAGGTGCAGAAGAAAATGGCATTTCTGGTCAGCTGTTGGATGAAACTCACTTTTACACCTTGAGTCACAGGACATGATTTCTCCAGCTTTGCTAGTATCGTGTGTGGGTACAAGGGGTTAAGTGCTAGAGCCCCTGTATGACTGTCACAGTGAAGCCAGATACTAGATAAACCACAAGGTATTTAATTCTTAGTCCCAGAGAGGAGGGTATCTGGGGAGTCTGCACAACAGTGCCAGGGTTTGGAGACCAGAAGTTAATATGTTTAGCTCTCTGGAGCTTGGGGGTAGAAGTCAAAAGGTCTAAGGAGCCATTGTCTTTGAAACTACCCAAGGGTTTCAACCACCTTTGAAAGTGAAATTGCAAAGGATTGCAATCCTGCTGCTCAGCCCTTCCCACCAGGTCAGTCCCTGTGGGTTTAAACACTTGAACCACTTATAAGTACCTTCACAGATTCTGTTCTCTGGTGTGGATGGATCAGAGTTCTGGATGCTCCAGGCATCCGCAGCTCCCACTTGTCATCCTTTAAGGGTTGGTTCCTTCATTCTTACAACAAACACTTAATGTGCATCTGTTGTGAGCCTGGCACCATGCTGGGAGGCTCTAAGGACATAAAACTGAAGATACAGCCCTGCCCTCAAGGCACTCAGAGGCCCTCAAGGCACTCAGAGTTCCTTGACAAGGAAACAAATATTTGCAGTATGGTGTGATAACTCAATCTGTATAGGTGCACCTGTGAATCTAAGAAAAGAATGAACAACTCTGCTGGGGAGTGGGGATGGTCAGTTTTAGGGAAAGGGAACTTGACCTATGTTCAAGATCTAATTCAAGGTAGGAGTTCCCTCTGAAGGAAGTAAGGGGCCATCATACAAAGTATGGCTTGGAGTACTAAGGTACTTTCCCAGGTACCTTGCCAGTCTTTGTTCTTGGGAGAATATGATAATTGATTTTGCAGCGTGATCTGTGAACACAATGATGATACCACCCCCACCAGTGTCAGCAGAAATGTCCCAGGAGCCTAACTGCCGCAAAGCAATTAGCACGGGTTCTGGTTCTTTACAGGGGAGCCATTGGGAAACTGAACTTGCTCAAACTTTTCTCTTTAAGAAAGTTTATTTCCAAAATGTCTCCCACTGGGTGTAATGTCAAGTAACTCTCAGACTGTTAGCAGCCGCAGACGGGGAGGAAACCCAATTAGGTTTTCAACCACACCCCAAGCCCACTTGCAGATCTCCGTCCTAGTCAGATGCCAAAAGTTGATTTGAGCACATCCACCAAGTAATTTGATGGAGGGAACCAAATGGGCTCAAAGCACCCAAGGGTTAAAGAGGCACACACCTCAACATGCCTGAAGACAAGTGTCCTGCAAGTCACCAGCTGAGGTGGCTCAGCTGGCCACACTGACCTTGGCAAGCAGCACTCAGCTCTGAAATTAACCTGTCAACTAAATTGAAGGGGAGAAAAGGCAGAAGGGCCAGGACACAAACATCCATCCCCACCCCCAGTTCAATCACTGACGTCAAGCCTGGCATGGGTGGTATTAATCACACCAGCCTGGTGTTCAGTTGAGGACAGCTCTCCTTCCAGCCCTTCCAACCCGTTTCTGGGAGCGTTCCACCAGCCATGCACCTGCCACTGGCCACAAACCCTCAACTCCCAGACAGGCACGGATGCAGGCTGTCGCTGACGACACTCAAAGCCACAGTGCACCCTTTAGAACCCAGGCTTTCGGGGATTGGGGGGGAGGCGGGAGCAAAAGGTGGTGCCCGTGTTTTCCTCCCAGGTGTGCATTTCTCTAATCTCTGCAATGCTCCCTCCAGAGAAACTTTCTCCATAAGAAGGTCATTTCCTGGGGATTTAATGAGAATATAGAATTAATGGGCCAAAGCGCTCTTTGCAGTCGGTCATTAATTCCCCCAGGAATTACTCGTGGTCTTTAATCAAAATTGCCTAAATTATAGACTAGTGATGCATGTCTTCCCAGGGTTTGGCGGGGGGGGGGGGGGGGGGGGGGGCATGTTGGCCCAACTGGTTCCGATAGATGGCGCCTATCTTCATGTAAATAAATCACTAAAATAATTTGTTTTCCATTTCTCCCCATCGAGCATTAAAAAAAAAAAAAAAACAGCAGGGAGTGGAGAGGACTTAGTAAAGGCCCAGACAGGAACGTTCTGTCCAAGGGCTGTTTCCAGGCCTGGCACGCACCTCGGGTTCAGATGATTGAGCCACATCAGACTGCTGCCAGGGACCTCAGCAGTAGTCCTGCCTCCTATGTGTAGCCGAAGCTAGGCACTGGCAGCTTAGTAATGAAAAGGTTAGGGTGGGAGTGAGGAGGAGCAAGAGAGCACCAAGAAGAGCCCCTTTCTCTAACCTTTGAGGAAGGAGGGCTATGTCCAGAGAAGACTTCCTGAAGCTGACACTCTGTAGCTATTGTGTTTCACTGCCCCTCCTGTCATTGGCCACAAAACATCAGACTTTTCTGTTTCCACATAGAATTGTAAATAACAACACAGGGGGTGAGGGGGAGGAAGCAGGGGCTTTTGCTAAACAAAATAAGACCCTAAAGAATTTCTGGTAGAATGCAGCCTAACGCTGCATTGCTGAACTAACCATTGCTGAACGGTCTCCCAGTCTGTCTCCAATCATATAACTATCAAAGGATATGTAATAGAAGACCACTCTCCTAGGGAAAGGTCAGGCGTCTATATGAATGACTTGAATCACAAAGCTCAGCTGCAAACAACCATGCAGATTTCTCAGACTCTGCAATCCCTGAGACTTGGCACCATGACTCAGATGTGAATGAAGTCAGAAGGATTGCTTTCTTTTGGTTGGGAGTCACCGCCCCCTGATTGATTTGGCAGACTTGAGTATTTTGGTATTTGTCTCACACGGTTTCAGGTACTTAACACCACCATAATTCTGGTGGTGGCCCTTGTGTGAGGCTTCAGGATCCCTAAATTGGAAGACTAAGGGACATCTGGCCCCAGCTATAGCCTAATAGTTTCGGCTTTACATTCAATCCAGCAGCACACTGGCCAGGGAAGAAAGGCAGTGTAATGTTGGGTCCAGGGAAGCTCATCTCTAAACCTCCCAGGGTGCTTAGAAGAGCTAAGCATGTAGTAAAGGATTAGCTTTTACAAACTGATTGAAGTAGGTGAACTTGCACCAGCCCAAGCAAGATCTCTAAAACCAGAAGGATGTCCAACTGCTTGAAACACCTAGCTTTGCTGCACAGGAAAACGAACAAAAGAGCCTTAGTCTAAAGCTGTATGGGGAGTGCAAGATGCTGCTTCCCCTATTCGGATGCCCCCAGTACAAAGAAGTTGGGGGAGGACCTACATTTTAATACTGCTTGTAAAGTTAATTTGTGAGTTGAAAAGAGCCCCTACCAAAGGGTTTTTTCCCTCCACCCTCCCCCTGAAGGGCTGAGTTGTGAAGTGTATACTTGTGCATACTTATCTCAGTTAAACCTCACCACAACGCAGTGCGAGAAGTATCATATCCCAACTTTCATCTGAGCCCCAGAGAACTCTCGTAACCTGTGTCGAGGAGTTGGAACTGGGGGGAATTATTGACCCCAATTTCTTGTTCTACACCACCTTGCCTTCCAGTTCACTAAGAAATACATTGACTCATCTTTGCTTCCTTGATTCTGCAAATCATACGAATTTTCTTCGACTGAATTGTTTTTCCCCGAGGCAGTATGGGAGCCAGCTGGACTTTACTTCCTGGTAATGAGTTGATCTGCAGGCATTAAAGCAATCCTCCCACTTTAAATAGCAGATGAGCAGGACCCCCATACACACATCCCCACCCACCCCCCAACCCCCGCCCCGAATTAGAAACTAGGCTTTGCATTGCACAGGCTTTGGGACCTTAGGCTATCTGTAAAATGGGAATAATACTGCCTGCTCAATTTGTAGATTTGTGAAGACAATCATGTAAACGAGGAATGTAAAAGCGCCCAGCACGTAGTAGTCTGCTCCCTACTCCCGCCAAGGGGATGCGCGAGTTAATGAAACTCGGTGGGAAGCGGATCACTGATGTCAGCTAAAACCTGACCCACTGAAACCTGAAGCTCTGGGAATGGATAGGAAACGCGAACCCCCTCGGGTCCCTTCCTGACGACCCTCTGTGAAAAATCAATTCGCGATCGAGGACGCGCAGCCCCCTCCCTTCACCCCACGCCCACTCCCACCAAGGGCGCGGCCGCCTCGCAGCTTGCTGCTTGAGGCGGCTTCGGGGAAAAGCGAGACCCGGGGGCGCGGCCGGCGGCGGGCTCCGACGTCCTGGCGAGCCCCGGGCCTCTCGGGTCCAAAGACGCGAGGCCGTGTTTGCGTCTTTGAAGGCGGCCCGCCAGGGGGCCGGGCGGGCTGTGGGCGTGGCGAGCGCCCCCGCCCCCACGGGCCGGGCGGGGAGTGCGCGCGGGCGCGGGCGCGGGCGCGGGCAGGCGGGCGCGCGCGAGGCAGCCGAGCCCGCGGCCGCCGGCCGCCCCGGCCCCTCCCCTCCCCCGCGAGCTGCGCACCGCCGGCCGGCTGACCCAGCGGCCCGCGCCCTTGTCCGCCCGACCCCGCGGCGGGCTCCAGGCGGCCGGCAGCATGAGCGGCGGCGGCGACGTGGTGTGCACCGGCTGGCTGAGGAAATCGCCCCCCGAGAAGAAGTTGAGGCGCTATGTGAGTGCGGGCGGCGAGCGGGCGCGGCCGCCGAGGGCGCGGGCGGGGGTGCCCGGCGGCCTGCCGAGGGGCTGGGGGCGCCGGAGGAACCGCGCGGACGGGGAGGGCGGGCCCCGGGGGGTGAGGAGCGGCCGGCGCGCCCCCGGCTCGGGCCGTGTGGGGCACCTGCACACCTGTCACAGGTGCGCCGCCGAGGGGCGGGGCGGGCGGGGGAAGCTGCGGCTCCAGCTCCGCGGGGCGGGCGCGGCGGCGGCGCCTCCCCAGCAACCTCCTGTAAACTACATGCTGTATTGAAGTTTGTATTGATTGTTTTTGGAAACCGAGAGAGTTGATTCCCGGGGCCGGGGGACCATAGGTACCTTGAGCGGCCTCAGCCTGCAGGGTTGGGGGAGTGGGCAGGAGAGGGGGGCGCAGGCTGAGGGGCCGCGCGGCCCGGCCCCCACAGAGGGCGAGGCGCCTCACACCCTTTCCCCCTTCCCTTTCTCTGCCCGCCGCTCCCGGGTGGCCGCCTGCTTCCTTCCAGTCCACAGCCTCTGCATCATGGGCAGCGTCAGCGGCATGTGCAGCCCTTGTATTAAGTGACTCATTTGTTTGTCCCCCCTTCTTTCCCTTTATTCTGTATGTCTCTCACATACACCCCCACACACGCACACCACCACCACCACCACCACGATGGTGACACTGCAGTTTGGTCTGCTATAACTGGCCTGGGTTTTGTGTTGTGCAGTCCTTAGTGTCTGGGGTCGGGAGAGATCAAGGTTCTCAGTTGCCAGGTGGTGCTAACCGACAGTGTTTACTGAAATTGCTGGGACGGCTTCTCCCCTCTAGGTGAGGAACTGGCAACATCAAGGGGAAGGTGGTACAGGCTGGTGCTGAGCGGTAAGGAGTTCTGGCCTTTTTTTTTTTCTTTCCCCCACCAGAATATGCCTTGCCTGGTGGGGTCAAAGTACAAGATGGTGCTAATTACTGAGGTTTGGCTGAAATCAGCTCTAGGGTGTTCCCAGGAGTTTGGAAATGGAAATAAGGTCGCTAAAAGGTGTCAGGGTCTCCCGTTTTTTTCCCTCTTCGCTTCTCATGAAATGCCCTTGTTACACTGACTCGTGGTGCCGGACTCTGGGCTCGTTCCCACAGCGTGGAAGTGAGCTGTTGCCTTCCAGCTGCAGTGCATCAAGGGAGCTCTGAACAGACCCTGCCCTCTGTCAGCTGCACCAGTGGCTGTCCATGGGGGGAGAGGCAGAAGCTTACCAGAGTTTCCTGTCTTGGCTCCCCAGATCAGAACCAAGGGACTTTTGGCCTCTGGATTGAGGAAGTGACATTCTGTTTTTCAAAGGAAGTGTTTTTGTTGGGGAGTTGTGTGTGTATGTAAATGAAATCAGGCTCTTATTTAGATCATTTGCTGGGAAGAATCTAAGGTTTAGCAGATGACTTTTGAAAGTGGACATAGATTTAAAATATAGTAGAGATGAGGCAATGAAGTGTTCATCTCAGTGTTAAAGCTCATTTTCAGGGATGTGTGTGTCGCCAAAGAATTATAATTACTAAGAAAGAATTTTTTCTCCTTTTCAGGGTTGTATCAATTCATTAGGAAGGGTGAATATCTATATTAGATTAAGGAAAAGTAATTTGCTGTTGATGTTTTTATAAATATTAAAAAAACAAAAATCTTTGGCCCCAAAGCCCTTCTGAAAACTATCAGTACAAGTGTAATACCATACTAGCTAGTAGAATGGAGTATCCAGTAAAAATGTAACTGTTAATTGGCAAATTAGAACACTACCCTAAAGATCCTTGAAACTGTTTTTGAAACAGTTTGTAAACAATTTGACACTGTATCTATGTTTGACTGATGACTACTTCAACTCTTATCACCCAGACTCTCTTTATGATCCATTTTTTGGGTATTTTTGTTCCCGAGCAGCTTT
The DNA here is from genome assembly GCF_020826845.1 of Diceros bicornis minor. Taxonomy (NCBI): domain Eukaryota; kingdom Metazoa; phylum Chordata; class Mammalia; order Perissodactyla; family Rhinocerotidae; genus Diceros; species Diceros bicornis. Next base: position 53,081,430 of record NC_080746.1, read on the forward strand.
AGCTCAAAATAAGCAAGTTTGGAGGCCTTGGGGTCAAGCACTTTTTACACCCATTTGAACTACTTGACACCCTACAGTCATATGATGACCTCAGCCTCTTTCCCATCTTCCTTGCAGACACCCATGTGGTGTCTGACCCAACTAGCAATAGCTTTTCTTAGGCTGGGGTGTGATGTGTTCCACTGGTATGGCTGGAAGTCTCTCCCACTGTGAAAGTTCATTTCCCTTAGTTAAAACTGAGCTAAACTCCTGGAGAACAGTCTGCCTTTATATCTCCTTTTTTTGGGGGGGTGAGGGGGAGTATTGGGAATTTCTGCCCCCTGTTTTAAGTTAGAACTCTACCAGTTCCTCTGTTCATTAGAGGCCCAAGTTCATTAGAACCAAACTTGGAAAAAAGTGTTTCCCAGCCCCATTGCTAAACACATAGCCCAAAATAGCTGGTTCTTCTGCTATGTATAATAGCCATGTGGTGTTACAGATTGATAAATCTCCATTATAAAATGTATCGAGCATCTGAGATAAGAGAAAAGCAGTTTATGAAATAAGATTACAACTATTTAAAATTATTTTTAAAAACCTAGATCGTATTTAATCTGGGGAGGGGGTACGTATAGAGAAAAAACAACTTAGAAGAAATTATGGCAAATGTTATCAGGGATTAACTTTAAGGATTTTTTTCATCAGCCTTTTCTAATTTATTAATCATAAGAAAGTGTAAAAAGGTCTATTCAGTATTTGTTGTGTACCCTAGAGGAATTACAAAAAGTGACCTCTGGAAAATGGTGAGTATTGCCTCTGGGGCATCATGATATGGTTGCGGTAGGAGGCTGGCAGAAGGAATAGCCCGCCCATCATGCTGCACTGTGTGTGTGTGTGTGTGTGTGTGTGTGTGTGTGTGTGCGCGCGCGCGCGCGCGCGGGCGTGCACGCGTGCGTGCACACGTGTGAACACACACATATATACATGTATATAAAGCTGAGACCAGAATTTCTTGGTGGAAAACATATTTTGTGACATACAGTGCTCTGTAATTTTCTGCTAATTTCATTGGGGTCAAAGATTTCTGGAAAAAGATTGGCAGCAGCACTGCCCCCTAGTGGCTAATTTTGAGAACGTTGTGTATTGATTCTAATGAATAACTGCTTTAAGGAAACTGTTTATTTTAATTTTATCTATTCAGTAAACTTATTTATTAAATATCTGTGTCCCAGCCACCTGGATTAAATGCTGAGAATAAAAATTAAGCCAGCCCTTCAGTCTTAGCAGATGACCTTGCCTCCTCCTTCACAAAGAAAATTGAATCTATCAGGGAGTAACTGTCTGCACACACTGCACCAAAGTTCCAAATTTACATGTATCTACGTGGCTCCTTTTCTTTTTCCTTCTTCTTAGAGTAGATGAGGTGCCCCTTCTAACTATGCTGACCCTGCTACCTGTGCTCTGGATCATATCCTCTCCTACCTTTTCAGATAATTCTTCCCCTTTCTGTCATGAATCTTCACCTTCTTCCCCCTACCTATTCCTTTCCATTGATATTTAAACATACTTCCCTTTGACAAAATTCTCCCTCAATGTCACACCCTTTCTTCTCACTGTGGTTTCTCCTTTTCTTTAGGGCTAAACTTGTTAATGATTGTTTTTACTGTCTCCATTTCTGCTACCTTCTTCTCACTGGGCTCCAGTCTGAAACCTAGTTTGTCATTTCCCTAAAACTGTTCTCAGAAAAGCACCAGTGACGCCTAGGTCACAAAATTCAGAGGTTTGTTTTTCAGTCCTCGTTTTATCTCTTCACTGCCTGGTCACAGTGGCCTGCTCACTCTTTCTTGAAGCACCTTCCTCTTGTCTTGAGTGATAACCATATATGCCTGGTTTTTCTCTTTTTTTGGCCACTCTGAGTCTCTTTTGCTAGCCTGACCCTCTGTACCCAATCCTTAAAGGTTGAAGCTCCTTGATAGTCACAGTGGCTGTGGTCTAGGGTCTTTTCTCCTCCTCGGAGATCTCGTCCATTCTCTTGGCTTCACTTATCATTTGCATGCTGGTTATTATCAAGTTAAACTTCCATCCCAGAGTTGTGTTCTGAACTCCAGGCTCGCATATGCTCTTGTTACCTGGACAGCTCTACTTGAATGTCTCTCAGTGAACACAAACTTACCGCACCCAAAACTAAACCCTTATTTATTTCTCTCTTCTTCATCCCATGTCTGCTCAGTAAATGGTGCCACTGACCACCCACTTGCTCAGATGCGAAACTTGGGAATCGTCCGAGACTCCCTGTCACCCACCATTCCACATCTAATCTTTCCCCAAAACCCATTAGAGCTATCATCCATATGTCTTTTTCTATATGTTTCATCATCCCCACTAACATAACTCTTCAGATAATCATTTTGATAGCCATCTGTTGAGCACTTACTCTGTGCCAGGCATTATGCTTAGACCACTGATCTCTTAATTTAATCCTTTTAACTGAATATGAGAAGGGAAGCCACTTGCCCAGCATCACCCAGCTTTGACCCAAAGCCTGAGCTTTCTTCTTTTTAATTAAATATTTTATTTTGAGGTAATTGTAGATGCACAGCTAGTTGTGAGAAGTAGTAAAGAAAGATCCCATGTACCTTTTACCCAGTTTCTCCTAATGGTAACATCTTTTTTTTGTGTGTGTGTGAGGAAGATCAGCCCTGAGCTAACATTTGTGCTAATCCTCCTCTTTGCTGAGGAAGACCGGCTCTCAGCTAACATCTATTGCCAGTCCTGCTCCTTTTTTTTTTTTGTCCCCCAAAGCCCCAGTAGATAGTTGTATGTCATAGGTGCACATCCTTCTAGGTGCTATATGTGGGACTCGGCCTCAGCATGGCTGGAGAAGCAGTGCGTGGGTGCGCGCCCGAGAGCCGAACCTGGGCCGCCAGTAGCGGAGCGCGCCGCACTTAACCGCTAAGCCACGGGGCCGGCCCCCTAATGGTAAGATCGTGCAAAACTACAGTACAATATTATAATCAGGATATCAACAGTGGTACAGTGAAGATACAGGACATTTCTATCACCACATGATCCCTCATGTTGCCCTTTTATAGTTACCTCCACTACCATCCCATTCCCACCACATCTTCCACCCATGACAACCACTAATCTGTTCTCCATTTTTATAATTTTGTCATTTCAAGAGTGGTATATATAAAGGAGTTCATACAGTACATAACTTCTGGGGATTGGCTTTTTTCATTCAGCATAATTCTCTGGAGATTCATCCAAGTTGTTGCATGTATCACTAGTTTATTCTTTTTTATTGCTGAATAATAGTCCATAGTATGGATGTACTGCAGTTCATTTGTTTATCTGTTCACCCATTGGTTTTAATTTACATTTCCCTTATGGCTAATGATAGTGAACATGTTTTCATATGATTATTTGACTTCTGTACGTCCTCTTAGTTCAGATGTCTCTCTTCGTCTTTTGTCCATTTTCTATATGATTTTTTTTTTTTTTTTACTGTTGAGTCTTGAGAGTTCTTTACACACTCAAGATACTAGCCCTTGCAAAAGATGTGGGGGGTGTGTGTGTGTGTGTGTGTGTGTGTGTACATATATATGTACACACACACACACACACACACACAATGGAATATTATCCAGCCATGAGAAAGAAGGAAATCCTGCCGTTTGTGACAACATAGATAGACCTTGAGGGTATTATGCTAAGTGAAATAAGTCAGATTGAATAAGTTCTGGAGATCTTAGGCGTAGCATTGTGGTTATAGTTAACAGTACTATATTTTATAGTTGAAAATTGCTAAGAGAGTAGATCTTAAATGTTCTGATCACAAAAAAGAAATGGTAATTATGTGATGTGGTGGAGGTGTTAGCTAATGCTGTGGTGGTAATCATATTGAAATATATAAGTGTATCAAATCAACATGTTGTACACCTTAAACTTATACTGTGTTATATGTCAATTATAGCGCCAATAAAGCTGGGGCGGGGGGAAGAACAGGGGAAAGGGAGGTCTTCAGAAACTAGAGTGAATTCAAGATTTGTTTCTAGACCATGCTAGGCAGCCAGGGCTTTATTCCAACAGATCAAGTATTTTAAATTAATGTTCTATCTGGTCCCAATTCCTGGGATAGAGAAACAGATGGAAATTCCGTTTAGCAGCTTTCTGTTCTGTGGTCCTAATCACTGGATTGGTTCTTTGATTGTGTTTACAACATCGAAGAGATTGTTCTAACCCAGGGCCAGTCTCCTGAGCTTCTTGTCACTAGCATTGGATCAAAACTCCTCGTTTGGAAGCAACCCATGTGTCTATCAACAGATGAATGGATAAAATGTGGTGTGTACATGCCATGGAATATTAGCCTTGAAAAGGAAGGAAATTTTGACACATGGACATACTACAACATGGATGAACCTTAATGACATTATGCTAAGTAAAATAAGCCAATCACAAAAGGACAAATACTATATGATTCCACTTATATGAGGTACCTAGATGAGCCAAATTCATAGAGACAGAGAGTAGAAAGGTAGTTGCCAGGATCTGGGCGCCGGGGCAGAATAGGGAGCTGTTGTTTAATGGATGCAGAGTTCTAGTTTTGCATGATGAAAAGAGTTCTGGAGGTGGATTGTGGTGATTCACAACAAAGTGAATGTATTTAATGCTGCTGAACTGTACACTTAAAAATGGTTAAGATGGTAAATTTTATGTGTATTTTACCACAATTTAAAAAAAATTACTCCTCATTTGCTAAGGGTTAGTACTTGGCACTGCTACTACTTCTCATCCAAGGGGAAAAGACAGGATGGAATCTCTGTAACCTTGAACAGTAATGGAATAGTCTCTCAGAGATATTTAAGGACCAGAGGCAGTTAAGTTGTACAAAGCAGGAACACAGGCCTGTTGCTTTGCTTAATGAAACAACTTTGATGTTGCTTTCTGTCTCTAGCTGGCCTTTCGCTAGCTGGAAGGGAATAATGGAATATAGTAACTTCAGGCTTATGAAAAATGCTGAGAAATATAGGTTCCTAACCAGGCTACTGCCTGTATCCACATTAACGTTGGCAAGTGTTTATAGAGTATATTTTGTATCCTTTCCCTCTCCAAGGGAATAAGTCAATACTCACCCTGCCTTCAAGAAAATTGCAGGCTAGGGAGACCAGAAGTATACAGGTGAAACAGAGTGATGCCCTTATATAGAGTTACATGGTCCAGGTAGCAAGTTGAGTAAAGGCAAGAGCTCTGAGCATGGAAAAAAATTGAAAGGGCTTCCTGGAGTAGGAGGTAGGGATGTGAGTTGGACTCAAAAGATTAGGACCTAGGAAGGAACATGGCAATTAAGGTGGGAAGGGGTCAGTGCACAGGGGTTGTGGAGGGAAGGGAAAATCCATCTAGGGTAGAGGAGTCTATAGTGGAAATCAAAAAGAGGTTTGAAAAGTAAATGAAGAGCTAAGGGGGATAGTCCATAAAATGCCTTTGATGGTAGGATGACATTTATTAAGAACATCACTCTAACTCAGTAAGTCTTTGCCTCTCAGATACACACTCTTTCAATGGGAAATGTCAATGGTGTGTTGACATTGTTTTTCATCAGAAAATCTCTGTCTTAGTGTTTCAAGGGGCTTTCGGTTCTTGAGCAAATGACTTGATTCTCTGAGTCTACTTCCTTGTCTGTAAAATTGGAGTAATACTTCTTACTTCACTGGGTTTGAGAATTTACTAGGATAACAAGGAAAAAGAGCCTTAGCACAGTGTCTAGCCCATAGTAGGAATTTAATATTAGAGGATGTGGCAGTAGGGGCTGACCTCGATTTATATTTGTTAACCCTTTCATAGAAATTCTGAACATGAGTATGGGTGTCTTCACATCCTTTTCAAATTTGGGCCAGACCTGAAGTTTTCAATGTCAGAATGTAAGTGGAATTCCCAAGCTAGATATTACATCAAGTTCTAAGGAGTTAATTTTTCCTGAAAGGAATATCTCAAGAGTCTCCTGTTCCAGGGAAGGGAAATGAAATCACTTGGGGGTTTGTCTGACACTGTAACCTTGACCAGTCCCTGGAAAGTATTTGTGCGCTAGGGGATGTAAAGATCAATGTGTGAGATTCTGGAGCCCATGTTTGAGAATGGTTTAAAATGCAAAAACTTCCCAGTAAGTGATAATCCTTTAAAACTCAGATGTCTCCTACCCTCCTACCCCCCTTCAAAGTGAGTCCCCTTCTTGGCTTGATTCCATGGCACTTTTGTTCACTTCTAGTTTGGCATTCTCACCTTGGGTTTCTGTCTCTCTCCCTTTGCTAGATTATGAGCACTTTACATGATAGTGTAAGCATCCCTCTTAGAGCTTGGTGCAGGCTTGGTGCCACTTGTCCAGCACCAGCTATATGTAAGACACTTTCAAAGTCTTCGTCATTTATTCTTTACAACTACCCCTCCCCCCCCACCTTATGCTTGCTTCTTTTTATCTACCGGTTGTCAAAAGAGTGAGTGGGTTCCTTAGTCTCCTTCAGAGTGATCAATTAGGGTATTTTTTAGTATCGTTATGAGCGCACATGTTTAAACACATCTGATATGAATCTATTCTAATTGTTATCCTTATTGATGGTCAGATTATACTATCTTTAGCCAGTGGAAGCTTATTCAAGTTGGCTTTTGAGTCCTCTTGATGTGTCATTACTAGTATTTGATAGTTCCTTTGTTACCTGGTATGACAAGATGTTCCAGGTTTATCTTGTACGCTTCCTGATCCAGACCTGGAATCAGCCATTTCCTCAAAGAGTCCTTTCCTTTTAGTAAAAATGGTATGTAGAAACCCACAAGGGCATTAAGGGGTGCTTATTGCTATTGGGTTGGTCACACACTTAGTTCATGTTGATTATAACCATGTAAAAAATATCTCTTTTTTCACGGTGAATATTTTCATTTACTTCCACATAGTATTTTTTCCAGTTTTTAGTTAATTTAAAATTTAATTTAATTTGAAATTTCAGTCATACACAAAAGTGGAGAAAATGGTCTGTCTAATGAACACCAGTTCACACAGTTTCAAAATTTTCAGGATTTCATCACATTTGTTTCATCTATCCCTTTTACCGTTTCTTTGCTGAAATATTTTAAAGCAAATCCCAGACATGTACATAAGTCTTCTAAATATCATGCAAGTGAGTGTATCATACCTTATATACACATTTCCCCTGGTTAGACATTTATGTTACTTCTAATTATTCACTATTATATAAAATAAAATACAAGTCTGTTCTGTTATACGGGTGGCACTTCTGAGAGTTTCACCCCAGCTGATGATCCATAGCATTTAGGTATCATTAACTGTCACCACAGTTCACTTGGAAGATTTTCTTGGACAGGCAATCAGTATATCTTTCCTTAGCTTGCCTTAGAAGAATGTGCCAGTTGGAGCTCTGCTGGCTTTCAAAAGCAAAGGATTTAAGTGCTAAATTTAAATATAGTAGAGAGGCTTATTTTCTTGTGATGATTATAGGAATGAATCTGTTGATTTGGTCTTTTGATACAATTTTCTAGAGGAAACAATGGGTGTAGGCTAGATATATATATATACCTTTTTGGATGCCAACAAAGGCTATAATGTGTTGAGTTTAATGCCTATTAGAAGTCTTTCTGAAGATACTGTCGTTAACAAATAGTAAGAGTCTACAATGTACATAATATTCCCCTCTGAGTTTATAATCTTGTTGGGAAGCAACTTGGATTATAATGGCCAAATGGCAAAGACCAGTGCTGTAGAAGCCCAGAAGAGATTGGTCTAGTGTGGTCAGTGAGTTCAGTGTCACAAGACCACTGTTTGGATTTTACTTGCTGGGTAATCTGCCATTTCACCTTTCTGCACCCATTTCCTCATACATTCTTAGGACTCGGTTCACGTGTCACCTTGGGGCAGCCTTTGCTGCCCTGCCCTCCTCATCAGAATGAGTTACGGAACCCCTTCTCCATGCTCCTGTGTCCTTATGCCTTAGTACCACTAACTGTTGGTTTATGCTGTGCGTCCTCCAGACTGGTAGCTTCCAGAGTACACCATGTCCTTTGTTCTTCCTTGTAGCCCTGGTACCTAAAGCACAATAAGTTACTGGTTGACTAGTATTTTATTTTTGATTAGTATTTTAAGTTTTGAATAAATCTTACTTTAGGATCAGTTACATTTCTTTGGAGAAGAAAGAGCTTGACCTAGAATTGGATTGAAAGTCCAACTTTTTAGCAACAGGTTTTGGAACTTTCATGGTATAGGCTATTAAAAATTGAATTTGGGGGGAGTAATACTTAAATTTCACTCATAATAAAGTTATTGTAGACACAGAAGATTACAAAAAACAAATAGCAATATTAGAGCACACCCATAGTACTTCTACCATGGCATAAATGTTGTTAACATTTTAGTTTATTTCCTAGTCTCTTTTTTTCTGTTTATATATGCTTTGTATATTTTACAAAATCACGATAAGATTCTACCACCTTTTTTATGCTTTAAAATATTGAAAAACAGTTCCCTGTGTTACAAAATAGCCTTCTAAAACATGTCCTTCAGTGGCTGCTTGGGCAAAATGACATAACACAGAGCTTCTCAAACATGTGTAATGTAAGGACACTTGAAACAAACATTTTTAAAGGTTCTTGAATGTTAAAATATCTTTGTTATTATGTTACCGAAACGTCTATAAATAAAATCTATGAGGTATAAATATATACTTACCTCTCTTCTACAACTATAAAACCAAAACAGATTTACAAATTAAATATAAAACTTAAGAACCAATATAATTCACATTAACAACAATAGATATTTTGCTGAAACTAAATTACTGCTTAAAATGTGAATATGGCCCTTATTCCTTGAGCGTCTTCTGTGTCTTATTCTTTTCTCCCACCACATTTCTGTGTTTGAACCACAGTGAAACTTTGGTTTGTATAGCAAGCCATTTGGCTTTTCATTGGTTTGACCACATTGTTTATATACAGTCACCTCTGTCTTTTCTCATTAGTTATTGGTGTATAAAAATTAAGGAACTTAATACTTGACATCAGTAAGATTATGAATGCAAATCCTAGTAGTCAAGGAGCAGCATTCACTTATAAGATGATTGTTCAGATGATCAAGACTATGCTTATATATTTTAAGATCACTCTTGAGATGCAAACTGAATATTGGAAAAAATTTTTGAAATGGATTTGCAGATCCCTAGGAATATGTCTTTGGACCCTATATAGAAAAATCCTGGTGTAACTGTAAAAGGCATGGGCTCTGAGGCTAGTTTTGGGTTGGAATCCAAACTAATCCCCCCATGTGCTTTGTGGGCTTGGGCAAATTTTGTAATCTTTCAGAGCTTTAATTTCCTCATCTGTGAAGTGGAGACAAGGGTAACTTTAACCAGTTAATTGAACAGTTTTAACTCAGGGGTGCAAACATGAACGCTTTTATTTTTCTCCAGTCAGAACCCCCAGCTGTGCCTGGTCAAAATCTCCCTTCTCAAACTCTAGGGGACAGATCCCTTGATGATACCTCAAGGGCAGAATCCATAACCTTCTGGTCACTCTGGCTTTTTGAAAGTCCACCATTTTAAAATTTCAATATAGCTAATTGAAAGCTTTTCCCACTCTTATTACTGACCAGACTTGTGGCTCTGGGGATGCGAAGTGGGAAGAGGTAGATTTGGTTTGTTTTTCTTGGTTTGTTTTTCTCCTCCTCTTTCCCATCTTCACCTTGGAGAGTACAGGGTGGGAGGACATGCAGTCTCTCGGGATGCCTCTGCCCTGCTCTCTTCTAGGTTCCAGTTGTTCTGGTGTGTAGGGTTGGGCAGGAGAGAGAGGGACAGGGTAAGTGTCTCTTAAATGGCTGTTGTTGGGTGCTCCTTGAAGACATTTACTGGTTGCCTGACCAGCACTACCTGTGTGTACACTCCCCTGCTTGTGAGTTCTTTGCAGGGGAGGCTTTCCTGCTGCGTGGTCTCCAGACCTGGAGAGGACACAGCTGAGATCCACTTGCTTACTGGACAGCCCTCTTGTGTGGGGAACTGGTAAGAGGGTTTAAGGTCAGCAACTTCCATGCGACTGCATGATGCAGGGGGCTTGCATCTGTGCCAAACAATGGGGTAACAGCATTGCTGTCTCCCCTTCCCCTGTTCAGAATGGTGCAGGGCAGAACTGTAAGTCAACTGCCTGAGCAGATATTCATCAGGCATTACAATTTTTAAAAAATCTTGCCGCAGTCCTTTTCTTCGTTCGTCCTTAGTCTCTGTAACTGATTTTCTTAAAGGAGCCCACTGTGGGGGTAAGGAGAGTACCACCCCAAAATACAGCCCTACCCACTGGGTGAAGGGATCCATGGTTTCCCCTCCCTTCTCTACTCTTCTTTTGTGGACTGGGGAGGGGGAGGGGCAGTGCAGGGGCACAGGTGATGGTTGGCTTAGAAGGTCTCATACTGTAGCTTCTTAATAAGTTCTTGAATTAGCCCAGCCCCAGTTACTGACTGCTCTCCTTACCTTGTGGAGAACTTACCTCCTCTCTATCCTTAGCTCTGGGTTCTATTTGCCAATTCTGGGGCAACTGGAAAAGTCTCACTCAACATTCACTTACGTAACTACCTTATAGATTGCTGTGGTGTTAAGTAGGATAATGCTAGGCACATTGTAAGCACTCTGTAAATGGCAACTGTTAGATTTATTGCAGTGCCAAATTTATTTGGCTCTTCTGTTGTTGGACATTTAGGTAGTTTACTATTTTCCATTGTTTTTAAATAATGCTGTGATGATCTTTATAGCAAAGATTTTTATCCTTAGGACAAATTCCTATAAATGGAATTTCTAATTCAAAGAGTGCAGTTATTTGCAAGGTTTTTGATACTTCATGTCAAATCACCTCTCGGAAAGGATAGAGTTTTGATTTTCCTGATTCTTCTTTGATATCAGATATTATAATTTTTAAAAATGCTTGACAATTTGACAGGTGAAAAAGTAGTTCCTTGTTCTAATTTGGATTTCTTTGATTGCTACTGATTTGAATATTGACTCATATTTTTTTAACGAGTTGCCTGTTCAAATGATAGGTGCTTTTTGATGTATAATTGATATAACTGGGAAGACTGAGTGGCTTTGTAAAAAAGGGAACTTGGAATAAGTTGAGCAGGGAATCTCCAGCAGTAGGGAGGGAAAACATTGACCAGACCTGACCAGACGTTCCTCTTATTTAGCATTTCCCTTCTGAGACCTTTTTAGCTCCGATCCACAGATTTCCCCGCTGCAGCCTTCTGATCTTAATTCGGTTTCAAGGCCTACCTCAAATGTCACCTGCTTGTGCCACTTCCTGATTTCCTCCTGAAAGAGGCTTGTCTTCCGACATCATCCTGCCGTACTTCTGTACAGCTGCAGCTCTTATAACATTGCAGTGAGACTGTTTTTAGATGTCTCTCCCCTTAATTACATGGGCTCCTCAAAGGCAGTGATTTTTCTTCTATGACCTGGTGTTTGCACAGAGGCACTCAAGGAGAAGATAAGGTGATGAATAGGAATCATCCTTGCTCTCTGGTAGCTCACAGTTTATCAAGGAAAATAGGCATCGAAACTCACTAAATATAATGGAGAGTGTTCTGCTATACTAGAGGCTGTGGTAAGTGTTGCAGGCAAGTGGAATAGAGAGATTAATTCCACTTGGAATGGGGCAGTATGAGAGAAAGCTACAGAGAAAATGATGGTGGAGCTAGGCTTTGTAAAAGGAGTAGGAGTTCATCCAGCAGATGAGAAAAGAACATTTCAAGTAATGAGAACTACAGGCTTAACTAAAGGCCTAAAGATATGGGGACATGGATATTGAGGAAAATGTATGGATGGGGAAGGATGAAGAATGAGGTTCAAGAGGCCCCCTCTGTTCTCCCTACAACCCCATCTTCATTACCTTTACTCCGCCTGATCCCTTTGCTTTGTCTGGAATATCTTCTCTCTCCCCTGACTCCTCGGACCCTATCAATCATTCTGCAAAAATTACTGAATACCTATTATGTACCATGGACCAAGGGAAAGAGGCAGAAATGGGTTCCTGGATAACTCTGAGTGGCATCGTGGGCATGTTAGCCCCATATTGAAAATCTAGACAAGTGATGTCTTACCCAAATTCTTTTTGGACTGCCCATATTCTTCCAAAGAACTGAGACAATTTCTATTATAGCAGCTGTAGATAAAATAGATATTCTTAACAATCAAAAAAATGTTGTAATTTATTTAGTCCCCTGTGATAGCATAAGAGTTTCTCTCAAACCAGGCCAAGACAATCAAAGAAAATGTAGCTTCATATTTTTCTATAACTGATCTGCTTCTTCTCTATCAGTTCCCATCTGTTGTCCCAGTTACTTTTTCTTCATAATAAATCTTTGGACATGATAAAGCATGCCCAAAACTTAGTGCCGTAAAACAACCATTTTGTTTTGCTCACAGATGCTGTGGGTCAGGAACTCAGATAGGGCATGGCAGGGACTTGTTTATACTCCCCAGTGTCTGGGTCCTCAACTGGGAAGACTTGAATGGCAAGGAGTGCCTCAACTGCTAGGAACTGGAATGTTCTGGAAGTGTTCATAACTGTCACCAGGGTTGGGGTGACTCAGGCTCTGCTTGGCTGGGGCTGTTGACTAGAGCACCTACAAGTGGCCTCCACATGCAGCCTTGGCTTCCTCACAACATGGCAGCCTCTAAGTAATCAGGCTAATTACATGGTGGCTCAGGGGCTCCAAAAGTGAATGTCTTAGTGGCCAAGATGGAAACTTCATGGCCTTTTTTAATGGCCTTGCTTTAGAAGTCACACAGTGTTAACTTTGCCATACTCTAGTGCTCAAAGGAGTCACAGACCCACTCAGATTCAAGGAAAGGGAACATAGACTCTTAAATTCTTGGTAGATGGAACATCAAAGAATTTGTGGCCATTTTTTAAAAGTGCCATAATACTATTTTAATTTTTCAAGGTAAACAGTCTGCTTTGAATATTTTCAAAGTTCAGCTGCCTAAACAAAGGTTAAAAATAAATACTTCATCTTTCAGAGATCTGCCCACTTCCCTTTCTCCACCTCAAAATCTTGTTTGCTCAGGGCAGGGATTTTGTCTGCATCATTTATCTCCAAATCTTCATCAACCTAGAACAGTGTTTGGCAAATAGTTGATGCTTAATACCTGTTACTGACTGCTTAATAAGAATGCTTGCCATGTCTTTGTGTGAATTGGAGAGAAGAGGATGTCTATGTGGATATCCATATTGATATCCATGTGATGTCCTCTGCTTCACTGTCTACTTTGGAATGTATCCTGGAGTTGTCTGTTGAGTTGTAACTAATTCTGTCTGTCCTTTGGGAATGATGTGCAGGAACCCACTATGAAGGTTGTGGTGCTTGACATTTGTTTCAGAGTCCCTGTACACTGAGAACTCTTTGCTCCAACCACAGACATCTACTGGTCCACCAGTCACTTAGCAACTTCTAGCTGCCCTGCATGCCATGCTCAGCCTTTAGGGAGTGAGCAGTGCTGCCCCAGCTCATCTTTCTGGCCTCTTTCTGCTGTTCCATCCAAGCACCTGCTCCCATACCATATATTGGCACAGAGCTGAAGAATGAACTTGAGTAGCCTGAAGCCCACCCCCATGTTATGTATAGGAAAATGGAGTCTCAATATTTCTGAAGCTCATTGCTCCCTGAGTTGAACCTGCTTTGGAGAGGAGGAGGAGTGTGTATGTGGGGAGCGGGTATGTGCATGAGCACCACTATGCTTTTGTTCACCCGTTCTATCCTTTTTCCTCCCCAAAGGGCCGGGCTTCTCTTTACTTCCCCTTCCACGGCCAGGGCTTCTTGTATATCACCTCCTCCTTCCCAGCTCAAGCTTAGCTGCCAGTAGAGAGGCACTTGATACATGGCGTACGTGAAGAGAACCTGCTCTGTCAACAAGGGGACACAAATTAGGAAGCATTTAAAAAGTCTTGTAACAATTATTCTCCATTACGTTGCAGCCCCGGTCTAAACTATTTATAGACTAGCTTCCTTCTGCCAAACCTTATTTTCACAACACCAGTACCGTAAGTTTGTACCAGGAAGATGTGGGAGCATCATCAGGACTCGGAAGTGCTGCCCTGTCCTTGTTGCTGACTTGAAGGAGTGAATCCTTGAGCGTGTTTTCTCTTCAGTAAAATTAGGATATACTACCAGTCTTCAACTGGCAGCGATTACAAGTGTCACATGATTATTAAGTGAATATTTGGATGATTTGCACAGTAATCAATTTCCCATCCCATTCTTCCTAAAGTTCCCAACATTAAGTGTTTCTGAATGACCTGAGAAGCTTTAAAAATTACAAATGCCATCCTGCTCTGGTATAAGTAAATCAGAACCTCTGAGGGATGGGGCTCAGGAATGTGTGTTAGAAAGTTAATTCCTGTGACTTTGTGTACCCCTGCTTAAAAACCTCTGCAAAAAAAAAAAAAAAAAACTAGAAATACAATATTGTAGTGTTCTGGGAGCAAGTCTTTTTATGAGATTGTCTAAGGCTTCTGTTTAAATTGGACTTGACCAGGGCCGGCCCCGTGGCTTAGCGGTTAAGTGCGCGCCCTCCGCTACTGGCGGCCCGGGTTTGGATCCCGGGCGCGCACCACGCACCGCTTCTCTGGCCATGCTGAGTCCGCGTCCCACATACAGCAACTAGAAGGATGTGCAACTATGACATACAACTATCTACTGGGGTTTTGGGGAATAAAAAGGAAGAGGATTGGCAATAGATGTTAGCTCAGAGCCAGTCTTCCTCAGCAGAAAGAGGAGGATTAGCACGGATGTTAGCTCAGGGCTGATCTTCCTCACAAAAAATAAATAAATAAATAAATTGGACTTGACCAAGTTAGAAGTCACTTATTTGCAGCTTGTTGTCATGGGTTCCAGAGTAATAGCCTTGCCAAGCCTGGTTTCATTTATGTTAAACCCTTTTTAAACCAAAGGGACAGACGCAAAGTGCCTCCTTATTTGCATGAATGTCCATGTCAGGGTTTTGTATTAACTGGATTTGTGGTTGGTGAGCTTTGAGCATAAGTGCTATGCTCTTTTGTTACGGCAATTGGTGTGTGTCATGTTAGTGTAAACTGTACCTCTAAAGCCGCCTGTTCCTGAACTAATGAATTTGTGTGGTGATGGACACATAAGGATCTATATTATCCTGAAGAGAACAAAACAGTATTATCTTATCCTTATACAAAGTTACTGTGCAACAAATGCCTTAAGTGCCTGCCGTGTGCAAGGACCACTGGTAGGCATTGTGAGGGATCAGAGCATTATAACAAGGAGTCATACAAAACTGATAGTATTGGTGACCTGTGGGGATTTAGGTGGGAGGGAGGGTCAGAGGGGCTTCAACTTTATAGTGTCTCAATTATTTTTTTTTAATAACTACTTTTTTGAGAGATAATTCACGTACCATGAAATGGACTATTTTAAAGTGTACAATTCAGTGCTTTTAGTATATTTACAAAGTTGTATGACCATCACCACTATCTAATTCCAGAACATTCTCACCCCAAAAGGAAACTCCATACCCATTAAGCAGTTGCTCTCCATTGTCTCCTCCTCAAAGTCCATGGCAACCACTCATCTGCTTTCTGTCTCTATGGATTTGCCTATTCTGGATATTTCATATAAATGGAATCATATAATCTGTGACCTTTTGTGTCTGGCTTCTTTCATTTAGCATGTTTTCCAGGTTCATCCATGTTGTAGTGTATATATACTGCATTCCTTTTTATGTTTGAACAATATACCATTGTGTGAACATATCGCATTTTGTTTAACGTGATTGTTAAGTGAATGCTCGGATGATTTGCATGGAAACTAGTTTCCCATCCCGTTCTTTCTAAAGGACCCAGTGGAATTGCTAGGTCATATGGTAACTCTCTGTTTAACTTTTTGAGGAACTGCCAAACCATTTGTCTCAATTTTTTTAATAAGAAGAATATATTCATATACTATTTTTGTACTTATGAATCAATTTTTAAATTACTTTTAAAACAGAACAGAAAGTATTACGGGGGATGCTAAGAAGAGTGTATACCCGGGTTTTGATTGTATTCTCTGGAACTTACCAAGTTCTGTTGCCTCTTAATTTTTGATAAAGCCAAAGAATCAAAACAGTAGAAGAGCTACTTCTCTTCTATCAGAGTCTCTAAAAGAAACGATGGAGAAGAGCATAGACTTGTTCTTCATGTCAATCTCAGATGTTTCCCCCACAGTAAAATGTTCTCTTCTTTGTTCTGATCTCAGGCCATCTAGATTGAAACTCTGTCCTGGCACTTAACACATTCTGCCAAGGAGCTAGTAGTGTATATACCTCTTTCCTGCTAGATTATGAGGACCTTGAGAGCAAAGACTAAGTCTTATGCTCATGTTTGTACCTACTGTATTTGTACCATAGAGCATATGCTTAATATATACCCATTAAATATTGATTTGAATTATATTAACATCCTTAGACTTTCCAAGTTGATATTAAGAGGAAAATTCTTTTCTGACCAAGACATCCCTAGTTCACTTCTCTGTTAAGTGGAGTTTCTCGTTCTTCTGTTTTTACCCAAAGAAGTATGGTTTAAGGCAAGGTAACAGTTCACATTTTCTTCTTTTTTTAACAAAACAAAAATAAACAAGACTAGTGGTGGGAACACGATCATTGTATTACTTATTATGAAGCTATTTTCTCTAAGGATGTCCATAGCTCTGAAGGAAGAAGGTTGGTAGAGAGCATTTGGATAAAGATAAAAGAAATTATTTTCTAAGACTATATGTAAGCCATATATATAACTATATATTCATATATATGACTATCTAAGTCATATATACACATATATATGTATGTATAGAATACATACATATATATAGGTAGATATAGAAAAAAGTATGGATTTTCCTATTCATATAGATAGATTTGTCTATATATATATATATATATATATATGGGATACTGTTCTGAGCACTTCTTGTGTATCATCTCATTTAATCGTCACAGCAGCCCTAAGAGATAGACACTTTTATTTTCTCTATTTTATGAATAAGGAACTGAGGAACAAGGAATTTAGGAAATTTGCTAAGGTTTCTCCATTAAAAAAGAAAGGAAAGGGGCCAGCCCGGTGGTGCAAGCTGTTAAGTGTGTGCGCTCCACTGCGGCGGCCCGGGGTTCGCCGGTTCAGATCCCGGGCGCACACCAACGCACCGCTTGTCAGGCCACGCTGTGGCGGCGTCCCATATAAAGTGGAGGAAGATGGGCACAGATGTTAGCCCAGGGCCAGTCTTCCTCAGCAAAAAAAAAAAAAAAAGGAGGATTGCAGATGTTAGCACAGGGCTGATCTCCTCACGAAAAAAAAAAAAAGAGAGATTTTGACCCCAAGCAATCTTCCCCCAGTGCCTGGCTGCCCTCTCTATAAAGAATAAGCATATGTTTTTATTGGACAAATCTGAGTTTGAATCCTGGCTCTACTATTTAGTAATAATAAGACCTTGGGCAAGTTATCTTGTCTCGCTGAGCATCCTTTGTACATGGGGTAGTTGGCAGACTGTGAGTGAATTTCCTCATTCCATTTTAATTGCCTCTGCCACTTCTTTGTGCCTATGTCTCCGCTAACATCACACAACATGACAGTGGTGGGATATGAGAATGATGGCAGATTTCAACTAAAATTCTTCAGAGTTTGGTTGTGTAATAAGTGAACTATTCAACACGTCATTTTCTGGCCATGTTGACAACTTTGCTTTCTCAACTCACTAAGAGACCACTGTTACTATGGACTTAATTCTGACCCAGTGGGAGATATCTTGGTAATATAAACTTGATGAGAGCTTGGGAATGTGATGGTCAGTTTAGTTTGCTATCAGTGAAGAGAGAAAATATTGTACCCCAGACTTTAGGAATGCATATTTCAGAAAGTATATATCTTAAAATCTTGATCAGCGCTAGTACATCTAGAGAAGATGACCAGGGGATTGGGTGGGAAACATGTCAAAAAAGGGGTAGTGGGAAACCCAGAACCCTTTTGGTGTGAGGAAAAGAAGAGGAAGTAGATTTATTTCCTTCCAGCTGTATTTCCTGTGTTTCAGTGCTTGAATTAATGAAGGCTGTATCTTATTCCTGCTTCCCATGGAAATGATAGTATTCCCTATATAATTTACTGTCTTTTCTGGAAAGCTATTTTTAAAGTCAGACCAAAGTTATATTAAATGTATTTTTTGAGAAACATTAGTCTAGAGAATCTGAGAGGCATGAGACTTTTGCTATGAGTAGAAGAATCATGGCTCATAACCACTAGTTTTGATCTCAAACCATTGATCCTATTGGAATTCCTTGTTATTAGTAGACACAAATAAATGTTTTCGGCTCCCAAATCTACAGGAACTTTATTCAAAGTAGTTGAACAGTATTTTCCAGTGCTTTGGGCTGTTATAAAAGTAGAGTTTATTATTGCTAAGTCTAAGGGGCTCATGATTACAATTGGCTGTGAAAAGGTAGAAATGAGTCCATTTCCATGCACAGTGACTTAACTTCTTGTAGAGAACTATGCAATACACAGAGACTTACATAGTTGCTGTTCGTGGAAGGTTTGTTAGGCATAAAAGTATAAGTATCCTTGTTGTTAATTCTGCTTGGAAAAAAAGCATACCTCAAGTCTTTTGTGGATCCAGGAAAGCTTTTTTTTTGGAATAGGTATCGCTAGCAGAAGAGAGCTAAGGAAATGTAGGCTTTTACTGAGTGCTTAGAGGATGCCTCTCACTGGGAATGTAAAGGATATGGTGCTTGGCCTTCAGGAACCCAGACTAGAAGGAAATAGGTCAATCAGTTGCTAACTGAGATCCACTGAGAAAAGTGCTGCAAAACAGACATAAACAAAGTGCCATGAGATCACAGAGGAGGGTACAGCTAATTGCCTGGGAATGATCAGAGAGGCTTCAGGAGGTGTTATATGCAGTAGGTCTGGAAGGACCAGTAAAAGTTGGACTGGAAGGGGAGAAGAAAGGCATTTCAGCCAGAGAGACCACCATGGGAAACTGGCCCCTTACATGCTGGAATAATCGTAATGGAGCTGATATGTGGGAGGGTTGGTGGGATTTACAAGGTAGCTGGGGCCAAGTTATAAAGACTCTTGTATGTTATGTTAACCAGTTAGAGCTTTTATTCTCTAAGAGCCAGGATCTGTGAGGATATGTGTTGTGTAGGTTTTAATGGCCTGAGCTCAGACATGTGATACAGCAACCTTTGGTTCTATGGTCAAATAATTTGGGAAACATTCCATACTATATTTCTTTTTCTTGGAGGCTATATGTACATAACCACACTGAAGCCTCTGAAATGATAAACCCATTTAACTTATTTAACACACGGTCAAATGTGTTCAAACATGGAACCCCTTATATTTCTTTTACGTTTTAGTATCCTGTTTAGGGCATCTGATATAGGGAAAAGAAGAGGAAGAACAACAGGTGTCTAGGAAAATAAAAGAAGAGCCTTGCTCACTAATTTATCAGTATTTGGGAGTGAGGCCAGGGGGAGGGAAGGGGAGCTATTTCTTAAACCTAAAGAGAGCCCTGGACAGGTGTGAGGATGTCTTGGTTCTTATCCTGGCTTTGCTGTTAAATATGCTGTGTGCCCTTGGCCAATTCACTGTCTTGAGACTCATCCTCAAGACACAGATAGTACTGCCTGACCATAAATTGATTGGATACTGTATTAAGCACTTACATGCATTAGCTCATTAAATCCTCAAATCAAACCTCAAGTTAGATTCCCATTTCAGAAATAAGAAAACTGAGGAATTGAGAGATTAAAGAAACTGTTCAAAGTCACCTTTTAGTAAATGAAGGTTCTGTGATGGGTGAGGCATTTTCAGTGGAAGAAACGATTGAAAGGCACAGAAGTGAAAAGGGGCAGGCAATCTTCAAGGAACCACGTATATAATAATCTGGTATGTAGCCCATTGAAGAGTGGCAGGAGACAAGAATGGAAAAGGTAGGTTTAGGTCAGATCTTAGAGGCCCTTTGAATGCCATGTTTTATTTGCATTTTATTCTGTAACCATAAGGGAGTCATTGTCATCCCACTTTTCAAATGAGACCTTAGAAATGTTATCATTCAATGGTCATTAAATCTAATATGGTACATATTTAAATATACACTATTATTTTACATACCACTAAGAAGGAAAAAAATGCCTTATTGAAAGAGCACTCTTAGACTTACTTGGACATGGATTTATAGTCTGTTACTCTCTTGCATACACAAAAAGGAAAATGTAAGTGAAATATATTGGTAAAGGATTCCTAAAACTTCTTAATATTTGAGTCTAGCTTTGAATCACTTTTTGACTCATTATCCATATTTTCATACCTAATATCTATCCTCTCTGCCATCAAGAGCATTGATGGTACAACATTTCTTTAAAATGTTTCATCATCATCTTCAAAATTTTCTTCCAAGTCCCTGACACGTATTCTGCTAGTTTCAATGCTGGTGTTTTCTTGATCTTACCAGAAGATCTTAACAAAAAGTCTTCTCACAACTGCTAAGATTCATATTTCTGCCTGAAATGGACCTTGAATATTTGTTCAGGGTTGTACTTGTCCAGTCACACCACCAGAAATGACAACCAAGTACACCCTTGTTGACAGCTATGTCCTGACTACAGCTTGACTGTAAGAAACATTCTGATTTTGACAGAAATATTCTGAGTTTGATGTTAAAATGTTCAAGAAAAAAAGAAAAGAATTTTAGAATTCGTAAAATATGGTAGCTTATTGAAGATCACACAATGAAGTATCAAGACCAGTATTCAGAAAGAAGGAATATGGATCCAGGCAGACTTCTTAGGTTCCAGTCCCAGGCCCTCCACTGTCAAGCTCTGTGACCCTGGGCAACTTTCTTCACCTCTCTGAGTCTATTTCCTCATCTGTAAAATTGGGATAGTATTACCTGCCTTACAGAGTAGTTGAGAAGAATGACTGCAAAGTACTTAGAATAGTGCCTGGTACTTATTAAGCACTCTCTCTATATATATATTACCTTCTGCTGTTAATAACGTTATTTTGACAGAGGGAATCAACACCTGTAGGACATTTCAGTATATCTTCACTGCTTAATCTTTGGGCCTATTTAATAGATGGAGAAACTTGAGACTCAGAGAGATCAGCTCCTTTATAGCCTCACAGCTAGTCAATGGCAGACCTGGAACTTGGGACTTCTGATTTTGTCTAATGTTCTGTCCATTGTTCCACATCGTCTCCCCTCCTACCTGTTATATCAGAAACATGATTACAGGTTGTGGATCATGGTTTGCTGGGCTAGCCCATGGTCAGGGTGAATAGACATTCATTATTGCCCCTTCCCTTGCAGTCCTGGAGGAGTTATCACCTTTGGCTGCCGGATAGGTGTATTTACAGTTTAGGTATGTCCAGACATCAGAGGGCATCAGAACAATTCTCTCCCCAGTACTGTGTAAGATTGGGCCTGCTTTTTGTTCTTGAGGATCACTAGTTTTCTGAAATGAGGTTAATGCACAGGCATTATTCACCTGTTGTGGTTGTCTACTAATGTTAAAATCTAGCAGAGAAGTTGAATCTGGCATTCCAGACCAAGACGTGCACCCTGTGACCTGAAGAATGTGACGTGTCAGGGCTCGTCTCCTCCCTGAAGAGGCCATTGTAGCTTGCTCCTTGTCAAACATGTCTAAGGCCTCCTCTGTCTCCTGTCTCCAATCATGCCTCATTGACTGTTTATCAGTATTTCTGCTGTTCTTTGTCTAAGCAGAGGGAGAGGGAAAGAGGGAGGAAGTCAAGACAAAAGTCCCTGGAAAAGCAAGATACATACATAGAAGAGGCTCTTCTCTCCTGTTCCTTACCCTCAGGCTCAGCTCTCCCAAGAATAAGCTTTTCCAGAACAGCTGATTCTATTGCCGTCTTTCCTTTCCCCTACAGCCCTGGGGTGTGGGGTATAATTAATTGAGGACCATATCTTTCTTCACTTGTTACATTTGGCCCTTCAGTGTCCCTTTTTTACCAGGACCCTTGGCTATTAGATGGCGCTTTAGTTGCCTGATGTAGAGATAGAAGACACGGGGCAACACAGGATACCAGGGCTCAACTGAGGCCCTGAAAGGAACCTTCCTCAGCAGCAATAAGTGATAGCTAACATACTGATATATGAGTCTAAAACACAGATTCAGTTTCAGAACCAAAGGGCTAGACAAAGACAAATAAACAAGAAACCTTGGCTTCACTGGGCAATGCCAAGTTCAGAGACAAGGTGGTCCTGATCTGAGGTCCCACAGCACACAGCATTTCTCTCCAAGTTGCATTCCTCAGCAGAATCTCTCAGAAACCTAGGTGCATCTTCTGTTTATAGCCAGAAGCTTTTCTGGGAAGATAGAGGCTATTCTTAGACAAATGATTATATTTAGCTTAACTTGATGTCATCTGTGGTTGTGGCTGCAAGACTGAACTTCAGAGTCAGACCCACCTGGTGTGAGTCCTGGCTCTTCTACCTAATAGCTATGTGTCTTAGGCAAATTTGCTTAGTCTATTAAGTCTCGCTTTCCATATCTACAAAATGGAGAAGAAGATAATACATATCACAGGACCATTGTGTTAAGAAATTATATAATGTAATATCACTATAAGGCATTTAGCTCAGTCTCTGACATATAGAAGGAATCAAAGAAACTATTGATATGGCCTGTACTGCCTCCCAAGTTCAATCTCATACCATACTGCCCCTTGTTCCCCATTGTTCACTATCATTTAGCCACAGTGGCCTCTTTTCTCTTCTTTCAAAGAGCCAGGTTCTTCCTTACTTCAGGGCCTTTGCACTTGCTTTTCCCTCTGCTTAGAATATCTCTGCCTCCTCCACCCCCTTCCACGTGTCTGGCTCCTTCTCATCCTCATGGTGTCAGCTAGTATCTTCAAGGAGCATAGGAAGGTGGTTAAGAGCATGGACTCTGGATTCAAATCCTGGCTCTACCACTTACTGGCTCTGTGACCCTGGGCAAGTTACTTCTCTGTATCACAATGTCTTCGGCTGTAAAAGGGGGTAATACTGTCTGTTTCATTAGGTTGTTGTGAGGATTAAATGAATTAATATACGTAAAGCACTTAGAATAGTGCTTGTCATGTAGTAAAGCTCTGTAGCAGTGATTGCTATTATTATAAAATGTCATTACCTCAGAGACCTTCCTTGACTAGTTTATCTAGAGTTCCCCCCAAACCACTGTGATTATTTGTTATGATCATTGACATATTTGGGTATAGTTCTGCCGTCTTATTTCATGCTGTTTATCCTGCTTTCTGTGATTCCCCCTCCCTTCCACTGGATTTATCTTGTTTCCTTCATTTCTCTTTCTCTTCCTCCCATAGTTTGGCATTCACACATCGTATTTCTGCTATTTTAATGATTTGCCTTGCTTTTTTTTTTCCTTCAAGTTCCTTACTTGAAGTCTAAAGTAAAACATCTCTCCCCTCCTTAGAATTCAAGATTCTTAGAAATTTCTACTTTAATTCTGCTTGCTCCCTTCATTTCCATCTTTATTGTTGTCTAGTCTTTTGATTCCAACTTGTTTTTCCACTCCCCAAATTAGTTATCATTAGTATTTTACACTGTCAGTGCCTTAGATACCCACATTCACCAATTTCTTTCACTATGTTAGATATAGATGTTGATTAGAAGGATAAATGACCATAGTAGTGGAAGGTAAGAGTACAAACCAGGAATGCAGTATATGTTAGCAAAATGTCTGTAATAAATGTCACTAATGAAGAGTGAAGCATCATAAAACGTTTCTGGTTGTCACTTGGTGTTTAAGTGCTATCTTATATCTGATCATAGTAAATTAATTCAGTAGACAGTTATGCCCCCACTGTGTTTGTAGCCTCAATAGGATGTCCCTGTGATGCAGCGGAGTAAAAGAAGATCCCTGCCTTTGAAGAAGCCTGTACTTTAGACATGAATAATAAAAACTAGTACTTATTCATTAAAAAAATCTAGTAAACACCTACTATATATGAAGCCATATCCTAGACACTGGGCATGAAACTGAATGAGAGCAACAAGGTGCCTGACAGTGGTGCAGGCATTTGGGGGTGGGGAGGGGGTACAGTTCAGAGAAGGCAAAATTAAAGCACAGAAGGGGAGTGGGAAGGGTGTGTGTATGGGGTACAGTTTTAAGTAAAATAGGGAAGGCTTCTGATTGGGAGATTGACATTTGAGGAAATGGAAAGGAGGTGAGGGAAGGAACCATGCAGTTGTCTGAAACAGGAATTTCAGGAACAAGGACCTGCAAGGGCAAAGGCTCTGAGTCCAAGGGGCATTTGGGGAGCCCCAGTAAGGAGGCATGTGGCAGGAAAGGAAGTCAGAGAGGTAGTGGGGGGATAGAAAACTTGGGCCATTGTGAGGAATTTCACATTAGCTGAATGAGGTAAGAGTGAAATATGTAAGCATTATGAAGGAATTAAGTGGTTAGGTGATTGAATAAAATATGCTTCAAGTGCCTCAAACACTTTTTCTTCATACTGTTTTTATGTCTGTCTAGATTGAAGGTGATTTATCTTGTATGATTTTGGAGTTTTTGATCCTCAAATTTTGAAGTGGGAGAAGTTTCAGTTCCAGTAATGGTGAAGTAGCTTGTATCAGACTAAATCAGAAAAAAAAAATTAATAAGCCCTAAAACAAAATATGTAAAAATAATTATTTGAAGTCACTAACCAGCAGCCAGAGTAGGCGAAAACTAGAGAGGATTTGACTCTTAAAATAAGGGAAAGGCATTGAATGAGAGGCACAGTTATGTGGCTTGTCTTCTTAGGGTATTATTCCCCAGTATACACAAGGAAGAGCAGCTGGAACTCAAATAGAAAGCTGTACTGTTAGTCTGAAGAGTTTGGGATTGACAAAATGACTAGAAATTGAAAGAGAGACTCCTGAAAGAGAGGAGTAACAGA
The DNA here is from genome assembly GCF_020826845.1 of Diceros bicornis minor. Lineage (NCBI taxonomy): Eukaryota > Metazoa > Chordata > Mammalia > Perissodactyla > Rhinocerotidae > Diceros > Diceros bicornis. The sequence continues at coordinate 53,106,408 of NC_080746.1, forward strand.
GTTTGTTTATAAACACCCCTCAAATATTTGGTTGACCTCTGAATTGTACTTGGATGAGTGAGACTTTCAGGACCCAAGGAGGAAACAACAGCTGGGAGGCTGAAACTGCCTATCTGAGATTCAGCTGCTGCCCAACACAGGGGAGATAGATTTTATAGTTAGAGATGCACCAGGTTGGAGGGGCTTGGTAAACACATCAAGCTTTTCGTTGAAACCCTAGAAGGGCTGCAATTTAAAATTAAAGATTATATGCCCAGACAAAGAGCATCACCCTAGGACTAAAGGCAATACAAAAATAATTCTGTCCCAACAAAGCATAAAATAAAGCCTCCACAAGTTCAAAGTTATCCTTCAGTAATTTAACTACCTGCTAGAAAAAAATCACTCTTCAGAGAAAGATAATAGAATCCAGAATCTCCTCAATGTATCATCCACAATAAAAAAAAAGATTACTCAACATGTGAAGAAACTGGAAAATATGTCCAAACTTGAGAAAAATCAGTTTTTAGAGAACTAAACACAACCCAGGTATTAGAATTAGCAGACAAGAGCTTTAAAGAAACAATAATAAATACGTTAGTGTCTACAGCAAAAAATGGATATAATAGTTGAATAGATGGGGAATTTCAGTAGAGATTTGGAAATTGTAGGGGAAAAAAAAAAAGGAAATTCTGGAACAAAAAAATATAAAATAAAAAATTAATCGATGGAATTAACAGAACATTGAATAAAAAAAGACAACAGGAACAGAGAACATGACATAAGAACAAGAGAAATTTTTCAAGCCAAAGCATAGAAAAAAAGATCGAAAAGAAAATGAATAGAAGGTCAGTGACTTGTGGAATAGTATCAAGAAATCTAACATATGTATAATTGGAGTTCCAGAAGAAGAATAAGGAGGAAGAGGAGAGAGACTAGGGCAGAAAAAATATTTGAAGGAATATTAGCTGAAATTTTGCCAATTTTGACTGTAAACAGAGCCCACAGATCCTGGAAGCTCAGCTATTTCCAAGCAGGGTAAACACAAGAAAAACATACCTAGGCGTGTGATGGTAAAATTGCTAAAAAACAAAGATAAAGAAAAAAAATCTTAAAAGCAGCCAGAGTGGGGAAACACGCACACACATATATATTACCAGATTGACAACCAGCTTTTATCAGAAACAATAGAGGCCATAAGATAATGTAATGACATCTCTACAGTCCTGAAAGAAGAAAACTATGATCCTAGACTCTATATCCAGTGAAATTTTCTTTTTTTATAAGGGCAAAATAAAGACAGATTAAAAAAAAACTGAGAAAATTTGTTACCAGATGAACCAAAATATAAGAACTGCTAAAAGAAATAATACAGGCTCTGGTAAATTGATACCAGATGGAAACTTAATTCTATAAGAAGGGAGGAAGGGTGATCATTGAAAATGATAAATATGTGGCTATATCTAAAAAATTATTTTTTCTGTGTATCAATGTTTTAAAAGTCAATTGACATTTTAAACCAAAAATAATAATGATGTATTGTTGGGTTTATAACATAGATAGAAGTAAAATATATGACAGCAAAAAATGTGTATATGATAGCACAAAGAACAGAATGGAGTGTAAATGGAATTTGAAGGTTCTTGCATTATAATTTAAAGTGATATTAGTTGAAGATATACTGTGATGAATTCAGGATGTATATTATAATCCCCAGAGCAAGCACTAAAGAAAAAAGAGGGAATGGGAGAGAGAGAAAAGCTAAAAAAAAAATAATAATAACAACAAGAAACTTAACTAAAAGAAGAAGGAAAGGAGAAATAAACAGAAAGTCTACTTAAACCCAACTATATCAATAAATATATTGAATATAAATAAACTAAACACAAATTAGATGACAGAGATTGTCACATTGGATAAAAATGCAAGACTCAATTATAGATATCCCTCAATTTAAAAAAAAGAAAAAAAGCTGTGTAAGAATGTTTATAGCAGCTTTATTCATAATTGCCAAACGCTGGAAACACTCAAATATGTTCCACAACTGCGGAATTCCTGTTCTTTTCAAAGATTCAAGTAATACATGTTCAGGAATATATGTGAATCACAGCTAAACTTTAATGATCCTGACAGTCTAATGAGGTAGATTGTGGGCACCCTCATTTATATAAGTCAGGAAATGAGGCTCAGAAGGTTAGTCTTGTTCAAGATGGCAGTCATGATGAGAGGTGGGACATCTCTCACCATGGAGGTAAACAGTAAACATCTGTTCAACTTTAAAACCCAAGTTCTTTTGACTCAAGAGCTCAAAGTGAGTGAGTTTGAGTATTGGATCTAGAAGCCAAGTCTCCTGAATCTCAGTCTAGAGCTAGAAATCTGTATCATCTTCTCATTATATTCCAACAGATACTTCTGTAAAAAACCCATTTGCTCACTGTTGTCAGTCCAACCTTTGGGAAATCTGTTTTGTTGGTCAACTGAGTGATAAAACCCTTTCCTAAAGGAAAGCCTTATGTTTCTTATTTTCCATTATTTTGAGTTTATGCTTACTAAGAAGGAAGCCAAGCCAAGGAGACAGACAAGGACATTTTAATTGAGTCAAATGGGACATGCTTTTAATCAGATCTTTCATATTACAGCTTCTGGAGAGTGCCTTGAGATCTCTTAATAATCTTGCCAAATCAGCTTTTCAGTTTGGTACTCGTGAGTGTTTAGAGAATCATTGATAGACTAACTAGCTTCCCTGTGGAGAGTAGATGAAGCCTCTGGAGGACAGCAGTCTTAAATTAGACTGAAGAAGAGTGCGTTCACAATAGAAAGTAATGTGAACAGAAGGAGTTATTGATCAGATGGTTCAGAAATCTAGATAATCCTAAAAACATGTTTATTCCAATTTTCCTTTGAGTATGTAGTGAACACTTGTTGATTGCTTCCCCTGAATCCATTTCCCCCTTTCTTCTCCCTAGCAGCACCTTAATTTCTGTTAAAACATCTGTGTGGTTCTGGGGAAGCTGGCGACATCTACCCTTAAGATTTGGCCAGGTAGCATGTTCCATCCCCCTTGCCACAACGATTATTTTGGATTGGGCATGTGAGTTAAGCAGGTACAATCTGAGTAAACTCTAGTTGGTGCAGTATGTGGATGTGACTTGGTTAATACAAGAAGTAACTCAGTCCTGTACTCTGACCGTAGGCTTGTAAAGGGGTTCACACTATTGTAGATGTGCAGTTGGAGTGAAGGGGGAAAGAGAACCAGTGCCTTCTAGTCAGGGCTGCTATGAGGATTAAATGGGGTCTTGTCTGTAAAACACTTTGCAGAAAGTCTGCGATAAAATATAAACTCATGTTTTAAGTACTTTTTGAATTACTAATGACAGAAACTACCTCAGACAAATTTAAGCAAAAAGTGGAAATGTATTGGAATGATACTGTGGAAGTTCAGAAAATTGCAGGAAATGTTCTAGATACCCGGGCAACTCTGGTGACTTTGGACACTAGAATCATATTTCAGTGCCCCCAGGGCTCTCCTTGTATCTCATCATTGCTTGTTTGTGGTTGGCTTTCTTTTCTCTAGGTGATAGGAAAGAAGGTCACCAGCAGCCGCCAATCCTTCCATCTCTGTGTCCCAAAAGGCAAGTTCCCTACTCCTGGAACTCAAAATTGGAAAATGTTGGGGAAGAATGCCTACAGCTTGGGTCATACTTCCACCCTTGGAATAATCACTATGGCAAAGGGATTGGAGCACTTGGTAGGTCAGACCACGGCCACACAGGCTCCACCTGTCTCTCCCTGGGTAGGTGTGGAGGAGTATGAGTGGCAGCCCCTCCCAGAATCATGTTTGCTTTGCTTGAAGAACAATTTCCCCCAATGGAAAGGGATGTGGTGCTGAATAGTAAAACAAGTGTCCATAGTTATTCAGATTGCTTTTCTTCCTAAAGAGATTCATTCTCCTTCTCTCTCTAGTGGGAGTGGGAAGGGGAAAACAGGAAAGTGGAGGGGAGAGTGAGTGTAGATTTTATTGTTCACTTACTGTGTAGTAAGTAACTCGTGTGTGTATTAGCCTATTACATCTCATTTAATCTTCACTAAGTACTGTGAGGTAGATAATATTGCCATTTTAGCCAGAAACAAGCTCAGGCTAAGGAACTAGCCCAGGATCACAAAACATACAAGTGATGGAGCCAGAGCTAAAGTTGGGTCCACCTGTCTCCCAAGCATACCATGCTTCTCAGAATGCAGTAAACTACACTTACCTGATCAACGTGCCTTCCCCCCTTCCCTCCCTAGTCACTCCTGCCGTCTCTCCACTGTCATGAGCCTGGATTAGAACTTGAAACCTAGATTTTTCCAGACCTGTATGGACATTCTTGTCTCATCTCATAACAGGCAAAGGATGTGTTCCCTGTCTTATAAGCAGAAGTGCTTATGTGTTGACCTAAAACTGGAGAACACATTTCTGAACACAGCCTTTTATTTAAAGTAGTGAAAAAGTTGTAGCAAGAGCTGAATGGCCTGTTTTTGTTTTGTTTTGTTTTGTTTTATAATTTTATTTATTTATTTATTTTTTCCCCCAAAGCCCCAGTAGATAGTTGTATGTCATAGTTGCACATCCTTCTAGTTGCTGTATGTGGGACGCGGCCTCAGCATGGCCAGAGAAGCGGTGTGTCGGTGTGCGCCCGGGATCCTAACCCTAGCCTCCAGCATCGGAGTGCGAGCACTTAACCACTAAGCCACGGGGCCAGCCCATGAATGGCCTGTATTTGAATCCCACTACTTACTAACTAGGCAGCATATTCTGTGCCTCAATTTCTTCATCCATAAAGTGAGGCTAATGATAGAACCTAGCTGATGGGGTTTGTTGTGAGGATTAAATGAGTTAATATATAAAGCGCTTAGAACAGTGTCAAGTACACAGTTTTAGCTCTCTTTGTTAGAACCTGTTACTCATCATTAATGGACTCTTCTGGTTAACGCCAAAACAGGCAGAGTTTTTGCTTAAGGAATCTTCATTTTGCTACTTGGGTTCACATCTGGGATGTATGTACTTAGCTCTCAAAGGAGCAAACCCATCTTACTATAAACTAAGGCAGAAATAAACTACTCATGATCCAGGGAGCACCGTTCCAAGGGGGAAGCAGTCTTCCTGCCTGTCTGGTCCTGTTCACACACCTACGATTAACATTTCCGCCATATGTCCCCTTATCATACCTAGGTACTGATCTTTTAAACACACGAGTTTAAATAAACTTCCCCCTGTCAGGTCTGTGACACTATGGGAAACAGATGAGTCTGGAGTGCACAGCTACTGCCTCCAAGGTACTGAAGGTGATTTGGCAGAAGGGTGATAGAAGGAGTGGGAGGGTCTGAGCGTGTGTGGCAGGGTTGAGAGTCCCGCGGAGAGTCTGTAGCTGCTGAAGGAAATGGAATACAGTTTCCTCAGTGAAGAGCTAGGACAACATGGCAAAATTCCGGGGTTGCAAGGCCCCCAGAGAGAACCTGAAGAGCACTGTGACGCATCAATCACTGAGTCAAAGAAAGAAATGGAAGGACATATATCGCTCTCGCTGACTATGTAAGCTTGACAGGTTTGGGGTGGCCCAGTTCTAGGGCCCTTCCTCTGCCTGTCTCTAGCTCAATTCAGATTAGTACCTGATTCGAGGATTGGATCTGAAACTCATTTGTAGTTGATGAATCTCAAGATTTTGCCTCTACATCAGTGGCCACACTGGGAACTATACCTCTAGATGTAGTTAAGCTATTTAGTGATTGCTGGTCTCTATGCATCTGTCTTTGTAATTTGCCGTGTATTAACTGCTATACAGTTAAGTGCTTTTTCCGTGTTAAACTTTTTATAACAAAAACTTCCCCCATGTCTCTGCGACTAAAAAGACATTTTACACAGAAGCAGAGCCATGGATTTTTCAAACTGTGCCTGGTTCAAAAGGCAGAAGTCAGACTACTTAAAAATAAAAGTGAGTACTTATAGCCTTTGATTTCAAAAAGCTCATGCGATGGATGAGACTATTCTGTAAAAGTAGTTTAATTCAAATACCTGAATTTTGCAAAGGGTGCAGTTTGTGGTCTTCCCTTTGTTACAGATGTGCCTGTGTGTGAAATGGAATTTGCATTACATGCTACAATTAAGACAGTATTTAAATAGACTTGATGCTGTTCTTGATTTGAGATTCAGCGTATCAACTGCATTCTGGCATTTGTTCCCCTACCCATCCCTCTGCCTTGTTTTATACATAAAATTAACAAACCTCCAGCATTTTCTTGCTTAGTTCTTAGTTCCCTGATGTGTCTACCCACCCACTCAGAGAGAATAATGGGGCTCACTCTCATACTTCTGTAGAGTTGTGTGTATCCTCCCAGTATAGTACTTGCCACCTTGTATTATAGTTGCATATGATCTCTCTCCGACTCCAATAGAATATCAAAACGTTGAAGATAGGGATATTCTTATTCATCTTTGTATTTTTAGCATTCAGCATAATCTTAGCACATAATAGGCATTCAGCAAATATTTGAATGAATCACCATTTTATACATTAAGAAATGGATGATTAGGAAAGTATAACGACTTGACTAACATATCTAGTTGGTGGCAGAACTGGTACCAGGACCCAGGACTTCAAGTCTCCCCCACCCCCCGGTCTTTCCATTATAGTGGGTGTTTGTTGACATGGACAGTAAGGTCCTACACAGACATAATTTTAAAATGAGTTCAGAAATGTCACCACAAAAGCCAAACCTGTGATTAAATACAAGATTGTATTGTAGACCTTGGTCTTTAAAATTTTGTTTTTCTTTGAGAGTTGAGGAGGAGGTCACGAGATTAGAGAGATATGGTAGTCAAGTGCATGGAAAATCTTTATTGAGGAAGTGATATTTTTGGATTACAAAACTAAATTGGCATCAACTTGACTTTTTAAGTCACTTGTTGGAACGTGTGACTAAAGTTGCTCTGTTTATCGTGTGTTATAATACAATATTGGTTCAGTGAAACCTTCTGATTTATCAAATCTTTGCCAAAAATGGGTCTCATGGAAGGTAAACTGGACTGGAATACTTCACTTAACAGAAGCAAGTCCTTCTACAAGCATGTGTTGACACCAGCTCTGTGTCAGGTACTGTGTTAGGTGGAGCAGCAAAGAAGCATTAAAATAACCTTGCTTCAGGGGACCTACTAAGTTGGCTTCTCTCCCTAAATTAACTACTGCATGATGTTGTAAATTCTGTTATAGAGGTATGTATAGATAACAGTAAAGGAGCTGGGGATGGAGAGGATCTGGTCAATAATAATAATAATATAGCTACATTAATTGAGTTCCATGCCAGGAACTATTCAAAGCAATTTACATGTATTATTTACATATTTTTTTATGTTTTTGGAAGTTTCCTTTGTCTTGGACCCCTTCAATATATTAAAGGATTTTTATCTCTATATTTAAAACCTTTGACCTTTTTTGTTTTATGACTTGGGCTCCCTTATTTGATTAGAGAGAGTCATTACAACTAGCTGGGAGCCTTAGATCTAGCTCTTTTTATAGTGTATATTACAGAAAGAAATTATTCACATCACTATTCACTGTTCCCCACTCCTTTCTCCCTGGCTTCTAAGGTGGATGGAGTCTTGCTTTCTGGGTCTTCTCCCAGGACTCGACTTTGTTCTAACGGGCGGAGAAGGGAGTGAAAATATAAAAATCAGGAAGACACACTGAATCTCCATAATGAAGAATTGAAAGATAAAGAGGAAAGAGGAGAGTGCAAATTTAAAACTAGTTTGTGAAGGTTGAGCTTGGGGCAGATTGGCAAGTGAGAGACCCTTGAAAAACTGTAGTGTGTGAGAGAACTGGTCAGGAGAAGATAAAATGTCTGGGTTATAATTTTGATTCCTCTTTAATTCTCCCAATGAGAAATGCATGTAAAGATTGGAATTAGTTTTTTTTTTTTCTTTCTTTTTTTTACCTTTGTTTGCTGGAATGTCGTTAAATGTCATTCTGCCTGCTTAGATTGCTGGGGTTTATTCAGGTTACACATATCACGTCCCTCCACTTTAGCTGGCTTTTTGTCCCTTTCCTTCCCTAATAGTTTTTCTCTTTAGGCAAGTAACTGATAAATGAGGAATTCTTACATTCTTTTTAAGGATTTTTCCTGAAAGAAAAGTTTTCAAGAGGCAGAGTGGGCCTAGGGAATAACACAGCCTTAAGCATCCACTGTTGAACCTTAAGGGCTGGTCAAATTTATTTGAAACACTGTTATTTTTTACCATGTCATCAGCTAAGATTTGGATATCTCTCTTATTTATTGCTTTTTTGGTTGCAGCTACAATCCACATCTGTTCCAGGGGTCTTGGAAGCTCTTAGTCTGTCGGCAACTCTGGTGGGTCTCCCTGGCAGGTCTACAGCAAAGGCAGCAGGGTAAGAGCTGAAAGAGGGAGGCTAATGTGAAGCACTTGGTAAACCTACAAAGGAAAGTATTTTGTACAAAGCCTAGCACAGAGCTGACATTCAGTTAAAGTGTGTTAAATGAAAAGAACAGAAAAAAAAGCAAATACCTTTCTCTCATGCCAGAAATCTCTTCTTTTCTGATCCTCCTACCACCAGCAAAAAAAAAAAAAAAAAAAAACCATTCTGGTACAACTTAGGACATTTGCCAAAGAGTTACCCAAATTACCCATAACTGGTGATTTTCCTGTGTATATGTTGGCCAAGTTGTGAACTATCATTCAATAAGTTAGGAGTTGTGTTTGGTTGCTAGTAACAGAAACCTAGCTATAGTGGCTTAAATATACAAGGGTTATTCTCTAACATAAAGGAAGTTCAGAGATTGGAATCTGGGATTGGTATAATGGATCCATGGAGTCGTCAGGGATCTAGCCTCCTTCTATCTTTGCTGCTGGTGACTTTCATCTTTCCACAGCTGGGAATGCCTTTTTCCCTTTCTGCTGCTACCTGGAATGTAGACATAACAGGGGTGCTCCAAAAATCAACTAGTACCGAAAGTTCCAAAACACAGAGTGAACTGTTGCTGAATCTGCTCTATTTCTACTCTCTTTATAGTCTTTAACAACAACACTAACCATGAAGGAAATCAGTATTCTGGAAGATCCCAGTAGTGTTTCAAAGTAGTTTCTTTTTTCTGGAAATTAAAATAGGCTATTTATTTTGTCTGGTTGTAAGTTATCAGAAAAGAAGGAAACAACGAGTCAAATGAGTCAGAGAATCTTCTATGCTGGTAGAAAGAAACTGTGTCATTAATGTGGCTGCATAAACCACTCCCTCACATAGGTTCACAGGGTCTCCCTCCTGCAGAAAAGTACCCTTAGGAATTAGGAAAAGAATAAGACCTTTCAAATCACAGGAGCTGTGGGACTGAGCAGCCTTGGTCAGGGTAAGAGTGTAGGGGGATAAGAGTGCTCTGAAGCAAAGATTAACACCATGCCAGTCATAGTTTATATTATTTAACTTCAGTCCTTACAATAGCCCTAAAAAATATAGTAGGATCCCCATTTTATGTTCAAGGCAACTAAAGTTTTAGAGAGTTTGTGTCACTTGCCCAAATGTCACCCTTGTAGCAAGGGATGGAACTGGGGTGGGAATGCAGATCTGTCTAGCTTCAAAGCCTTTGATTTTTTTTTCCTATCTTTCTAGCCAGAACAGCTGTCAGACTGTTTAGGAAGTCTGATGGGTCCTTCAAGTAACTTTACTAATAGTCTTATGAAAAGTTATCTCCCCTAGGAACTGGTGTTTGGAGTTCTGGTTGGTTCAGCAAACATGTGCTTGGCCCCAGATATGAGCATAGCTGTGCTAGGCACCAAAGGGGGACATGAAAGAATCAAATAATAACTCTCTCTTCAAGGAGCTCCCAGTGTAGCGAGTGATCATAAACATAAATAATGCTGGGCAGAATGAAATTCTAGTGTGATCTCAGGTCTCCTGGAGGAGCAGCGAGGAGGGAGGGATCGAACGAGGGAAGGAAAAGAATCAGCCTGTTTTATGTAAGAGGCAGAACCATGTCTGTCAGAGCCTAACATCTTTTAGCCACCTGAGCTCATTTAATCTTCACAATAACCATGTAATATCCTGATTATATGCATGAGCAACCCACCGATAGTTTCCCAGCACATACTAGGCGCATGGGATTCTCAAACTCCGAACTGTGTGGCTCCAAGTCCCTGTCCTTTCCTTTAGGCCACTGGGTATAGACTAAGTACAGGTTTTTCTAACGTTTTCAAAAATAAGACACACGTGATGGTGAAAGATTCATTCTGTACACAAGCTTATGTGTCTGGGAATCTACCCAGATTCCCTTGGTTCTACCTGCCCCCCAGGCCCTAGTTGGCTTGCTTAATGGCAAGTCTCAGCTGCTGCTGCTTTTGCCTTATTTCCTAAAACTGCTGGCTGTCTCAGCCTCCCTCTGGGTGAAGGCTGGGCTTTGGTATAGTCTCTGTTGTGCCCACTGTGCAGAGAGCCACAGCAGCTCAGAGGCTTAAGCTCCATCTGACCAGTCCCAAGAAGGCTCTGACTCCTCCTACCTCTTCAGACTCAAATGTAGGGTCTCTTCTTTCCCAGTGACTATCCAGGGGGCTGGGTAACACAGCCTGGATGTGGGGAGGTGGGAGCAGTTAACACCTATGACCAATGCAGTTGTAAGCTGGGGAAGGGAAGGAACCAGCAGATAAAATGCTTGCTGTCTGCCTTTCTCCTCCCCTCTCCTCCATTCCTCACGTATACTATTCTTAGCTACAGTAGTTCTATGCAATCTATCCTGAATGATCTTGCCATTGGCTGTGTTTTCATGTAAAGTTTGTTAATGCACAGCCTTGTATTTGCTTTCTTTCCTTCCTAGCCTGCCTCACTAATCTTTTTCCCCTCTCTCTGTCCTGAGATTTCAACACCTAATAAAAAGCAGGTAAGTTTTGCCCGGAACTCGGCTTTGCTTTCTAGGGAACCTGGACAGGGTAGTATTCAATGAAAAATAAGTATCATTCCCACCCCATACCCTTGCCCAGGTTACCCTGTCTGGCATCTTGTTATGTTTCACTTTATAGTATAATAATAGGTAATATTTGAATGCTTATGTGTCAGATACTGTTCTAAGTCCTTATGATTAATATGCACTACAACTCTATGAGATAAAATAAACCATGGAGATAGTTTCATATTAGCACATACAGATCAACTGCATTTGTTTTATTTTTTTAGAGGAATGATTATCACTTTTGTTAAAATAGTACGTGTTCCTTATAAATCAAAAAATGCTGAAATATTCAAAGAAGCAAAAATTCACCCCAAATCGCATCCTCTGAGAATAACCATTAGGCAAATAATGTTCCATACAGTTCTCACAAACCTCAGGTTTTCACAACTGTATAGTATTGCATAAGTATAAATACTTTTGTTATTTCCATAATTTGCTGGTATATAAGACGTGTTCCCCCCTTTCCCAAATATTACCCCGATATTACCTTGTGTCGAATGCACTTGTTTTGCAGATGAAAGTTTTTGGGCCAAAGCAAAAGGTATTTAACAGCAAGATGATCTGCCCTGATGTGATTCCTCTAACTGAGGAGAATGGAAACACAAAATATGGCAGAGATACAAGTTTCACATCCCAGAGCTTTAGTAACCAAAAGAAGCCATCGGCTACACAGCTGATCAGAGGTACATTTTGGGTTATTACATTACGTTTTAGATTTAAATTTTGCCACACTAAGTCATGGCTCAAAAGTAGTGGAGGCACTGATTTATCTTTAAGTTCATATACATTGCAAACCAACCTAGTTAAAGGGCAGCCGAACCCTATTTTGAAGGCAGGATAACTAAGTTTCTAATGCAGCAAGTGCTAGTGATTAAGACAGTCAACTGGAGACCAGCAGAGATGATGAATTTTCCTGGCACTAGGGATGATTTACCTGACTTTGAAGATGATTTTCCAGAGTCTGAGGTTGAAGATTAAAACTTATACTTTTTTTCTTCTTTTCTTCTCTTACTTACTTTGTACAAATAATTAGTGAAATTCTTGCTTAGTATGCTTTGTTACAGTTTTTATTAAAGTATTTGCTGTACCATGACTACCTGTGTAGCAATTTGTGTACATTTTAGATTGTAGTGTGCTTTTTAATCTTGTTAGTGCCACGAGTCAATTCCAACTCCTAGTGACCCTGTGTACCACAGAGCTGAACCACGCCCAATCTTTTTGCACCATCCTCTCACCTTCCAGTGCTAGATCAAACAATGCTCTGCTGCTATGCATATGGTTTGCATAGCCAATTTTTTTGGAAGTGGGTGGCCAGATCCTTCTTCCTACTCTGTCATACTCTGGAAGCTCTGCTGAAACTCACTGGTATTTAAAATACCGTTGGTAAACTGTCATAGCTTACAGCATCACAGCAACATGCAGCCACCACAGTATGACAACTGACAGATGGGTAGTGTGGTTCCCTGACCGGGAAATGAACCTGGGCCGCGGCAGTGAGAGCGCCGAATCTTAACCACTAGACTACCAGGGCTGGCTGCTTTTTAATCACCCAGTACCGTATTTCAGTGACTTCTGAGCAAATGTGATTTAGCTATAGGATCAATGTCTAGTAGAATTTCTGGGTCAAAGAGTATGTGCCTTTAAATTTTGATAGACATTGTCAGAGTGCCTTTGAAAGAAGTAATGAGAAGTAAAGGAGGACTGACTGGGTTTATTTTTTTTCCCCATATATTTTTAAGGTAATTTTTTTGCCTAGAATAATATGCATAAAGTCCCTGCTTTGAGCATTTGAGATGACAGAACTTTTCTGAATATCTTGCCAGATGGTAAGCCTATTATAGGGCAGATGGGAATTAATCATATTAACGAGCAGTGTTAATCTGTTGATTGACCAGAAAAACCAGCAAGGCAGCTGCTGTGATAGTGTTGCTCTTGATGGACTTTCTGATTGAAGAAAGAGGTCTTGCCATTCTTAGCAAGGAAGTACCTAAGCAGGAGTCAACACATCAATGTAGCTAGTAAGTGCTGTGAGAAATGAAAAAATAATGAGAGAAGTAAGAACTAAAATATAATGGGCTATTTTCTGAAAGAGGCAAAACCTAGAGGTTCAGGCTAAATGCCTTCACCTCCTTGATGCTTGCGCAGACTTACCTAGCTAGAACTGGTTCTTCCTCCTCAAGCCCAGTAGTTTATAACACTTATATGTCGTGACTGTATCTCTAAACCAAAAATCATGATACATGTTCTAAGACAGAGGTCATCAACTGGCCTCTTCGGTCTGAATTCCATCCACAATGTTTGCTTTGCCTGCAGAGTTTTAAACAGTTTTAATTAGTTGTAGATTATTAAAAGCTGAGAGATTTTTACATAAAATTTCCAGCTTCCAGGTGTGGGAACACTGGGCCCAAATTTCTGCTTAGCAGCAATTAGCTGGAACTGGGTGGCATCTGCCCACTTTAGCCAAGTCATATGCTTTCCAAGTCTCTGTATTCTCGCCCCTCTCCACCCATTGGATCACACATATATGTACCTGCTTGACCCTTTACACCTCTAGAATATATGCCCTTTAAAAGCAGGATTTCTGTCTTTTTTGTTCATTGCTTTTTCCTAATGACCAGAATGTTGTTTGGCACATAGTAGGTTAAATAATATTGTTTGATGGGAAAAATGAATTTGTGACTCTTGGTCTAACTTTATGGGGGAAATAAGACCGAATTTTTCGACTTGGAACTTTTCCAGAAATGGGATAATGTACCTCTTTACCCTTGAGGCATTGTGTGTGGTTAGCATTATATTTTTCATTTATGACTTATCTTCCTTGTTGGATGGTAAACTTATTGGAGTCAGAGACCTGCCTTGTAATGTTTTGTATCCTTAATAATACCTTAATAATAATAATACTTAATAGCATATGCTTAAATATTCCTTGGAGGATTGGTAGAATTTTTAAATTTCTCATGAGAAAGAACTTTGTGAATAAAGGCAGGGAGATGTTAACGAATATGTTGTGATAGAGCATCATGACATGGCCCATTTGAGTTTCTTCTACAGCTATATTTTCTCCATACCCTCACCCCCAATTATATTCTGTTCACCAAGACCATAGAAGGTTTTTGACAATCTTCACCCCTATTCTTTAGTAGGAAAATAAATTATTCCCCATTCCTCATTTTGTACATACTCTATTTTAGTACTCATATTCTATTAGAGACCTTATCTCCTACACTAGTCTGTGATTTCCACATAGGTAAGAATTCTGTTGGTTTTTTGTGTGTGTATCTAACAGCTAATATTTATGTTATAACATTTGTGCACCAACTCTGTATAAGCACTGTTCTAGGAACTCAGTAAATATTTGAATTTAATTGAGTTTGTGTTAGGAATTGTATTAAAGCTTTTACATCACTTTATAGTTTATAAAACATTGGTGTATTCATTGTCTCATTTGATCTTGAAATCATCTCTGAGAGCTGCAAATGAGAAAATCAAAGCCAGAGAAGCTGTGACTGGTGTAGAGTCACACGGCAGTTAATGACTGAACATCCTGCCTGCACTTTGCCACTTAGTGGCTGAACATTCGCTAAATTATGATGCCTAGATAGGGAGGGATAGAATTGTGGGGGACTTGTCATTCTTGGCTGAGAAATTTGGACCTGTGTCTTGAAACAAGAGAAAGGGAAATGTTTCTTGATAATTTATTTTTGGATGAGGGCTCTTTGCCATCCAAGGCTTTATCCCCTCAATCTGGACGACAATAGCATTCTTTAGGGGAGTGAGAAGGATGATGAGTAGTCGTTAGTTTACTTGCCTCACCCAGATTCCAATCTTACCTTCCAGAATTTTCCCCGTTTCCACCCAGCTCTTCAGTCACAATCAATCCCAATCAGTGGCTGTACTTCACTTTTTGGATCAAGGAATACACCTCCCTCCCGTCTCCATCTTCCTCCTTAGGGCTTTGGATAGGAGCCCTTTAATTGCTGTTGACTAAAGAACTGGAGGCCAGCCCCTGCATACCGGGAATGCCAGTGGCTTTGTTAGCTGAGGAGGGCACTGCATTAGCACTGCCCTCTAAATCCCAGAGCAGGTGGAGGAAATCTAATTAGCACTTAGTAAGGCAAAGCCCCTTGGGGAATTTCTGATAAAGAAAAGGTCAATGCAAAAAGAGAAGAAACACTGATAGACTTCATTTTCCTAGTGGGAACTTTCTGAAATGGCGTGGGAATGAAATAAGCTGGATTCTAATCCTTGTCCTACCAGTGGCTTTTTGGCCACTAGCAAGTCCCTCTACTTATCTGAGGTTTAATTTTCTTGTTTGTGTCTACTCCTTTGCTAAACCCCCTTTCCTAAACAAATATTTGTTTTGTAAGAGTGGAAGGGACCTCAGATCATCAAGTCACTATCGCCTGGGAAGTTTTCCCAGCATTCACATATCCAAATCTCACTCTGTATCTATCTCAGTAGATTCAGTAGATATATAGTAAATATGTATAGATTGGGAAAAGTTTCCCGGGAAAATTTGATAATATCCTTGATTTATGCTTTTCGGAGAACTTAGCCACATACAGCAAACTTGAGGCTGGCACAGCGTTTCCTCTACACACAGTAGTTGCTCAGGAATATGTTTGGAGGGGGCTTTTACTGGGCTGTCAAGTGAGGAGCTAGAAGCAGAATTCCAGTTGAGAGAAGCGCATTATAAAACATCACAAGCAGTAAGCATTCTAAAAAATGGGGTTGAGAGCTATTAGTGAGTGGTGAAGTCAATGGTAGTGAGTTGTGAGAAGCATTTTTAAAAATGAAATAGAATAGAGAGTAGCATGCATTGTATCCAGTAAGGGTATCTCATGAAACTTTTAAGTTAAATTTATGGGTATCTTGCTGCAATTTTAAAAGAATTTCTTGTTGGATTGTGGTCAAAAGCCATCAATCTAGACAGGGGTCTGTATTGGACTAAATAGGGTCCTAGGGGGAAGGAGTGTTAAGACAAGAAGCAATGTGGAAAAGACACTAGGCATGTAGGTTCTATTCTTTACCCAAGCTGTTTGACTTAGAGTAAATCATGTTTTCTCCTGAACTTCATATTCTTTTTCTTTCTCATGGCCCTGAATATTCTCTGCCTGCCCTCACCCCCATATCTGCTTGGTAAGACTTAACTCAAATCTCCCTTCTCTGACACCTACCTGATTCTGGAATACAGTGGGTACTTATAAATACATGGTAAATGGTTGAGAACTTTCCCTTAGCTCTCCAGGTACTTTCTCTGGGCTCTTATACCCACCTCTCCACTCAAACTTCTGTTTATAGCTTTTTAAAAATATATATTTCTGTTTTTCTTCTACTAGAGAACAGACACCGTTTCATTCATCTGTGTATTCCTAGTACTTAACATAGTGCCTGGTACGTAATAGGTGCTTCATAAGTACTGGAACGAATAAGTTATTTTTAAAAGGGATGTGTAATAGATGATTCCATAAAAACACTTATTGAGCACTTATTATATACCAGGCATGTGGCAGGTGCTGGGATAGATAAAATTTGTGTAAAAGAGCAGTATTTTCCCTTGAGGAGTTTAAAGATTAAGAAATTGAAACATAAGCACATAGAATTGCTGACAAAGCCATTAGTGTTAGTGTCTAGCTATATGGTTGCTCTGCGGATAATGTGTAACTTCCCATTTCTGTGTTTGAATGTTGGTCACCAAAACTGGACAGGAAGCATGTCTCTCCATCTCGATTTATTTTCTCAGAAATTAATTGAGAAACCTTGTTCCTGATAGGGTGACATAGCAGTTCCAAAGCAGGTTAATTTGAGGAGGTGAAAGGAGCCTCACCCTTTTTGTGTCAGTTACTGAGAGGTTGTTTAAAATCTCCCATTATGATAATGGACTTGTCAGTTTCTACTTGCAGTGATAGCAATTCTTGCTTTATATATTTCGAGGCCATATTTTAGAATTATATATGTTCCTGGACCTTTAAACCTCCTGTCTTTGTGAAGTGACCCTTTTTGCCTTAATATCTTGCTGCTTGATAGTCATATAGCTACAGCAGCATTCTTTTGAGTAGCATATATGCCTTGTGTAATTTTTTCCATCCTTTGACTTTCAACCTACCTGTGCTCTTATATTTTAGATGTCTCTTTTAAGAACAGTATGTAACTGGATTGTGTTTTTATTTAGTCTGAAGTGTTTGTCTTTTAACTGAGATGTCTAGTTAATTCACGTTTATTATGGTTAATACAATGAGACAATCTTTGTCTTTTAACTGGTGAGTTTAATTGATTTAAATTTATTGTGATTATGGAAATATTTAGATTTATTTCAACCATCTAGTGTTATGCCTTCTATGTGTTCTTATCTTTGGATTATTTTGTTTTCCTTTTTCTTATTTTGTTTTTACTCCTCTACTAATTTGAAAGTTATACTCTGTTTACTTTGTTAGAAGTTATCCTAGGTATTCTATTATGCATACTTATTAAAATTTTTTAATGTAATAGATAATACATTTACATGGTTTCAATATCAAATATTTGAAAAGTATACTGTGAAGAGTCTCCCTCTAGCCTTCTACCCCCATCTGCTCAATTCCAATCCTCTAGTATATCTGTGTCTATAATATATATTCTAATACAGATTATAAATATAGATACAAACATATAGATATTCTAAATGTTCATTTCTTACAAATGGTAGCATAAAGCACAGCTTTCTCTATACTTAGCTTTTTTCACTTGATAATATATCTTGATACTCTTTCCATATTGATATATGAAGAATTTCCTTCCCCACTCCTTTT
Source organism: Diceros bicornis minor (assembly GCF_020826845.1). NCBI lineage: Eukaryota > Metazoa > Chordata > Mammalia > Perissodactyla > Rhinocerotidae > Diceros > Diceros bicornis. The sequence goes on from NC_080746.1 coordinate 53,124,161, forward strand.
TTTTTCAGCAGCCATGTGGTATTCTGTTAATTGATGAAACCATAACTAAATGTCTTTATTGATGGCCATTTACATTGTTTTCAATCTTACTCTTTTAAATAGGTCTGCAAAATGTACATATGTCATTGTGCATGTGTATTAGTTTGTCTCTAGGATAAATTTCTAGATAGGAATTGCTTAGTTAAAGGATATATACTATTATGCTTTTGATATATTATATGTCATTTTGCCACATTGCCCTCCAGAGGGTTTGTAACTATCTACACTCCCACCAGCGATGTATGAGTGTGCCTGTTTTCCCACAGTCTTGCCAACATAGTTATCAAATTTCTGGATTTTTGCCAATCTAATGGACGGAAAATAGTATTTAGGTGTAGTTTCCATTTGCTTTCCTTTTGTAAAGGAAAGCGTTGATCATCTTTTCACATGTTTAAAAATAAATTTATGTCTTTATCTGTGAACAGTCTGTTCATGTGCTTTGCTCATTTTCTACAGGGTTGTTGGTATTATTGATTTGTAGGAGCTCTTTATTGAAGAGATTAGCCTTTTGTAATAGCAATTGCAAATTTTAACACAATATTTATGACTTCTAACCCAGTTTATCATTTGTTTTCTTGCTTTGCATATAGGAGTATGTGTGTGTGTGTGTGCGCACACACTTGTGTGCTTATTTGTTTGTGTTGCCATGCAGGATTTGTAGATTTTTGCGTAGTCACTCTAACGATCTTTTCTTTTTTATAGCTTCTAGACATCATGTAATAGACTTTCCCACTCAGAAGTTATAAAAGAAATGTACTATCAGGCTGGCTCCGTGGCTTGGTGGTTGAGTGCACGCGCTCCGCTGCTGGCGGCCCAGGTTCGGATCCCAGGTGCGCACCGACACACCACTTGTCGGGCCATGCTGAGGCGGCGTCCCACATACAGCAACTAGAAGGATGTGCAACTACGACATACGACTATCTACTGGGGCTTTGGGGAAAAAAAGGAGGAGGATTAGCAATAGATGTTAGCTCAGAGCCGGTCTTCCTCAGCAAAAAGAGGAGGATTGGCATGGATGTTAGCTCAGGACTGATCTTCCTCACAAAAAAAAAAAAAAGAAATGTACTATCTTTTATTCTATTACTTCTATAGTTTCATTTTATATTATGTTTAAATCTCTGATCCATTTGGAATTTATCCTGATCTATGCTTAGAGGGACAGATTCAACTTTGTCACCATGTCATTTAAATCTCAAATGCCATCTCAAATCTTCTTCCCATGATTAGAGATGCCACCTCTATCACAACCTAAGTATGTTATGCATTAGTACCCATTTGTGGACTTAAAATATATTAGATTCCAGTGGTTGGTCTGTCAATACATACGGCAACACACTTTGCTTTTAATTAATGAGGCATTTTGGTATGTTTTTGTAATGTGGTTGCCTAAGTCTCCCCTTATTGCTATTCTTGTTTATTTTTCTGTATGAACCTTAAAATCACCTTTTCCTATTAAAAAAAAGTTGGTATTTTTACTGGGTTCATGTTAAATTTATAAATCCACTTAAGGAGAATTGAGCTCTTCGTTAGCACATATATTTTAATTTGGCCTAAAGTAATATCTTTACCTTCTGTATTAGTTTCCCATGATTACTGTATAAAATTACTACAAATTTGTTGGCTTAAGACAACAGAAATTTAATCTCTCACAGTTCTGGAGGCCAGAAGTCCAAAATCAAGGTGTCAGAGGGTTGTGCTCCCTCTGAAGACTCTAGAGGAGAAACTTTTCTGTGCCTCTCCCAGCTTCTGGTGGCTCCAGATGTTCCTTGGCTTGTGACTGTATTATTCCAGTCTCTGCCTCCCTGATCACATTGTCCCCTCCTCTTCTGTGTCTTCTCCTCGGGCTGTGTCTGTGTCTGTTCTCCCTCTTTCTCTCCTTCTAAAGGATACCTTTGATTGCATTTAGGGCCCACCCGATTATCCAGGATAAGTGCCTCCTCTCAAGATCCTTAACTTAATCACATCTTTTGCCACATAAAATGCTATGCACAGGTTCCTAGGATTAGAATGTGGACGTATGTTTTTTTGGGGAGCCACCATTAAACACACTACACCCTCCTTCTTAATTATATAAGAATCATAGAATTCTTAAACTCTGATCATTCCTCCCAACTTACATCATTGTTATCCAGTATTTTAGTTCTATCTTGTTTATTTCTAACCACACAAATTAAGTAGGATTCTCGTTTTACACTGGCAGTGTTCAGGTTTTCCACATATTTATCAATATCTTTGCTCATCTTTGTTTCCTTTTATGTCAGACCTTTCATCTGGGATCATTTTTCTTCTTCCTAAAGTACATCCTTTAGAATTTCCTTTAGTGAGAGTCTGTCTGTGTTAATGTCTCTGTTTTTGTCTGAAAATAGCTTGTTTTGCTTTCCATCGTTGAAAGAGTTTCATTAGTTATAGACTTCTGCATTGACAGTTAATATCTTTAAGATTTTTTTTTAGAGCAGTGTTAGGTTCACAGCAAAATTGAGAGGAAGATACAGAGATTTCCCGTATACCCCCTGCCCCTACACATGCATAGCCTCCCCGATGATCAACATCCCCTGCTAGAGTAGTACATTTGTTAAAATTGATGAACTTACATTGACATATCATAATCACCCAAAGTCCATAGTTTACGTTATGGTTCACTTTTGGTGTTGTATGTTCTATGGGTTTGGACAAATGTATAACAACGTGTATCTATCATTATGGTATCATACAGAGTATTTTCACTGCCCTTAAAATATTCTGTTCTCTGCCTATTCATCCCTTCCCCCTGCTTTCCAACCTCTGGCAACCATTGATCCCTTTACTGTCTCGATAGTTTTATCTTTTCCAGGATGTCCTATAGTTGGAATCACATAGTATTTAACATTTTCAGATTGGGTTCTTTCACTTATAGTACTATGCATTTAAGATTCCTCCATGTCTTTCCATGTCTTGATAGTTTGTTTCTTTTTTTTTTATTGAGTTATATTTGACATTCAGTATTGTTTAAGGTATATAACATATTGATTTGATAATTTACTTGCAATGTGATTGCCATAGTAGTCTTAGCTAACACCTTTATTGTGTCACATAATTATCGTTTCTTCTGGTTTGGGGAATGGGTCATATCTTTTTGGTGTTGAATAATATTTCGTTGTCTGAATGTACCACAGTTTATTTATCCATTCACCTGCTGAAGGACATCTTGGTTGCTTTCAAGTCTTGGCAGTTATGAATAAAGCTGCTATAAACATCAGTGTGCAAGTTTTTATGTGGACATAAATTTTCAACTCCTTTGGGTAAATACCGAGAGGTGAGATTGCTAGACTGTATACTAAGAGTATGTTTCATTTCATAACGAACCACCAATCTGTTTTCCAAAATAGCTGCACCATTTTGTGTTCCCATGAGCAATGAATGAGAGTTCCTGTTGGCACCACTTCCTCACCAGCGTTTGGTGTTGTCATTGTTCTGGATTTTGGCCATTGTCGTAGTGCTATCTCATTGTTTTAATTTGCATTTTCCTGATGACATATGATATTGAACATCTTTTCATATGCTTATTTGCCATCTGTATTTTCTTTGGTGAGGTATCTGTTAAGATCTTTGGCCCATTTTTTAATTGGGTTGTTTATTATTGTTGAGTTTTAAGAGTTCTTTGTGTATTTTGGATAATAGTCCTTTATCAGATACGTGTTTTGCAAATATTTTCTCCCAGTCTGTGGCTTGCCTTCTTATTCTCTTGACAGTTGTTTTTTCCTTAGCACGTTGAAAATATTATTCTATGGTCTTCTAAATCTTACTGTTGCTGTTGAGAAGTCAGCTGATAGTCTAATTGCTGTTCTTTTGTAGGTAATCTCTCTGCTTCTCTTTTAATATCTTTTTTGTTTTTGGTGTTCTTAAGTTTCATTACAATATGTTGTTTTATTTCTATTTATCCTATTTGACATTTGTTGAGCTTCCTGGATCTGAGGTTTGGTGTTCTATTAATGATTGTGGAAAAATTCTCAGCCATTAGCCTTTCTCCATCCTGTCTAATTAGTTCTTGAACTTCAGTTAAAAGATTAGATATGTTAGACCCTCTTACTCTATCAACTGTGTCTCTCTCTCTTTTTTTTTTTTTTTTTTTTGCTGAGGAAGATTGGCCCTGAGCTAACGTCTGTGCCCATGTTCCTCTATTTTGTATCTGGGACACTGCCACAGCATGGCTTGATGAGCAGTACATTGGTCCATGCCCGGGATTTGAACCTGTGAACCCCAGGCTGCCAAAGCGGAGAGCGTGCACTTAACCACTATGCCACGGGGTCAGCCCCTCATCTATCTCTCTTAAACTCTCATCTTTTTCATATCTTTACTTCTTGGTCACATTTTATGGAATTTCTTTGGATCACTTTTCCTGTTCACTAATTATTTCTTAGCTGTATCTAATCTGCCGTTTAACCTGGCCATTGACTTTTTAACTTAAATGATAATTTTTATTTCTGAAAGTTCTGTTTGTTTTCAGATGCGTTGGTTCTTTTTTTGTTCCTTGCTAATTTTTTCAGGCCTGTCTTTTATATCTTAAAATCTAATAATCATAGACATTTTATATTCTGTCTCTAATTCCAATATCTGAGGTCTTTCCAGGTCTTATTTTGCTGTCTGTTTTTCCTGGTTATCACTCGTGTGGCTTATTTCTGGGTGTGTGTTTTTTGTTTTGTTTCTGTTTTAAATGTCCTTAGGACTTTAGCTGTGGAAATTATTCGAGGCCTGGGTTAAGCTTTTATTCTACCAGAAGGGATGAGGAGTTGCTTCTGGCAGTAGCCTGACGACAATACCAACTGGACTACTTCTAGATCTTCACTTGAGGTTACGTGAATTTGGTCACAAACCTGCACTAGAGCCAGCTTTTGGTTATGGATTCTTAGGAAAGATATTTCTCCTTCTCTACTGGTTAAGACAGGACAGTTTCTTTGTGGTCCTTCTCAGTGCTGCAGATTTATTTATGGTTCATCTCTACAGTGAGAGTACAGCCCATTGGTAACCCAAGTTTATAAAGGGGTTTCCTATAAAACTTTCCAGTTAGAGTGGGCCCTAGGCTTTATCTTCTGTTGCCTACACCCCATATGGTCATTGCAGTGGTCGCTAGTGTCTGTTACATAAGCCACAGGGCAGAAGCTGGCTATCATCTTCTCTTTCTTTCCAGGATATCTGCTTTCATTTAATTCTCATTTATTATAGTAAAATACACAACATAAAATTTACCATTTAAACCATCTTTAAGTATAAAATTCAGTGGCATTAGGTACATTCACATTGTTATATAACTATCACCACCATCCATCTCCAAAACTTTTTCATCTTCCCAAACTGAAATTCTGTACCTATTAAACAATAACTCCCCATTGTCCCCTATTTAAGCCCTTGGCAACCACCGTTCTACTTTTGGTCTCTGTGATTTTGACTGCTCTAGGTACCTCGTGTAAGTGGAACCCTAGAGAATTTGCCCTTTCATGTCTGGCTTACTTCACTTAGTATAATGTCTTCAAAGTTCATCCATGTTGTAGTATGTATTAGAACTTCCTTCCTTTATAAGGCTGAATAATATTTCATTGTATCTATAAACCACATTTTGTTTATCCTTTCATTCTTAATGGACAGTTGGGTTGTTTCCACCTGCTTTTCGTTTTACGTAATTTTTGTTGTGTGCCGATTCCTTAGTTTCTTGACAGCTCAGCGTGATGCATTTTAAAAATTAGTTTTTGGGAATATTTTATTTAACTTTTTAAATTATTTTCTTTCTTTCTTTTTTTTTGTGAGGAAGATCAGCCCTGAGCTAAGATCCATGCTAATTCTCCTCTTTTTTTCTCTTTTTTTTTGCTGAGGAAGACCAGCTCTGAGCTAACATCTATTGCCAATCCTTCTCCTTCCCCCCCGCCAAGCCCCAGTAGATAGTTGTATGTCATAGTTGCACATCCTTCTAGTTGCTGTATGTGGGACGTGGCCTCAGCATGGCTGGACAAGCAGTGCATCAGTGCGCGCCCGGGATCCGAACCCAGGCCGCCAGTAGCGGAGCGCGCGCACTTAACCGCTAAGCCACGGGGCCGGCCCTTAAATTATTTTCTTTGGGAGGGTCATTCACAGTATCTAGGCCACATTACTGGAAACCAAAGTCTCATACCTTCTATTTGAAGATCAGAAGACAACTGCAGAGAACACATTTTTACATTCTTCCTTTTTAGGCCACTAGAAAGGGAAGATTCTGAGATATGCAACAATTAATATATAGTTTTATATGTTTTAATTCTTTCCTTGACTCTGTTAGGTAATATTTTTTTTTCCTTATCTGTGAGAAAACCTTTAGAATATCATAAGAAAACTCATCTCTGTCTTGCAGGATTTGGTGTTCTTAGCATGTTGTTTGTGCCAATCTCCACACCCCCCTGACGCCCTAATATCCAGTAGTAGCATTTGAAACTTGTACAGAGATCTCAAAATCGTTTACTGCTTGAGCTGAAAGGGTCTAATTCTGACTCCTCTCCCCTCCACCACTGTGTCTTAAAAATTGGCCAAGGTTAAGTGACTGACTCAGGGTGGTAGAAGAAGTCTGTGATAGCTAGAACTTTGGTTGCCTCACTTCTGTCTCATTATACCTTCTGCTTCTGTGTCCTTTCTCTCTTTGGGGAGACTTTCTGTGAGTTCTGAGCTTGGTCTTTTGAAAAGTCGCTATGGATGTTGGTGAACGTGATCTGACACTGATACATGCATGGGTCAGAGTAGAGGCGAAAATCCTCATCTAATTAACTGCTTGAAGACCAAATAGAGTTGGCCTTCCATACTTTACTTCACTCCTGTCTCCCCTGTCCATGGAGTCTTTTTAGATAATAGAATGTTAGAGCTGGGGGAACTCTGTGATTATTCGGTCCAATCTCAGATTGCCTACAGGGACATTTTGGAATCCTTTGCCTGGGAGCTTTTCTGTTCTTTATAGATGAGGAAACTAAAACCTAAAAGATTCAAATAATTTCCCCAAGGTCATATAAGGATTTCATAGCAAAGCTGGAGCTATACTCAGGTCTCCTAATTCCTATTCTAGTGGAGGCTTTCTATCACACTAATGCGTTAACTTCACTCCTGGTCTTTAACTAAGCTCCGCCCCCATGGTCTCTGGTTTAAGGTTGTGAAATGTCCTAAGGGTGGTTAGCCTTTGAGAATAAGCCAGAACCTGAAGGGTTAATAGAAATTGAACAATGAAGTGGGAGCCCTTTTCTCCTCTCCTCAACTGGGGAGCTGCTGGGCTGTTTCACTTGCACCACATGTGCTCCATTATGGTATAATGATGTAATTACCAGTAATGCTGCTGCTAGAGTAGTGGTGGAGAGGCAGCATTAAGGAAAAGACTAGCCCCCGTTTTCTCCTAAGAGCCATTTCAGCCCACTTCAGTCTATTAGACTGAAGATGCTGGAAGGCGAATGGCTTCAGCGGAGGAAAAGGTCAGATTTAAAAGCTTTTCTGGGCATGGTATTTATTGTTGCTTTTTTGACCTTCAGAAAAGTCCCCTGTGTGTTTGTCCTTGGTTCTTGCCTTTTCCATTAATGCTTGAAAGCTGTATTGCTGGCCAGGCCAGGTCTTTGGCATAGATGGTTTCCTATGTGGTGTTATTTGAGAAGGCGTAGTCCCCCTGTCCAGATTACCAGTCCTACTGCCTTTCGTACCACCATCATAGTGTCAAAAGTCTTTTTGACTCTTGAATATTTTAGTTTTCAGCATTTCTTTACTAAAACATATATGTATATATACACACACACATACACACTCTCCTACAGATATGCTTATACCTAAACAATTTATAATACTTTAAAATACAGAAAAATAAGGAATAGGACCTAGTGCCTTGGGCAAATCACTTGACCTTTCTGTGTACCTCTTCCAAAACATACAGCCTGCCACTTGATGATTATGAGGAGGTAATCATGGTCTCTGAAACACGATAGAGCCTTCCAAAAGTTTTCCTCTCTTGGGGGATAGCCATTATTCTTTCAGAAATATCAAGCACCTGCTGGACCCAAGACACTGAGCTGGTGTGTACTGTGGGACATACAGAATTGAAAGATGTCAGCTCTTATGTCAGGGAACTTTACCTCTTTGTTAATTTGATGAACACAAAGGAAAACATTGGTTAGAATTATAGAAAAGTGGCTTTGATACAGGTTATAGGAAGGCACAAGCAAGCTTTGCTTGCTTCAGTGGTTCTCAAAGTGCTATCCCTGGATCAGTAGCATCAGTATCACGTAGGAACCTATTAGAAGTGCACGTTCTCAGGCCCCAAGCCAGACCTACTGAATTGTAAATTCTAGGGGTGGGAGCCTCGATCTGTGTTTTACCGAGCCCTCCAGTGATTCTGATGCATACTGAAGTTTGAGAACCACTGGCTTATTTTACAACTTAGTACTAGGATTCATTTGATAATATAAAATTCCTTATGTTTATCTAGAGCTGCAGTCTCCAATACAGTAGTCACTAGCCATGGATGGCTACTTAAATTTAAATAAATTAAAACTAAGTAAAATTTAAAATGCAGTGTCTTAATTACACTAGCCATATTACAAGCACTCAGTAGACACATGTGGCTAGTGGCTACCATACTGGACAGTGCAGATATAAACATTTCTATCATCACAAAAATTGAATAATGCTGGGCTCGGAGCAGCGGTCCTCAAACTTTAGCATCACCTGGAGAACTTAGGAAAACACACATTGCTGGACCCCATGGCAAGAGTTTCTGGTCCAATAGGTCTGAGGTTGGGCTGGAGAAATAACACCTGTAACAAGTTCCCAGGTGATACTGATGCTGCCCCCAGGGAGCACACTTTGAGAACCGCTAGTCTAGAGTAAGGATTCTTGACTTGAAATCTGTAAACCTCCTAAAATTGAAGGCAAAATATTGTTTATATCCACATAATAAAGTTTACAGGATATAGGGCCATAGTTTTAAATCTGATTGTCAAGTGGGTCAGCAGATCAGTCAGGAAAACTTTTAGATGCAGTTAACAGAAAATCTGAGTAATAGTGACTTAAATTACAAAGACATTGATGTTACTTTAGCAGAGTAAGAGGCAGGAAGTTTCAGGGTTTCAGTGGCTCAAGCATGTCACCAAGAAAATCAGGCATTTTCCCTCCCCAGAAAACCCCTTATGTTTTTTTGGTTAGAACTGGATTACATGCCCACCTCTAGACCAGTACTGGCAGAGGGGAATGGGATTTCCATAATTGCTTTAGACCACTTGTGATTCAATCTCTGGGGCTGAGGGGGAGGAGGTTTACCTTCCCTGAGACCACGGAGTCTCTACCTGTTCTCTGAACAAAGTATTAGTCCAATACAGGGATAAAGAGAGAAATTGCTCTTGGGTTGATAGAGATCTGTGTCTATCTCAGTGAATGACCTGAAAAAGGTTAGGAACATCTGGTCTGCATCTTTTCAGCTCATCACAGGCTTTCAACTTGCTAAACAGGCAGGGTCTAGACATGCTCAGCTGTGAAGATTTACTTGGCTCTGTCCTCTCCTAACTTAGGACAGGTCTGTGAAGTAGTTCCCTTCACACTGAGGGTGAGGTGGAGTGGAATTTAAGAACCTGATCCAGGCCTCTGGAAGTCAGCATCAAGTCAGCCTGAAAGCTAGTCCCCTCTGACTTTGGCCCCCAATTCTAAAAAGGGCTCTTGCCTGGTTCCTTTGGCCAAGTCCTTGGCTTGTACTTTGATTCTTTAGGGATTCCCATTATTCTTTTTCTCGTACTAGTCCTCTTAGAACTAGAGTCCTGGTCCTGAATTTTGAGACCAAACACTTGGATCCTGCTGCCAGACTTCAGGTCCCTGTCTGCGTGCCTGGATCCCTGCTTGTCTCCTCCCATCAGTATGCTTCAGATACTCTGCCTTGCTGCGTAGAGAGATCGTGTCTAAAAATGTTAATTCGAGTCTTCTATGTAGAAATGGTAGGTGGAGCACTGGGAGTTAATGAGATCATTGAAGGAGACGATGTAAGGAAAAAAGCTGAGAGCACCCACCCTAGCCTACTGAATCAAATTAAGGACATGATCATCTATATTTTTATCTGTAAACTCCAAATCAATAGACCTACGAATCACACACAAATCAACACACATCAGTAGACCTAATAGTGCTCCTTGCGGCCCTGGGAATCCAGAGGGGTGCCTGGTGAAAGGGATGATGGCAGCTGAATTGAAAGAGCTCTCCGCCTATGTCTGCTACCCCCCAGAGCAGTTCGGCTTTTATATTATTTTTGTATATTATGGTGCTGCACAAAATTTTGTATGTAGAAATAAAGGGTTCCACTTCTTTAAAAAAGGGTGGGGGGGCACTGGCTAAGCGATGTCAAAAGGTGCCTTCCAACACTGGCATTGAGCTCCAGGGCTGGAAGCTAGAATACAGGTACTAGACTGTCACATGTGAAGCAGAAGTGTAGTACTTTCCTCTTTTAGGAGCAAGAACTCTGATGCCCTCGTCTCCAGTGGTTTTGAGCTGACAGTTGCCTCAGTCAGCTGGATACAGGACCCAATTGTCTGCAGCAAAAGTGCTGCAAGTCTGTTTCCTCTAAAAGCTTCTTCAGCAACTTCCCTCCCCCCATCCTCCCAGGACAGAAGTGGACACAAGGGGGAATGTTTCAGTTCCCCTGCTGGGTTGTGTGTCTTCCTCTCACACCCTGTCCAGAACGTCTAGGGAATTTTTACTTTCCAAAGTTGCTTACCAGAAACAATTTGGCAAAGCGTAGTTTGGGGGAGGAGGCTCTAGTGAAATGAGCACAAAAGCACATGTCCCGTGGTGAATTCTCAACGTGTGTGAAGAGGGAGCAAAGGAGCTTTAGTAAAATTGCAGTTCAAGCTAAATCAGGAATGAAAATGAGGAACAACCCAAAACATTACAATTTGTATTAGGACATTTAATCCCTGGCTGTCAATAACACACACTCAGTATTGTAACAGAAATTCAGTGTATGTTTATATATATTTCAAAAAAGTTTTTATTTGGTATTGTAATGTATGCTGATAGAATGAAAAGCTGCCTGTTTTTATAGTACAGATTTCAGAAAGTAAAGCTTGGCTGCTGGGAAAGAAACAGGCAGCAGAGCAATTCTCAAAGAGGAAGTGCATGAGAATCTTGAGGGTTTAGGGGGAAGATTATTTTTGGTTACAAACGGAGGACCTTTGTTAAAAGTTGAAAAACATGATCATCAATCTAGTCTTCTGAGGCTCGGAGAGAGAAGGTGACTTGCCAAGGTCTCACAGATGATTAGATAAAGTTAATCCCAGAACCCGCATCTCTACTCTGTCCACAGAGTTGGTCCCTACCCTGAGCTGCCCTCCAGATCTGAGTTTCCCATGATTTCTCTCTGTGGCCCACTTTCTGCAGCTCAAGCCACCTTCTCCTTGATCTGTTGGCCTGGCTTCGGGGGAGATGGGCTACAGCTGGTCTGAAATAGGAAGACTGTAAATTTATTTAAACTTTCAGCATGACCTATTTGCCTCACTTTTTGCACTGTGATGAATGAAAATGTAGACAACAGAATGTTGCACAAGATGGACAACTCAAAGAGAATAAGGAAAATGCAGAACAAGGAAGTGTGCAATTTGTTTTTGCTTTTAAAAAGAAGTGTATTACAGAACTTCTTGATTTTTTTTTTTTTTTTTTTTTACCTCTGTCATCTGTGACCCATTCGCCTGCTCAGCCAAGATATTTTGGCCTTTTTTCTCTGGGAAACCAGTGGGTGGGTGAATATGGAGGAGCCAAGAGTTAACAAAATACCAGCAGATGCTGGGGCCGAGTGAGAGGATTCTGCTCGGCCTCACAAGCAGAGAGAGGCGTACCCCACCCCCACCTTCCCTGGCTCCTTTCAAAAAGACTGCTAAAACTCCCGTACTTGAGAGGATTTCCCATCTTGATGAAGGAAATCTCCAAGAACTCTTCCTGTTCCTACACCATCAAGAGCTTTGCCTTTCTGAGGCTGTCCCAAGCACTTTAGGAAATAATAGCATTGTCTTTGAAGTCAGGATTACCTGGTTTGATTCCAGATCCATCGTTGAATCCAAATCAACCGTTTCCCATCTGGACAGCTTTGGATGAGTTCCTTAAACTTTCCAAGCCTGTTTCCTCATCTGTAATAGAGAAAATAGTGCCTACAGCATCAAATTTGTTAGAATTAAAGAAGGTCGTGTGTATCAAGTGCTTAGCACATTGCCAAACACCTGACTGATACTCAATAAATTAAAAGATTTTTGCAATACCACATCTTTCCTCAGCAATTTATGTATAGCTTTCTGTTTTCCCTGTGACCATGAGATAGGGAATAGTAGCTTTCTAACTTGATTCTAGTGGCAGTAGGAGTGGCAAAGTGAATTAATTTTTTTCTTATCAACTTTAAGGAATAATTTACACACAATAAACTGCATCTGTTTAAATTCATTTAATTTGACAGTTGTCTATACCCATGAAATAACTACTTCAGTGAAGATACAGAACATTTCTATCAGCCGCAAAAGATTCCTCTTGTCCTTTTGCAATCTGTCCTTCCCTTTGTCCTCAGCCCCAGGCGAGCGCTCATCTGTTGTCACTATAAATTAATTTGCATTTTATATGAATGTAATACAGTATGTACACTTTTTGTCTGGCTTCTTTCACTCAACATAATGACTTTTAGATATGTACAAGTTGTTGCATATATCCATTGTATGGATATACCATCTGTTGATGGACATTCAGGTTCTTTCCAGTTTCTGGCTATTTTAAATAAAGCTGATGTGAACATTCATTTTCATGTCTTCATGTGAGCATATGTTTTTATTTCTCCTGGGTGAATATCCAGGAGTCGAATGGCTGGGTCGTATGGTAGTTGTTTGTTAAACTTGGTAAGACACTGCTAACTGTTTTCCAAACTGGCTGTACCATTTTACATTTTCAGTTGCTCCACATCCTCACCAGTATGTAGTGTAGTCAGTCTTTTTAATTTTAGTCATTCTAATGGATTTACGGGGTAATAGGACTTCACTGTTGTTTTAATTTATGTTTCCCTGATGTCTAATGATGTTGAACATCTTTTCGTGTGCTAACTGGCCTTCTGTATATCTTCTTTTGTATAATCTCTGTTCAAATCTTTTGCCCATTTTAAAAATTGCATAGTTTACCTTCTCGCGATTGAGTTGTAAGAATTCTTTACCTGGGCCGGCCCTGTGGCTTAGCGGTTAAGTGCGTGCGCTCCACTGCTGGCAGCCTGGGTTCGCATCCTGGGCACGCACCGACGCACCGCTTCTCCGGCCATGCTGAGGCCGCGTCCCACATACAGCAACTAGAAGGATGTGCAGCTATGACATACAACTATCTACTGGGGCTTTTGGGGGAAAAATAAATAAATAAAATTATTTAAAAAAAAAAAAGAATTCTTTACCTGGTCTGGATACCAGCTCTTTGTAAGATAAAAATATGTGAAATTTTTCTTTCAGTCTGTGAAGACGTGAATATTTTCTCCCAGTCTGGCTTGCCTTTTCATTTTCTCAGTAGTGCCATTTGAGGAGCAATATCTTTGAATTTTGATGAAGTCTATTTTTTCTGTTTTTCTTTTATGACTTATGCTTTTTGTTTACCTACCGCAAGGTCACAAAGATTTTTCTTACATATTTTCTTCTACAAGCTTTTAAGTTTAGCTTTTACACCTAGATCTACAATCCATGTCAAGTTAATTTTTGTCTATGGTCTGAGGTGAGGGTTAATATGAAAATTATTTTTTGAGTGTCTATTATGTATTAGGAATTTTATTTAATTCTCAATAAATAAGTGTTCTAAGATAGGTAATTATCGCCATTTTAATGATGAGAAAAACAAGTCTCAGAAAGATTAAGTAACTTGCTCCAATCATACAGCCAAGATTCAAGCCCATGATTGCCCAATGCCAAGGCCCATATTCTTTCTACCCTGTTATGCTGACACCTTCAGCATTGAATGAGAATCTATATAAGAAATGCCCAGCTGTAACCTTGGAAGAGGATATAAAAATATGAGATGGACTGCCATTCTGAGGACATTCATATCCCAAGTCCAACCGTATGACATTAACAACAAGGATGTTGGGAACTAGGGCCAGGGGTTCCATGTCAGCTCATTTGCTTAGGTCTGTATCTCAGAGTTCCTTTGCTGCTCTTTTAACAGGAGCCTTATTCTGAATTCCTTTTCCATTTTACAGCTGGTCTATCAGAAATATGAGGTTAAGTGCCTGGCCACACAGACAGTTAATCCTTAGAGCACCCGGCTGGATAGCTGAGTCCCACTGTGTTTGGTTTGAGTTTTTATTTTTGGAAAACAAATAGTGAGTCAGCCTCCCTTCTCTCCCTCTCACTTCCTCACCACCCCTTCTGGATTCTCTTAGCTGCTGTGGTCATACTAGGTAAATAGTCTTTTCCCTAAAACTTCCTTTGAGCCATGACAGAATAATGTGAGAAGAGAAGTCCTCTGCCCTCTGATGTTTAATGCCCACCCCCATCCCCGCCCCCACCCCCCACTTTTAAAAGAAAGATCTGTTTAAGGCTATTCACTTTTGTCATCTTGGAAGAGTCTCTGAGTCTTACTTAGCAGGACTATTTTGTTTCTTTAAAATAATGTGGGAAGAAGTATAAAGATAACAGCTGTACCTCTCTGTTCTTGCTTTTCAACAATGTAGCTTTGGTAATTTCACTCTGTCTTCTTTCTTCAAGTGAGGCGTGTGGTGTAGGGGGAAGAGTATAGGACTTTGGAGTGAGAAGTGTGTAGGTTTGAATCCCTACTCCACTATTGACAGAGCCAGCAAATCACTCAATCTCTATGAAGTTTAGTTTGCTTTTCCTTGTCTATAAGATGGGAATAACATGTGCCTTATGGGTTTGTCATAGAATGTCTATACAGTGTCTGATACTTGTATGTGCTTGTATTATCTCTTCCTGTTCTCCTCTTTTATTACATCTCTTTCTGAGGAGTAAGGACATGAGATACTCATAAAAAGTCTGAATAAGCGGTGTTTGAGACTTCTAAAGGATATTTTTTGAGTACAGAGCCCTATTAAGGTACCTTAACAGATATTCTTCTTTCTCTTTGGCCAACCTGCGCAGTCTCATTTCAAAGTCCAGCCATGGAGGGTGAAGCACTGTAGTCATTCTGCCTGTTATTTTCCTTGCAGCTGCCGAGTAGGTTGTCTTGGGTCTCTAGAAGCAAACTCTACTGTGATGTGATTGTGTGCTAGTGAGAAACTTATCTTATGGGCAGAAGTGTGAGTTGGGGAAGGGGTGGAGGAGAAAAGACAGTCTATCTGTCTAATACAGAGAAGATCAAGTATAGGTTGATGGGAGGGGGAGGGGAACCCAGTTTACACATTTCGGAGAGTTGTACCTCCATCTTCTGAAATACAGCCCTGAAAAACATCAATCTTGGTATCAGTGGTGGCATGAGGACAAGTCAGTGTCTCTCAGTACCTTCTGGTTTCTATGCCTTACAACTGACCTCATTTTCCTCTCTTCCATGAGAGCCTCCTTTGCATTTCAGTCTGAGAGGCCGGCCTCTGCTTCCCATTTGCCTGCTAAGGATTGATTCTGTGGTCTCCCCAGTCACCATTTTCAAACCTATATAGCCTTTAAGATACAGCTCAGGGCTTAACTCTTCCAAGAAGCCTCCCTTGTCTACTCTGCACAATTTGATGGTTCCTTAGCCATCCTAAATCGTTCAAGTAGCCTTGGGAATTTGAATATGCAAACATTTAATGAATCCCAACTGTGTGTGTTGGCGAAGGGGGATTGATTACAGAGATAGATTGGAGGTAGTACCAGTGCCTAGCACTTGGACTTAACTATTCCTTGTGTCACTTTTATATCCTCAACTAGATTCCCAACCCTCTTGAGGATTGCCTCTTAGAAGTCTAGTAACTCGAAGCTAAATCTCTCCTAATACATAAATGTAGTTCACATTTCATTCCTTTTGCCCTGGCTTCATACTGTCTGTACAATTTTGGATATACTTTATTTCACTTAACATTATAAGCTTAAAAATTCTTATTATAAACTGAGGATAATTTAATGGCTGCAATGTGGCTCATTAAACCACTTTTTACCACCAGAACATTGGAGCTTAGTGTTCCTAGATAAGGGAATGGGCATCATTGAATCATTAAAGCCCCTTAGTCAGACTTGTTTTATGCAACATACCACTTATGCCTAAAATTTTCTTTTTCCCTCCTTAACTGTATACAGAATAACACAAAAGTGAGATGAGAAAATTAGTCCCTTCCTATCTTAAGGCATGTATTGAATAGCTAAATAACATTTACATTCAGATCTATAAAATAAGTAAGTCTTAAGTTTTACCTGTGGATTGATGCTAAGAATTAAAAACCAATAAATATCTTTTGCAACATTGCAATTATGTAAATATTCACAGCAGAGCTGAGACGCATAATTTGACCCATAGGAAGAAAATAAAATTCTGTGATACTAAACCTGTTACATTTAAAGGAGAATGTTCCAAATATCAAGATCAAATAAGAAATTCTCTTTCTATATTCCATCACTTTGCCACATTTTCTTTGCTTCATATTTATACCTTGCTTTGCTTTTTGTTTTCCTTGGAGTTTCTAATTGCCTTTTTTTCTTCCTGAGTGAAGAAAGACGCATCTGCCTTTACCTTATGACTAATGTCATTTAGCTTTTTAATCATACTGTTTGTTGTAGGGAAATGACTTTCATCTTGACACATTCTTCTCTAAGTCCACAGAGTTCATTTTCTAATTTCAAGGCCTGCTGCCATTTCATTGAAGTCCTGGTTAAATCTCCTTTTTTGCACCCCATGTCATCCTCTTTCTTAAAATCCTTTTTAATTTTGCTATAAAGCATCCTTGGTAATTATTTCAAAAAGAATGCATAGAAGTCAAACTTTGTAAGTCCTTTGCGTATCTAAAATGTTTTGCCCAGCTGTTCTTTAGACAGTCCTTCAATTAATCACCTTGATTTCTGCTCTTCTTCCTGACTTCGCTTTCCTTATCCTCTAATTCTGTGCTATCAATTACAATAGCCACTAGCCACATGTGAGCTGTTGAGCACTTGAAATATGGCTCATCTGAATTGAGATGTGCTGTAAGTGTAAAATACAGACCATATTTTAAACAACAAAAAAGAAAGAAAGAAATATTATTTTTTATGTTAATTATTGAAATGACAATATTTTGGATATATTATTAAAATTAATTTCACTTGTTTCTTTTTTAAATGTAAAAAAATTTTAAATTACCTGTGTGACTTGTATTACATTTCTACTGGGCACTGTTGCTCCACTCCCCAAGGTGGCACCTTTCCACGCCTCATCAAGGAGTCGTTTTGGCTACTGCATACAGCTTTTCCCATGTTCCTTTACCTAGCTTCCTTCACTTGGGTTATCTGTAGATGCATCTACATTGTAGTACATCTACAATATAGTACATCTACCACTGTAATCCCATGTACTTTCCATCTTTTGAAAAGTGTTAAAAGTTCCTTTTCTGCCTTTATTCTTCTCTTCCCACCCTAAGCACAGGTATTAATTTATTCCCTCTTGTACTACTTTGTTACGTCTTTGGGATTTGGGAGGGAAGAGAAGTAAACATATTTTCAGTCTGTCAGTTGCGAAACAGAAGATATTACTGATTTTTGTCACTGTTTTGAACAACAGTACAATGGTCGTCTTCATGCATAAGTCTGTCTGCATCTCTAGATATTTTCTTAAGATGGATTTCTGGAAGTAGACGTAGTAGTTCAGATGATATGAATTTTTTATGGCTCTTGATATACATATTGACAAATATGTTCCCCAAAAAGGTATCAATTTGTGTTCTCAGTGGGTTATTCAATGAAAGATGGGAGCAGTTATCCAAGAGGTGCCCAGATTCAATCTGAATCCTCTTAATGTGGGCCTTTTATCTGAGCTTCTGTGGAAAGCAGGTCCTCTTTTCTGAATCACTTACCTTTTATGAGCCTTCATTTTCTTATTTATAAAATAGGGATAATCATGCCCTGAAGTGATGTAGATGAAAGCTCATTGAAAGTAATATTTTCATTAATTCATTTCAGCAAGTGTTTAGGAGCCTGGTACTTGTGCTAGGCATATATGCTACACTAGGAACTATAAGGGCTGTCCAAATGATATAGACCCTGGCCTCAAAACTAATTTCTTATGAAGGGAATAGAGTGGTAGACAAGATATATTCATAAGAAACTAGCTCACAAGTCTTTTAAAACAGCCTGGAGGAGGTGGCATTTAAGATAGGCCTTGAAGGAGGAGTATAATTTCAACATGGTCAGAGAGTAAGGTGGGGGCTACATGAGTTGTGAGGATGAGCTTGAGCAAAGAAAGGCACAGGGGTGAGTTCTAAGCAGATCAGTTGACAGCATTCACTAGAGTGTCAGCAGAAGGTAAAGAAATCAAATTGTAAGTAGAAATTTTGTTTCTTTGAGTATACTTATTTGCATGTGCTGCAGACTGAGGTACTCCCTATATTTATTTCTGCTATGCTTCTATAGGGAAGGCAAAGACAAATCATTTCACTCCTTTTTGGCTCTGGCCAGAATTTGGTAGGCAAAGTTTGTCTTGTCCATGGGGAAGAGAGCACAGTGTATTTATACTGGCCTTCTCTCCCTTCCACAGAGGTTGGAAATTCTGAGGGAATTTGAAACAGTTCTGAGGCTGTGACACATTACACTTATCCAATCAAATGATAACTTGCATTAGAGGTTTTGAGGAGTGGTCAGAGGAAGAAGACTCCTGAAGAGAAGAATACCTAGACAAAGAAAAAGCTGGCAATAGAGAGAGAATAGTGAGGGAATTAGACCTTTGCTATTGTCATGAAAAGGTGAGGAATTTTATGAAACAAAGATAAGGATTCTGTTTTCTATCCGTCTCTCTGGCCCTCTGCTTCGGGAGTCCACTGTCTTCTCAACAGTCATTTGGTACCTTCTTGCTGTCCTATGACAACCTAGAACCATTATGGGTATCACCCTCCTCCCTCCCTACCACCGTGCCCAAGATTTTTTTCATCCTCAGCAACATTCAGGATTCTCTTTCCTGTTGCCTATAAAATGAAGTCAAATTCCTATGCCTGGCGTTCAAGGTGCCCTCAGCCATCTAGCGGCTCCAGCTTGTATTTACCATCTCACTTTACGTTGTACGCCAGTACTCTAATCTTGAGTCCAGGGCTTAACATCTCTCATCCACTTCTTCAAAAAGAGGCATCTGGCTCATTTATTCCTTCAACAAACATTTATTAAATGCCTATGATGTATCATTTCTTCAGTAAACTTTTATTAAGCAACTGATGTGTCGTAGGTCTTATTTAGAGCCCGTGAATAGAGAAATAGGAAAGGAGATAATATTGGTAAATGGAAAAAGACCATGAGATATATTTGGGGAATCCATATAGCATACTAAATGTAGGTGTGACAGGAGGTGCCCATGTAGTCCCCTCAAATAATCATTGCCTTTTGGGCATTCTGAGCTAGATAATAGTAGACATTGGGATCGAGGCTCAGGGAGCATTTAGATTCAATTCAAATATGTTGCCAAATGGAGATGAAGAAAGAAGCAACAATCGTGGTCCTGAACTAGAGTCATCAGCTCCAGGACTGCTGATAGTTTCTTAAAAGATATGACTTACTGCCTATTTTGATTCATCTTGGTCAACAATTTCACTCTGGTAATACCTAATAGCACTGTTGGAGTCTGTTTTCTGGGGCCCTTTTCTTTCAATGGTGGCTCCCAAAGAGCAGATACGCAGAAGCTGCTACACACTTGCCCACCATATTAGCTCAGTTTCCATTCCCTAAATGAGCCATATGCTTTCCTGCCTCCATGCCATTGCTCATCAGTGAGGTGAGGAAAGAGATGATTTGGAGCTAGATCTGGGTTTGAGACCTAGATTCACCTCGTTTGGTCTGTAATATTGGGCACATTTCTTAAGCTGGTTAAAGGTTTTGAGAGAATAATAATACTCGCCTTTCCTAGCATCGTCTGTCATAAGGTACATATAAATTAGAATTTATATGAAAGTACTTAGCATAGTGTCTGTCACATGGTAAGTACTCTTTCCTTTCTCCCTTTCCTGGGGGGCTTCTTTTTACTCCTTCCCCCATCTCTATTTATTAAAATTCTGTCTATCCTTTATTTAGCTCTTACATCATCTCCAGTAAAGCTTTTCCAGTGTTCCTAGATGCAAGAAATATGGTCTTCCCCTTTTGTCTATACTTCGTTTGTGGGGTTTTAGACTTTTGAAGAAAGAGTTCTAAGTAGTAGAGGGAATGGCACAGGAAAATGTAGAAATGTGAACAAAATAGTGCTGTATTTGGAAGCAGGAAAATAAGAGTCAGTGAGAGACAGTATGCAAATGGTATAAATAAGGGTGTCTTGTCACTCAATACAAGGTGATTGATTCTCAGCCCATCTTATCCCAGTAGGCCAAATATGAAGGTTGTCTCCAGGTCCTGGTATTAACCACAAAAAGGGGCCACTCACTCCTCTTTATTCAGTGAGAGCCAGCTACTAATCCTCCAGATAGCCCTGAACTTGTAGAATTTGATGCCGTATTTTGATCAGAATTGGGCAGTCTATAGATTTTTCTAGGAAGACCTAGCTTAGTCAGCAGAATAGAAAGCATCCAAAATGACATCAGTCTGACAAGCTTTGAAGGAAACAACTAAAGATGGCTAAAACAACCGCTTATTCTTTTATTTACCATTTCACACCTGGTGCAGTCAGGAAGCGACATTTAAAAAACAATTTTCTCTTTAAAAAATAAAAACATAGTCAAAAAAGCACTCATTCGCATAAAGCCGGAAGGATTCATTCATTGGAGCTGATTGTTCACATTTGTAGAATTTAGAATTTTGTAGATGGAAAGGGCCTTAGAGTTGAATAGGGTCTTCAAAAGGAAACAAAAGGCTCTTGCTTTCTGCATGAACAGAGTTCATTCACTAGACAGTTTTTCTTGATCTATGAGGAGTGATTTCAGACAATTAGCTAATTGGTTGAGGGAGGTGACCTATCAGCTTTGCAGAGAGGATGTCTGCTCTTAGGGATCCACATAAAGGACATATCGTAAGCTTTCCATGACAGCCAAAAGCAGCCCCATTAATCCTCCTATGTAATGGCTAGTCGCAACCACAGATGAGGAATACATTTCACTTGAGAGTAAAGCAATGAAAACCCTAACAGCTGCCAACAGCTGATCACTGTCACCATCAGCTCAGTGTTGTTTTAGGGTTTGAAATATTTCTGAATGATCTTCCAATTTGCTGCATTGTAAGGAGATAAGTGACCCTCCAGAAATAGTCCGCTGTTTATTTTGAAGTGTTATCAGATGTTTAGTTTGTTGAAATGACACTTGTCTATTGTATAGAAAACAAGGGCAGAACTCATTTGTGGCCATCTTGAAAGTCCAAATGGGTGCAAAAGAAAAAAAAAAAAAAAAAAGGAGAAATGGAAGGTTTCTGTAGGCAAATGTTAAATTTTTCTAGATTTAGAATGTGAAAGAAATTCAGAATGAAAGAAGAGGATCATAGACTTGTCAAGAAGGGAATCAGGAGAAGATAACTGGTACAAGTCAATAAGTTGAATCCCTTTGCCTCTAGACTGAGAGCTAATGAAATTGGTGTCATTGTTTTTTGGAACATATTATTAAGATGTACCAAGAATATAAAGTTTTATGGTGAGAATAGCTGTGACCATCATAAGATGACTAGTCCCGCCAACCAAAACAACCACAGGACAGGTCATTAAGAGACCCAAGTTTTCATATCACTGCATGCACTCTTGTTAGTGTAGTGCCTGAGAGTCTGGGCTTTGGATCTATCAGATGTGGGCTTGAATTCTGTTTCTGTAACCTACCCGCTTTATTACCTTGGCTAAGCACATGATAAGTATTTGTATCAGAAATATTTTCAATTTATTAAGCTAACTGATAGTGGTTTAAATAATATTATCACATTATAAGAAGTCTAGAATAAACAGGTGCTACCTTTGGTTTAGAGACTCAGTGTTGTGATCAAGGATGCTTGTTCTTTCTATCTTCCCATTCAGCCATCCATAATGTGTTGGCTTTCAGTCTCATGGTAGCAAGGAAATCAAAAGCTTTCCCAGGAGCCCCCAGCAGATTTCTACTTATATCTTATTGTGACACATGGATACCTTCTGTTAGAAGGCTAGGGAAAGCAAATGTTCTGCTTTTCTAGACTCTATAATGAAGGCAAATAAGCAAGACAGAGATTGTGAATGGGTATTATGTTATCCAGCCAACAGTGCAATGTCTGACTCAACATTCATTTAATATTAAATGCTGTTATGATGATGCTGACAGATAACCCACTTCGTGCTCTTCTGAAGATTCAAGTCATATGAAATTTAACATTTTATACTTTACAAAGTACTTTTACTTACCTGTGTAAGGATTTTGTTAGTGGTTATTGTTGTTATTACATGTTTAGAAGTTCCTTGATGGTTGATCCAGAGAAGAAAGGTCAACCAGGAAGGATAGCATAGTCCAAGCTTTCAGAGTGACCTGGCCCAGTTCCAAATCTATTGCTTACAAAGCCTTCCTAGACCACCCAGAACCACAGCAGTTGCTCACCACTCTAAATTCCTAATATCACTTATGACTTACAATGTTTATTTGCTGCTTTATATTTTTTAAAAATACATGACTTCTTAGCTAGTTTTGGAACTCCTTAATTTCAGGGTCTGCATAGAATGTGCTCTCTGGAATGTAGGGAAGAACTCAATTACTATTCATTTATTGACAGAACATTTTCTGTTTCTCACCATTAGCTGAGTTTGAAGATGGGGATGTGATTAGAATGATGCTCTTCTATGGGGGCAAAATTTTATTTTCTTTTGCTCAGACCTCCACCATTTTTTCTCCTACTTCCCCCTTTTTGCTCTTTGCCTCATAAGAGAGTAGTATGGATTATCAGGGGATGAAGTATATCACTCCATTTTTTAATGCTTTCCAGCCTCTTCTTAACTAAGTCTTGACTCTGACTTAGCTATGAGGAATTTTGCCTTACTTTTTAGTAGGCAAAAACTCCTGCCCCTTCACTGCGATCTGTGAGACTGCAGCCAAAAGGAAACCCTTGCATTGTAGTTTCTTTGCCTTTTGCACACTCTGCCACTGTCCTTAGGTCTTTTTGGAGAATTGACTTAAGAGGCAAATAGTACTGGGTAAGGAAATCAAACCCATTGACTGAAATCTACAATGAAGTGTAAATGATTATCTGATCTTTTACTGAGACCAAATGCTAAGAATGTGTAGGGATCTTGGAACATGAAGATATTAGATGAGCATTTAGCAAGGAGTATTTAGTAGCAAAGCCAGTTGGAGAACCCTATTGCCCAGTCAAAGGTTCTTTCAACATTGTTCTCTGCTAGTGCTATAGTCTTCAGAAGTCCATAGTGAAATGTAGATGCCAGAGTAATCACAGCCAGATTTCTGGGCGGTTGAATCCAGTGGCTTTCTTCTCTTTACCATCGCTGAGATTTTAGAAATAGAGATGAGAGTAGTCGTTAACATATTTTAGTTTAATTTGTGTCACTTCTTAAGTCACTAATCCAATTTGTTTGTCTTGTTTCTAACTGCACAAAACCCAAGAATTTCCTAACATCATGTTTCTCATACCCTTTGGCCACTGAATTTTCCCATACTTTTTATTCCTGTCCAGTTTTTGCTATTTGATGATCATTGTTGTTTAGATATAGCAAATGAAATGACAGCTGTGGTACCTATATTTTCAAGTTCTAACATAAACTTAATATGCAGACATCTGGCGACAAAACAAAACACAAAATCTTAATTATCATCTATTTACATTATAAAGCAGTTCACCAAGGCTTGGGAGATTTGGGGTGCCAGTTAACTATCCCCTTTCCTTCTGATGTAGAGAACAGGAAGAAGGAGCCAAATGGAGGTAAAGGTATTGACTCTACTCATGGCTGCCCAGGAGCTCCTAAAGTCTAGTCTGGAGATGTAAGTCTAGGAGTACTCCATGCAATGAGAGAAATCTAAATCACCAAGGAGGATATAGAGCAAGAAAAGAGGAAGCTGAGGATGAAATCCTGGGGATTGTAGACCTTAAAAGAATCCTCATGAAGACAGAAAAAGGAGCAGAGATGCAGGAAGTTGTGGTGTCCGATAATCCAAAGGATTTGAAAGCAGCATTTAGGAAAGAAGGAGTGCTCGACTGCCTCCAACGCTGCCAAGAAATCAGTGAAGGTATGAGCAGCAGCAACAAATGTATCCCTGGGAATTGACGACAAAAGAAGTCTTAGATCGTCATGGTTAAAAAAAACTTGGTGTTCTCCCAGCCTAACCTCCCTAGACTCTAATCACCTAGGACCACCTATGTTTTGTTTTCCAATGCACCTTCACATCTGGCTCCCATTGGGTATAAAAATATGACACCGAAAGATCTTTGGCCTCAAATTGTTTATTAGAAAACCTCGAAGAAGGATGTATGGTATGTGTCTGTGTGTTTGAAGGATGATTGGTGATAAGATTTTCCTTTGTAATCAGGGTCCAGAATTTCTGGGTATGAGGACTGTAAATTGCTGGATCGGGAGGAGTGTACTGATGAGGCGACTGGGTGATGAGTCCTGCAAAAGTTATGCCAGGATCCCAGGCAGCCCAGCACTGCCCTCCTCCCTTCTCTTATCTGTAGGACATGTCTTTGCTATTAGACTGTGAGGTTCTTGATCTGTTGTTGTTCAGTGCTGTAGGAGGTCCACTGATGTTGGGGCTCAATAAATGTTTGGCAAAATTAGGCTTCTGGAAGTATACGAGATGGGGAAGGAGAAGGCTCTAAAAACAAACTCTATCTTCTTCAAATTCCTGTTCAGGCCCGAGGGCATGGAGGAAACTCCATGGGCCAGCTTCTGCCTCTAAGCACCTACAGAAAGGTTGTTTCTCAAAATCACACAAACAGCACTCCTTAATAGCTACTATTTGGTCCCCTAATGTTGCATTTTAGTTTCTCTACTGTTAAGCCAAGCTTTGATTTGTCATTATAAATGCCTTCAAGTACAAACAAGTTTTCTGCATTCCACTGCCACCTCTACGCAGCTTTTCCAACCCTTTAAATCTTCCTAACTCTTAAATTGTGAGGTTTATTCCTTGATAATCAAAACTCACTTAAATACAGGATATCGTTTGTACTACTATCCATTTCGCTCGTCATTTAAGTCAAGCTATGTGTATAAAGCACTAGAGCTCTTCCCTTCTATGCTATAATGACTTATATAAATAGAGAGCCTAGAACCCAGGGAGGAGTTGATGAATTTAAATTGAAATTTAAATCACACCAGATGCCTGATAAGCTTTTCTGGGGAATAAAGCCAATGCTAAATTGATCTCAGTAGGTTGGTGGGCGAGGAGAGTTCCCAAGCCTGTAGCTTCCTCAGACACTTCTGGAAGGACTAGGGGCCCTCGCCGCTAGCTTCCAATAGCTTGTGTATTTTTAGTCCTCGCTTTTCATGTAAGTTTCCCGTTAACTGCTTGCAGGAAATCTTTTCTTGGACATAATCTGCCCATTTCCTGAAGTCTTCCTCTCCACATTGTGTCAGTTTGGGGATGAATCAAGTCAGCAGTTTTGGAGAGTGTGTGTTCTCTTCCCTGCCACAGCCTCCCCCCTTTGTGGAATACCAGAAAGCTGCCTTTCTTGTCTGTTTCTAGGGGTGAAGGGAGGAGGGGCAAACCCTTGGTGTGTGTCAGCCTCTTGGGCAGCCTGACACAAATGTCCTTTTGTATGTGGAGGGGGCATGTGTGTGTTTTTCCCTTTCCCAATGGACACTTGCATTTATTAGGTCCGGATGGTGTCCTCTGAGCTGTAAACAATGGTGTAGGAGATAAAGAGCTGCCTTAGTGAGGAGGCTCGGGTGGCAGCAACTGGTTTTCCTTCTCTGCCTCTGCCCCCCACCCGCTTTGTCCATTGTGAGTTTGGTCTGATTTGAGCCAGGCTAGGACCTCTGTCATCCCTTTCTAGGGCCAGAGCAGCATAGACACTGTTCCTCTTAACTTGAAGAAAGAGGTTTTCCACAGTAAGGATAACAGTTCTTTATATTTGTACAATGTTAGTTTTTAAATATGTTATGTCTTTTGAGGAACTGAAAGTCTGGCTTTTGTTATCCCTTAAGAATGTAGGATTTGGGGCCGGCCCCGTGGCTTAGAGGTTAAGTGTGCACGCTCCGCTGCTGGCGGCCCAGGTTCGGATCCCGGACGCGCACCGATGCACTGCTTCTCCGGCCACGCGGGGGCCGCGTCCCACATGCAGCAACTGGAAGGATGTGCAACTATGACATACAGCTATCTACTGGGGCTTTGCGGGAAAAATGAATAAATTAAAAAAAAAAATTTAAAAAAAAAAGAATGTAGGATTTGCATCAAAAGATAGGAGTTTGCATGCTGGCCCTGCTATTTAATCACTCCGAGACCTCAGGCAAGTTACAGAGCTAATAACAGTCCCTGCTTCAGATGATATTCCTAAGTTTAAGTAAGAAAATATATATAAAGTGCCTACCACATAGGAAGCACCCAATGTTAACCAGAAAAAAAGGGGGTGGGAAGGGGTGTTAAATGAGATAATCTAGATGAATATTCTATGCATAAAATGCTAAACATTTTAGTTACTATTTGGTTTGAAGTCTGAGAGTTAGCATTTTCTCTCCCTTCTACAGCTGTCCCTTCACCTGGACTCTCATTCTGACCATTCCTTCCTTTCCGCAGACATCCATCACTGTGGACCCTTACATGTGAGCGTGGATCTCCTATCTGAAAGCAAACCACTGTCTCTTGAGGCCAGCCCCTAGTCCAGTGCTTGGTACAAAGTAGGGCTCAACAATTACTTGAATAGGTACTCGTGAGAAACTCCAAAATGCAACCCCTTTCCCATCCTCTCGTCACTCAAACTTCTTTCTTAATTTTTATACCCAGGGACCAGTGCAGGAAATAGAAACCACTCCAGATATTTTGAACAGGAAGGAATTTAATACAAGGAATTAGATGCTCATCAAATGATAGGAAGAAATAAAGCTGAGTGGTCTGGTCTAGGACTCGACAAATGACACTCACCCCTCGCCCCCTCAGAACACTACTGGAGTGGTCACTTTAGCACCTCACCCCCACTCCATAGCTGTGAGCTAGCAATTGGGAGGTCAGACTTAAGAAGCTACTGCTGCAACTGCTCCATGGCACTCAGGAAGCTGGAAAATGCCTCAGCTGCATAAAACCCTTTCATGTCTACACCATTGCTTGCCAGAAGAAACAAGAAATAGCCAAAATAGAGCAAGTCTTCCCCCCTCTTCTAACTTACTAGTCTTGTGTGAACAAAAATAATTGGCAGATTAACTGCAAGCAAATCTGGTAAAGGTGATTTTCTAGTTTTCCAGCATTTCCAACTAGAAGAGGAGTGGAATGGAGGTTGAGTGAGCCAACCTACAATATATACTATACAAGCTTCATCTAGAAAGTACTTCAGGTGGTAATATGACATGATAAAAGCTAGATGAGCAAATACAGATAGGTCCCTTTGCATCTAGTTATTACTTTCCAAGTACAGAATCACTTCCATAGAATGCGTTTGGGATCATGTGTCTCTATGGGAAATCTTCCATATCTTCCCATGGCCCTGAAAAAGAGTTTGATTGCCCCAGTCTGCTTGCCTTGTAACCCATGGGATATACTCAAATGCTTGAATGAGTGCCGTCTGTATTTGTCAGATACCGTGCTAGGTAAAGGGAATACAAAGTCAAAAAGAAAGACAAGGCCCTGCCTTCAAGGAGTTCTTGGTAGTCTAGTAGGGTGATACAGAAACGAAAACAGTTATGAAATGAGATTGTAAATGCTAAAATGAAGGCATTCTGAAGAACACAGATGAGAGGTACATAAATCAAAATGAGAGATGAAATGAGGATAAATATGAAAAGGCTGTCTGTATTCATGTAAAGAGTTAAATGTAAGGGATTTTTATTAATGTTAAGAGCCTACAAGCCTAGCCTTATAAGCTTAAATATAATCTCTTTCTCCCAATCACCCAACCTGGACATGAGACCCCAAAATTTTCTTTATTTTTCCCAAAACTTTTTAATGAAAATTTTCAAACATACAGCAAAGTTGAAAGAATTTTACAGGGAACACCCATATATCCACCATATAGATTCTGTCACTAATATTTTACTATACTTGCTGTATCACATACCTATCCATCCCTTTATCCATCATTATCCATCTTATATTTTAAAGCATTTAAAGTAAATTTCAGACATCAGTACATTTCCCTCTAAATACTTCAGCATGCGTATCATTAACAAGAGTCCTGTATTTGTTTACTATTTTTCTTTAAGGTAAAATTTACGTGGAGTGAATGCCCAAAACTTAAGTGAGCTTTCTCTGAGATTTGACAAATGTATATACCTGTGTAGCTCAAGCTATAAAACATTGCTATCATCCCAGAAAGTTTCCTCATGCTCCTTCCTAGACAATCCCTACCCCCACCCTCCAAAAGCAACCACCATTCTGATTTTTTCCCATCATAGATTAGTTTTGCCTGTTTGCCGCTTTCATATAAATGGAATCTTTTGTGCTCGCTTGTTTGTCTTCTTTCACTCATCATAATACTTTTGAGATCCATCCATGTCGTTGATTGTATTTATAACCCATTCCTTTTTATTGCTGAGTAGTATTCCATTGCGTGAATATACCAGTTTGTTTATCCATTCTCCTACAGATGGGTACCTGGATTGTTCCCAGTTTTTGGCTATTGTGAATAAATCCACTCTGAACCTGTAATGTACTTTTATAAAAATTAACTTTTATTTCTTCAAACAGTTTTGGATTTATAGAAAAATTGAGAAGATAGTACAGAGAATTCCCATATAGCCCACACCCAGTTTCCTTTATTATTTTTGTCTTACGCTTAATGTCCTTTTTAAGGCCCCCTATGGCTTAGTGTTTTTGGCTGGACTGCTTAATGGATTGCTGTTTGGGAAGACTGCAGATGCAATGCTGCCAGTAAATACCTGCAATGGGAAATCGTTTTTGTCATCCCATTGAAATTATTTATTTATTTTTTGTGTGTGTGTGTAAGGAAGATCAGCCCTGAGCTAACATCCATGCTAATCCTCCTCTTTTTGCTGAGGAAGACCGGCTCTGAGCTAACATCTATTGCCAATCCTCCTCCTTTTTTTTTCCCCCCAAAGCCCCAGTAGATAGTTGTATGTCATAGTTGCACATCCTTCTAGTTGCTGTATGTGGGACGCAGCCTCAGCATGGCCGGAGAAGCAGTGCATCAGTGCACGCCTGGGATCCGAACCCGGGCCGCCACTAGCAGAGCGTGTGCGCGCTTAACCGCTAAGCCACGGGGCTGGCCCCCATTGAAATTATTGACCCAGGATTTATTTTATCAAATAAGTTGGAATCATGAATGCCTAGTGATGGATATGTATATCTATCCCTGGATTCTTGCTCAAGAAAGGGTTCAGGGTGAGGTCCTTGAGTCTGAAGGTGAGGGTGATACAGGTATGTCTTCATCTGCACTAGCAAATGATCATCCCACCACCACCACTTTCTTTTCCACTTCTAGACTTTTCTCTCACCTCAATAAGGTTGTAACACTTTTTTCCCATAGCACAGCTTATGATTATAATAGCAATTAATATTTATGTTCTACTTGCCACTTTATAAAGCTCTTTTGTTTTCTTTTTTTTGTGAGGAAGAGCAGCCCTGAGCTAACATCCATGCCAATCCTCCTCTTTTTGCTGAGGAAGACCGGCCCTAAGCTAACATCTATTCCCAATCCTCCTCCTTTTTTTTTTCCCTTTTTCTCCCCAAAGCCCCAGTAAATAGTTGTACGTCATAGTTGCACGTCCTTCTAGTAACTGCTAAGCCGCGGGCCGGCCCCTATAAAGCTCTTTAAAATCTATTTTTTTCTTCATTTCAATCTTGTATGGTATATATTATACTCATAGAGGAATACTAAAGCTCAATGAGATTAAATTACTTCTCCCAAGTCACGCTGCTGCTGATTAAGAGTTTAGGATAGGGCCAGCCTCATGGCTTAGCGGTTAAGTGCGCGCGCTCCGCTACTGGCGGCCCAGGTTCGGATCCCGGGCGCGCACGGATGCACCGCTTCTCCGGCCATGCTGGGGCCGCATCCCACATACAGCAACTAGAAGGATGTGCAACTATGACATACAACTATCCACTGGGGCTTTGGCAGAAAAAAAGGAGGAGGATTGGCAATAGATGTTAGCTCAGAGCCGGTCTTCCTCAGCAAAAAAAGGAGGATTAGCACGGATGTTAGCTCAGGGCTGATCTTCCTCAGAAAAAAAAAAAAAAAGAGTTTAGGATATAAACCCATCTCTGTCATGCCTTTAAATCCTGATTTTTTGTTTATATCATATTCTTTCTCCTCAAAATTTTGGGCCTGGCCATTCTTTTTCAAGGCAAAGCTCAAACCATTAGTAGATCATTTAAGACCCTCTGTGATTGGGACTCAACCTACTTTTTCATTCTCATCTTTTCCTGAGACCTTCTAGGCTCTAGAAACACTCAGTTGCATATTGTTTCCTGAACACTTCATGAA
Source organism: Diceros bicornis minor (assembly GCF_020826845.1). Taxonomy (NCBI): domain Eukaryota; kingdom Metazoa; phylum Chordata; class Mammalia; order Perissodactyla; family Rhinocerotidae; genus Diceros; species Diceros bicornis. The sequence continues at coordinate 53,154,823 of NC_080746.1, forward strand.
GATTGCTACCTCCATGCATTTTGATGATGATGTCTTCCCTTTTATGTTCAGAATATTGTTTCTTCCATCCTTCATCTCTTGTTCCCAGAATTTGCTTTGGGAATATTTTTCATCTTTTAAGACTCATCTCAGATATTATTACTTTCACATGAAGCATCCCTTAATTACTCCCCTCCCCCTTCCCCCCCTCCCCAACCTGCAGATTCCCAGCATGAGGTACGTGGGTCCCTATTCTGTTCATATATTAAACTTTGAGTGCCCAGCAGACCCATTCCGTATTCAGACACAAAGGTAATTGAAATGTGATGCCTTGAAGTTGTTTACAGTCTATTAGGAGACTTAGACATGTACAGAAGTGATGATAATATAACGTAGGGATTAAAAATTGACCCAGATGTAGATTTATTGAGTTCCCACTGTGTACCCAGCACAGATACTCAGTACATATTTGTAGAATCATATTGAATAATAGACATGACGCATTTGGGCTAAGTAGGAATGATTTTGAGCATAGACAAAGATGGAAGCTCACCTGCTGTTGTTAAACAGCATAGAAGGAGTCTCTGTTCAAATAAATCTCTATCCAGTTTCTTCTGAGCCTTCATCCTACTGGGTCAGAACTGTGTCTTCTTTGGACATGTTTGAGGATAGCAAACTGAGTTCTCAGGTGATTTAAACATTCTCTATAATATCATTTCTTCTATTCAACAAAAGTCACTGAGGTCCTACTCTGTGCCTGTGTCTTTGTCTATGTCTGCGAATACGAAGATGAACAAACTGCTACCCTCTCAAGCAGCTCATAGCAGAATGTAGACACCTTCACAGAAAAATAATAATAAATAACCTGACTCTTTTATGGAATAAGATAAGGCAGAAATAATTTAAAGTAACAGTTGTTTTCCTATAGGAAAGCCCTTCAAAGCACTTTCATGACCGTAATTTCAGTTATTTCCTTGTCATTTAGCCTTTTTTTTGAACCCACAGAAAAAAAAATTAGTACAATTTGATTCAATAGAGCTTACTACTCTTATCTTATTGACCTTATATATCATTTCATTTTATAAGGAAAACCAAATAAATGCAAAAACGAAATCCCCCTAAAAGTTTATCAACATGAGCTTAAGTAATTTTCTCATTTGAATGGTGTTTGTTAGCCCTCCTCTGGCATCAAGTTGTGATGATTTTAAATAAGACACTTATCTACCTGTTCTGACTGTCTCACAAGGTTGGAAGCATATTTCATAAAAAGTAATGAAGAAGTTCGTGGGGCCGGCCCGGTGTCACAAGCGGTTAAGTGGGCGCGCTCTGCTGTGGCGGCCCTGGGTTCGCCGGTTTGGATCCCGGGCGTGCACCGACGCAATGCTTGGCAAGCCATGCTGTGGCGGCGTCCCATATAAAGTGGAGGAAGATGGGCACAGATGTTAGCCCAGGGCCAGTCTTCCTCAGCAAAAAAAGAGGAGGATTGGCAGATGTTAGCACAGGGCTGATCTTCCTCACAAAAAAAAAAAAAAAGGCAGAACAGGATGGTTGGAGTTAGGATGGAGGGAGACTTTTGACTGTTCGCCATTTTGTACCTCTTGATTCTTGAACCATATTACTTCTTCAAAATACAATGTTTAAAAAGAAATGAACAAAAAATGGTTTCAAAATAGTTTGCTGAAGTTTATAGGAATAAGCTATTGTGAATTATTTTTTATTCATGTTATTATTCATTTCATGTCTTCTCGTGCAGTCACCCTCTAAGTATAATCTCTGTATCTTTTGACTTGACCACTGACAATGTAATCATTATCAGGGTGTTGCTAAGTCAAGTAAGATTCTTGGAAATACCACGCTTTAGGTTGGCAATGGTTTCTGTGGTCAGGAAGAAGGCACCTATGAGCATAGATAGAGTTCTTAGAAACCTAGCATCACAAACTCTCAAGCCTGGAAGAACCAGAAGTTCATTCTAGTCCACCCCTCGTTGTATGTTTATGTGTCGTCTGCATCATTCCTGCTTAGTGGTCGTTGTTGCTATGAAGCTAGCTAAGTCAAGGAAGGCTTCAACTCTGTGGTCTCTGTGCTGTCAGGGAAAAATCACTGGATTGGCAGTCAGATTATTTGACTTATAGCTTTGCCACTAATTCACTATGTGGCTTCAGGCAAATCACCTTCCTTCTGTGGGTCTCTGTTTCTTCGTCTCTAAAATTAGAGCACTGGACAGTGTCAGGGACGGCAGGTACATGACATGGTGGCTGCCATTTCCCCCTCACTGCCTGTGACAGGGATCACTTCTCAGTTTTGGCAGGCTCCTTATGATACATAACCACAAACGAAGTCTCAGAATCCTTCTCAGCACGGTCTTCCAGGCAACTAGAACCAATAGATGCGACCTGGCAAGTGAGATCCAAGTCATTCCCTTCCATCTCTAAGGTTGTCAAGCAGCGATGTGCTGGTAAATGTTTAACAACAGGTTCTCAGAAAAAAAAGAAAGAAAAAGATGCCCTGATTTGCAGCATTTGCCAATTTCCGTGTTGTAAATACTCCCACCATGGTTGATTTCAGATTACTAAGATGAAGTCAACTGGATTGGAAAATTCCTGAAAATGTAACAGTTTTCATGAGCTGATGGAAGCTGACTCCAGCACATCACTGTAAAATCGATGACTTTGGATTAACTGGCCACAGCTATAAATGAAAAAATCACCATCCTCTAGGGAGTTTTATACAGAGGCATAATTCTTACCTTTTAGTCTTTTGGACTTTGGAAATACTTGAGTGTCATGACACCTTGGTGAAATTATGTTACTTCCCTGAGCCTCAGTAACACTATCAGTAAAATGGGGCTAAGGATTCCTACCACATAGGATTATAGTCAATAATGAGAGACTGCATATAAAGCACCTAGCACATTGTTTGACCTCTCAAATACTCCCCTGCTTGTACCAATGTGGAAGGCTGTAATGCTAGATTGTGTCTTGATTTTTTCCAGACTCATGAAAGGCTAACCATTGCTTTCCCTCCAGCTCTTCTTTTTTTCCAACCATTGTACTCTCTTGACGTTCTCCTCTCTCCCTCTTCTCTGCTCTAATGTATTTAATCTTCTGTCTGAATGGAATATAAATATTTAGTCTTACCTATTCCTAATGTTTTATCTGTATTTATCCTCTATCCAATCCAGTCCGTGCTGTCAGATTATAGGCACACTTGTGGGTAGAGACCAACCCTGTGTAGGTCTCTTGGACTATCCCCCATCACAAGACTGTGAGTAAATAAGTGCTAGTAAGTCACCACTCTTGGGATCAAACTTACATCAAGGCTGTTGCCAAAAGGACCTTCTTTTACATGAGCACCAGAGGAGACTGCTGAATATCAGTCCAAGGCTTAGTGGCAGACACCTAGTATGAGCTCATGACCAAAGAACTGACAGCAGGTAGAAATAATTTAACAATTTAAGAACCTATCATTTTTTTCTGCAAGTGAAGTACTTTTGAAAAGTCCAAAAACAAAAGTTTGGTTAAAACATAACATAGCCTCCTCCCTCCTCCAGTATAATGTTTATAAAATAAGAGTTATTAGAGGAAATGCAATGTAATCTGTGCTGCATCTCCTAATTACAGCATCAATTCTCCATCAAAACACTAAACACACATACTATGCCCCAGACACTGCTGTGGGCTGGGAGGAAAAAGATGTGAGACTTGGTTCCTGCTTGCAAGGAACTTACACTCAATAGTCAAGAGATAAGCCTGCCATAAAGTATAACATAGGGTGGTAACTGCAAGCAGTAACAGAGGTGGTAAGTAGAAGGTTATCTGTTCCTTTAGCCTGGAACAGATGGAGGGTTGTGGGAAGGAGCGATCTGGGAAAACTCGCTTCCCCTTTTTTCCTCTCTCACAGCACTTAGTACTGTGCGAAGCTCAATAAATCCTTGATACAAGGGTGGTTATATCCACTCCCATTGCCTCAGTTACCATCCCTATGTGCCGGTGACTTCCAAGTCTGTATCTCCAGCCCACATGTGCACTTTGAGGACCAAATCCTTGGCCTACAGTTCAGCTCCACAAGGATGTCTTGAAGACCCTACAATTCTAAATGTCTAAAATTAAACTCAATATCATCTACCCTGTACCAAATTTCCTCATGCTCCAGGAAACCTGTGTCGGTAGATGTCACAGTTTGCTCAAGTCAGAAACCTAGAAGTCATTCTTCTCCATTTATCACCCCCTACATTCCAGCAATCACTAAAACGTTGATTCTAGCTATTAAATATCTCTTTTGCGTTACCTTCGCTTTCTCTCCATTGCCCCACTTAGCCTAAGTCACCGTCATTTCTTACTGGGACTATAATAGCCTCCCAGTGGATGTGCCTGACCCTAGTCTTGCTCTTCTCCAACTATTCACATAGCAGCCAGAGTGATCTTTCTAGAACACAAATCCAGTCATTGCATTACCCTTTTAAAAACTCCACGTATTTTCTGCTGTCCTTAGAATGAAGTCCAAATTCTTCAACTTCTTCCCACTGGCTTTTTCTGACCCCTTCAATAAGGATAAGACCCTCTTGCTATTTATTCCACTAACACACTGTATTTCCCTTTGTCGAAATATTGATCATGCTTTGTTATAATTACTTGTTTCTTGTTGATATCTCTGCTAGATACTAGGCTCTGAGATCAAGGACTATGTCTGTATTGTTTACTGCTATAGCCTCAGCCCCTAGCACAGTGCCTGGTACATGGTAGAATACTGAATGTGTAAACGGGTTCTTTATTCTAAATGAATTTTTTAATAATACTCTGCTATCCTGTAAAATGAATAGAAAGCCTCTAGTGTAACTCACTGGTAAGTTTGGTTAGTCTTATAGTAAATTTTCTTAGAGCAGATCTTCTTTAGGTTGTGTCATGGGTGAGAGATTGTAGTGTCTGTCATTATATCTGGTTCTGTCAAGAGCCATAGAGATCAACCTTACAAAGCCTAAGGGAAAGTTAGAGGGGAAGACATAGGAGAAAAAAAAATCTAAAGAACAGAGACTTTACAAGTTTTTTTTCCTTCTAGTGCTGTAATATGTATCTTCACACATATATTGTTTTCTTTCCTTTGAGTTAGTCCCTTAGTCACTTGCCAGAAATGAGAATTATTGGGTAAAAGGGGATGAACATTTTTAAGGCTCTTGAAATACTGCCACATTGTTTTCCAAACACATCATATCAACAAATAGCTTTGAGCAATGGACAAGGGTGTCTGTTTAATCACACTCTTTACCACTGGGAAATGTCATATAAAATCTTTTTTGCTAGTCTAATAGAGGGGAAAAAATCATCTTCCCCATTCCTTTTAGTTAATATTTGATCTTTTTAATCTGCTTCTTCATGCAGCTCCTTCTGAAGGAGCATCCTACCCCGCAAAGACTTGTTCAGCGGCTGTGGGGCTCACAACCTCAGTGGCCTCTGGGGCATAGCATCTCCGTTGTGCTGTGGTCGGGAGGGGCAGTGATGGAGGGAAAACATAACACAAACCACACCATTGTTAGGGGATGAGGTCGCTGGGATAATGCTGTGAGAAGGGATGAAAAGAACGATTCTCTATTCTTGGTTGTTGTGATTTCCAAGGATGAGCCAACAGCTCCAGCACGGGAAGGGATGGGTCTTTACTGCAGCCAGATGCTCCTTTTTCCAGGGCTGCCTTCCATTATTTCTGGTGAGAAGGGGTGGGGGGGGTAGCCTAGCAGCTGAAACAGATTAACTTTTATGCCAGTTTCCTCCCTTTGAGTGATTGCCCTGGACCGAGGGACATTCAGAATTAGTCAGAAAATGTTTAGAAATAAGAACGTGGTTCAAGGTCCATAGTGTTTAAGAGCCAACCTTCTGGAGTTCGTGCACCATTCCTGCCTTTATCTATGGGAGCTGCTTGAGGCAAACAAAGCTTTCTTTCCTCTCCTGCCCCACTGCCACTGCCTTCGTTCAGGCCCTCATCCTGTTTTGTCTGGACTATGGCAGTAGTTTCCTGTTTCCCTTTATCTTCTTCTACACTCTTGCCAAACTGATATTTCTCCCATACATGTTGGATCTTGTCCTTCTCCAATTTCAGCTGTCAGTGGTTCCCCATTGTCTTTAGGATAAAATCCCATCTCCTTTTCCCAGCTTTTCGGGCCTTTAGCAGTCAGATCCCAAACTGCTTTTCCAGACTGGCTTCCACCTGTCCTCTGGACTGCGCCCTGACAGTGTGTTCATCGTCTGTTAGGTGCTCATGTTGGGCCTCGGCCCTGCTTGCCTTTCGGCCTCTGTTCTACCTGATTAACTCCTTCTAATCCCCACATCCTTCCTCAAAAAGCAGGCCCCCCTCATTTATCACCTCTTTGGTGGATTTTTCCTAGCAGTTAATCACTCTCTCCTGTAACATGATCTCTACATCTATTTCCCCCAAATCAGGAATTATCACCTTCCTTTTGTATGTTTGTGTTTGTGAATCCCCCAGCCCCTACTGCAATATTTAACACATAATAAATACTCAAAAATGTTTTCTTTCCTTCCTTTCTGCTAGCCTATTCTTAATCTCTTTAACCTTCAATGTGTTCTTATTTTTTAGAGCTGAAAGGGAGTGTAATGTAGTTTAATCTCCCCTTTCCTTTTTTTTCTTTTCTTTTTTTAATGGTTAACAAAACCAAAGACCAGTGATGGGAGGAATTCATCATGGGGTGCACAGCTAGATTTAATGGCAGAGCTAGGGAACCTGGTTGGGGCTGAACTCCTTAGGGAACTTGAAAAGAATCTTGAAATAAAGGATTGTATCAGGGAGAGAGGAAGGAACTAAGGTTCATTGCCAAGTTTTTTGCTGGATGCTTTGTATATATTACCTTATTTTTATTTTGGGAAACTTATCCCTTTTTTTAAAATTGTAGTAAAATACACATATAAAATTTACCATCTTGGGGCCCGCCTGGTGGCGCAAGCAGTTAATAAGTGCGCGCGCTCCACTGCTGCGACCCAGGGTTCGCCAGTTCTGGTCCCGGGCGCGCACCGACGCACTGCTTGGCAAGCCATGCTGTGGCAGCGTCCCATATAAAGTGGAGGAAGATGGGCACGGATGTTAGCCCAAGGCCAGTCTTCCTCAGCAAAAAAAGAGGAGGATTGGCAGATGTTAGCACAGGGCTGGTCTCCTCACAAAAAAAAAAAAAAAAAAAATTTACCATCTTGACCATTTTTAAGTGTTCAGTTCAGTGGCACTAAGTACATTCACACTGTTGTGCAACCATCACCACCATCCATCTCCAGAACTGTTTTCATCTTACAAAATTGAAACTCTGTACCCATTAAACAATAACTCTGTATTCTCTCATTCCCCCCAGCCCCTGGCAACTACCATTCTACTTTCTGTGTCTATGAGTTTGACTTCTCTAGGTACCTCATATAAGTGGAATCAAATAGGATTTGTCTTTTTGTGATTAGCTTATTTCACTGAATATAAAGTCCACAAGGTTCATCCATGTTGTTGCATGTGTCAGAATTTACTTCCATTTTAAGACTGAATAGTATTCCATTGTGTGTATATACTGCATTTTGTTTCTCCATTCATCCATCGATGGACACTGGGTTGCTTCCATATTTTAGCTGTTTTGAATAATACTGCTATGAACATGCATGTACAAATATGTGTTCAAGACCCTGCTTTCAATTCTTTTTGGTAAATAGCCAGAAGTGGAATTGCTGGGTCATATGGTATTTCTATTTTTAAGTTTTTGAGGAACCACCAAACTGTTTTCTATAGTGACTGCACCATTTACATTCTCACCAACAGTGCACAAGGGTTCCAATTTCTCCATATCCTTGACAACTTATTTTCTATTTTTTTGGTAGTAGCCATCCTAATAGATGTGAGGTGATCTCATTGTGGTTTTTATTTGCATTTCCCTAATGATTAGTGCTGCTGAGCATTTTTTCATGTGCTTATTGGCCATTTATATATATTCTTTGGAAAAATGTCTGTTCAAGTCCTTTGACCTCTTTTTTGTGTGTGTGTGAGGAAGATTAGCCCTGAGCTAGCATCTTTTGCCAATCCTCCTCTTTTTGCTGAGGACGATGGGCCCTGGGCTAATATCCGTGCCCATCTTCCTCTACTTTATATGTGGGACGCCTGCCATAGCATGGCTTGATAAACAGTGTGTAGGTCCACACCAGGGATCTGAACCCCTGAACCCTGGGCTGCTGAAGCAGAGTGCGCGAACTTAACCACTATGCCACCTATTCTGGATGTCAATCCATTATCAGATACATGATATGCAAATATTTTCTCCCATTCCATGGGTTATCTTTTCTCTCTGTTGATTGTGTCCTGTGATTCACAGAAGTTTTTAATTTTGATGTGGTTCAATTTACCTATTTTTTCTTTTGTTGTCTGTGCTTTTGATGTTATATCCAAGAAATTATTGCCAAATCCAATGTTATGGAATTGAATGAAGCTTTTGCTCTATGTTTTCTTAGATTTTTATAGTTTTAAGTCTTTGATCCGTTTTTAGTTAACTTGTGTACATAATATAAAGATCCAGCCACATTCTTTTGCATGTGGATTTCTATTGCTGTTTTCCCAGCATCATTTTTTGAAAAGATATGTTACCTCATTTTATATGCATGATAATTCTGAGATGTGTTATAACTGTCTTATGGATGAGAAAACAGAAGTTGAAATATACCTGAGGACACCCTAAAAGCAGGCCCCTTTGGAACCTTGGCAGGCCAAAGGCAAAAAGAAAAAAAAGACCATATATGATATTAGGTGAGAAGAGGGAAATGGAGAGAGAGGGAAAATAAAATTACATAGGCGGCTAGCCCTGAGCAGAACTTTGAAGTGTGTTTAGAATTCACTTGAGAGCCCTTCTCCTTCTGCCCTTTTACTCTCCTCCTTCTTCCTCTGACTCTCAAGGTGGTCCCTTCAGTTCGCTGCCTCTTTTGAAATTCTTCCAAGAGGGTCATTTCAAGCTTTTCCACAGTCTGTCCCCAACCTGTTTTCTCAGCCTTATCTGCTGTCACTCCCTTCCTGCCACTATGAACCTGTACTTGAACTGTGTTAGTTCTCACTGCTCCAGAAACAAGCCCTGCCTTTACACACCATGGTCATTTTATTCACTCTGCCTTTGGTACACTACTGTCTTTCTCCAAGGCCCTTGGAGGGTGGGGGCACATATTCATCTCTGCATCTCCATGGCATTTGGCACAGTGCCAACCACAGGGGTGGATGCTCAGTAAATATGTTGAAAAGATGACAGTTTCTGTTCATCTGTAATGATGAATGCATAATCATTATTACTCATATTTGTATTGATATCATAGACTCATTCATAATGATTCTGAATGTATAATCATTCAGCATATGCAACATAGTCTTACTTTTAGGGATTTTAAAAGGTCGTGTGACATGGTCTCTGCCTACCGTAACTGCAGTCTAGTTGGGAGAAGACAAGATTCTTTTACATGTACTTTGCACTTTACTGTTCAGTGTGATGTGTAGTCCTTGCAACAGTCAATGAATGGCAGGGAGGACTGGTTTTTATTTCCACTTTACTTTTAGAATACTAATGCACAGCAAAGTTGAGAGGTTTGGCTGAGGTCACATAAATGGGAGAAGATTGAGGTAGGACCTGAACCTAGGTGGCTGACTTCAGGCAAGATGCTTAACCACTTTAAGCAACTCAGTTTGTTCATCTACAAAATGAAGATAATAGTATCCCTTCATAGTTGGTTGTGAGTATTGAAAGCCAGACAGTGTACGTGAGTAAAGAATTTAGCACAGTACTGGCACATCGTATAGGTGCTAAAATGCTAGCTGCTATTATTTGTCTCTATAGCTGGTGTTTTTGTCCCTGTTGTGACACACTGTGTATTACTTTGGAAAAGAGGCTTGCAAGTACCATCACAATGGTTTTGCCTTGAATTGTTGGGAATGTTAATGGCTACTCCTGCTTTACATGTGAGTCCTATGTAAAGCATCTCATGTGATTCCTATCTGACTCAGGCGCTCAGTGAATGGTTCCTTTACTTCCCCTCCTGGCTTTGTGCTTTTATGGGTGAATTACATGGGACTTGATACTTCTAAGTCCAGAGGCTAGGGAATAATTCATTAGGAATAGAACAAAGAATTCTCTCATATTTTCCAGACTGTAAGTTCTTTTCAGTTGCTCTTTACGCAGTCTTCCCTGTGTTCTCTTCGCATTTTTTGTGGTAGGTGGATTTAACTTGGTAGGATCACTGAGGCATAATAGAAGCTAATCTGTACTGTCTTATTTTCGGTTTGTAGAGGCCCCACGATACTTGTGTGATAAATGGTGCCATGTAAATTAAAATCCAACTAAGGGTCTCTTTGGTATTTCTGGAATTAAGTTTATTATGTTTAGTAATTTGCACCTAGAGGCTTTTGTTGTTATTTGTTGTAGTGACTGTGGCAGTAATGAGCCTGCTCCCGGCATAGCTTGGCACATGCCCCATAGACAGTTTATTTGCATTTGGCAGGAATCCATGGTGTACCCTGACCAAATGAATCAGCCTATTTGGGGGATGGGGAAACTCAATCATGGGGAGACTGTGAGTCTTGCTCATGATCCCCAATGATCCTGAGATGGGGGGGGGGGATTACCGGAGAGTTCTTGTTCTGTTCCTAACTGGATTCTTCCTTAGCCTATGGAGTATCAAGTCCCATGTAATTCACCCATAAAAGCACAAGGCAGGGTGGGAGTGGGGAAGGAGGAGTAAAGGAACCATTCACTGAGCACCTGAGTCAGATAGGAATCACATGAAGTGCTTTACATAGGACTCACATGTAAAGCAGGAGTGGCTATTAATATTTACAACAGTTCAGGGTTCTGATCCAGTCTCGGGACTATCTGCTTTATTGTAGTTGGTAACACTTTGTTTATGTTGCAGCTGCATTGATCCAAACCATTCAAAGAACTAAAAAAAAACATCATCAGAGTGATCCCAAAGCCAACATACTAAAGCTTGTACACATCTTGAGTCTCATGACAACCTTATAAGATAAACAGAGCAGGTGATAATTTCTTCATGAGTCTTAGAGAAGTCATGGAACTTTCCTGGGATCACACAGTAAATAGCAGACTGAGGATTGAACCCAGATTTTCTGACAGATCACCACTCAAGATTCTCTAATTCTAAGATTCAACATAAAACAGTATATAATGTCTTATTTTTCAGTTCCTGCTTCTACCACCCTTGTGAAGAGTCTTAATACTTCAGACCTGGAAGGTTGCAGACATTCCTAGCTGAGAGATATAAGGTAGTCTGAGTTTAAGAGATAAAGCCTTGGTTAGCAAGAAGAGTCCAGAAAACAGAGTTGGAAGTCCTTGCTTTACCACTACATAGCTTTACATCTACGGTTAAGTTGCTTAGCTCTTTTGTGCCCCAGTTTCTTCATCTTTAAAATGAGATAGTAATAGTAACTACTCATAGGATGGTCATAAGGATGAAATGAGTTAATATAAGCAAGGTGCTTAGTTCAGTGCCTGACACAGAGTAAATATATTTAGTTATTATCCTTACAGTAAACACCACACAGCCTGGAGAAACCCCAAGATAATCTCCCTCTTGCTTTCCCCATACTTTCTTGTTGATGGGGAGAATAATCTATCCTTTCTTCTTCTTCCTCCTCACACCACTTCCTCCTCCTCAACCATCACCACCACCTCCACTACCTCTACCTCCACAAAACAGCCTGGCTCAGAGCTTACAGTAAACACCAGAGAGCATTCAGTAGATTGTGGCATTCATTTGGTTCAGGGCATCTTGTATAATGTTCTGCCACATGACATAGATGGGGAAAAGAATTGTTTCCAAGCCTAGAATTGGGAGGGAGGTTGGTATTCTTAGTCATTTACAGCAAGGCATGAAACTGATTTCTATCAGGAGATCCAGCACTGGACAGCATTATTTATTAGATAAAATTGTCTCCTCTGCCTCCTTCCATGTGTCTCCCACCCCATCACAGGGTCTCTGGTGTGTGGCCTCCGCATGACCTGGCCTGACTGAGCTTCTAGTAGGTACCTCTCTCAGGGCTCACCATCCCCTCTCTGATTGCCACTCTCCCTGAGTCCAGTTGCCTCAGGCTTTCTAGGTGTCTAGCTACTCTGGTAAACTAATTGCATCTTAGATACTTATGGAAAGAATTAATGAATAAACAAATGTATTGAAGCAATATAAAAGCCATATAATAAGCAGTACCAAAGTTATTAACGCCTACTGCCTGGCCCAGGGCCTGGCACAAAGCGGTGGCTCAATGAAGATTTGTTGAATAAATGTTATTACTTTCGATGTAATACATTTACTATCCTAACCATGTGTTTGAAGCCTAGTTCAAATGCTTCCTCCTTTGTTAAACTGTTCTCATATCAAATGTAAACTCTCCTACTTCTACACTCTAATAGAACTTTATAGGAAAGTTTATATATGTCAAGTTTATATTCTTTATTTAGGGAAAGAAAAAAACCAACCTTTCACTTCTGATTCTCACAGCACCCCTGATAGGATTATCATCTTCATTTTATAGTTGAAGAAACTGAAGCTTACGTGATATGAAAGATGCCAAGTTCATGCAGTTCTTAAATAGCAAAGCTGACCACAAAACTTACTTTCAGCTGTTAAATTATTTCTGTTGCAATATGTTAGACAAGTGAATGTGTATTTTATTTAATTGTGTTCATGTTTTAACTTCACCACTAGAATGGAAGCCCTTTTAATCTAATCTAAGGACCATCTCCTACTGCTGCATATGCTTCCCAGACCTTCACACATAATAAATGTTTGAAAGTAATTTGCCGATTTTAAGTGTTCTTCAATGCTGGAATCAAAGGGGTGACCAATGGCAGAATTTCATGCAAAATCAGTGTAGAGAGAGAAAAAGGTTTAGGGGGAAGACAGATCAAACTTTTTTCCTTGTGTAGGGAGTTCCATAATGGGCTTTCTTAACTTTCTTAAGATGGACTGTGGGGCGTACCCCCTGCGGGTCCTCTTTCTGATGGTTTGTACCACTGAGTACAGCCTTTACCCTTTCCCATACTTGAAGCTGCAGCTCAAGCACACAGCATAGACTCAAGAGAACAGTGATGGTAGAATGCTGTGGGCCGGCTCCGTGGCTTAGCGGTTAAGTGTGCGCGCTCTGCTACTGGCGGCCCGGGTTCAGATCCCGGGCGCGCACCGACGCACCGCTTCTCCAGCCATGCTGAGGCTGCATCCCACATACAGCAACTAGAAGGATGTGCAGCTATGACATACAACTATCCACTGGGGCTTTGGGGAAAAAAAAGGAGGAGGATTGGCAATAGATGTTAGCTCAGAGCCGGTCTTCCTCAGCAAAAAGAGGAGGATTAACACGGATGTTAGCTCAGGGCTGATCTTCCTCACAAAAAAAAAAAAAAGAAAGAATGCTGTAAGTCCTGGGCCAAGGAAGGTCCTCCTCAGCTAACTGAGACTCATCATTATTAGTATCTGGGTTTCTATTAATACTCCCTTTTCACTGTGAGCTAATTTAAATCTTCTGTTCTCTAAGCTATTCTTAACCACACGTTCATGGGCCTGGGCCTGGTTCCCAATTACAGATCATAACTCTCCATTTTGGTTTTCGTACTTGCAGAAATAATAGGAATTCTGCCCCTGTTGATTCTCAGAGGAGAGATGGGGCTCTGTTGAATTTTGGGTGGGGCAATTCTTTGTTATGCAGGACTGTCCCATGCATTATTTGAGGTTAGTATCCTTGTCCCCTGCCTCAAATGCCCGTAGTGCTCCCCAATCATTGTGACAACTTACCTCCCACCACACACATTTCCAAACCCCTGGAGAGTGGGCAGTACTACCACTAATTGAAAGCCACTATAATCTGATGCCTATCTCTGCCAACTTGATCCCTTTTGACGTGAGTCCCTATCCAAGTTGGAACTAGGAATGGGGATGTACCCCTCTTACATCTTGAGAAAAGAAGGTTTTCAGCTTCTCCAGAGCTCCCATCTTTGTGGAGAGACAAATTGAGTCTCTGAAATAAGATCTCCTTGGGGATTGGGCAGCTGAGACCAATTGAATGTCACTGTTAGACTATCAAGACAGATTTTAACCACAAGATTTTATTTTCTTAAAATTACATGAGGTCTGGGGGTTGGGAGCGCACGGGGAATGGGGAGTGACCGTTAATGAGTAAGTGAGTATGGGGTTTCTTTTTGGCTGGTGAAAATATGCTGGCGTTAGATAATGGTGATGATTACACAATCTTGTAAATACACTAAAAGCCGCTGAATTGTACACTTTAAAGAGTGAATTTTGTGGTATGTGAATCATATCTCAATTTTTTTAAAAAATTGCATGAGTCTGCTGCTCTTAGTATTTTCCCTACCTATCATCCAATTTCCCAAACTTGAAACTTAGAAAATCGTACACTTTTGACTCTTTCCTTTCTCTCAGTTTCTATTTCTAATGCGTCACTAAGACCTAACTTCTAAGTAATTCTCAAATCCCCTTTTTTCCTCTCTGTCCTTACTGCTGATGACCCTTCTCAAGCTCTCTTCCCTTGCCTGTACCGTTGTGACCAGCTCTTAATTTCTCTGCCTGTCTCCAGACTGCCCACCCTCGTCATCCTTCCAGGACACTTCGAATTATGTCTTCTTCATTTCATTGTGAAATATAATACATATACAAAAAATGTATACAACATATGGTTCATTAAAGAATACACCTATATTACTACCACCCAGGTCAAAACATTCACAGAGCCTCAGAAACCCCTCTATGTCTCCTCCCTATCATATTCTTCTTACTCCACCCCTTCCAAATATAGTAACTTTTGTGGTAATCGCTTCCTTGCTTTTGTTTATAGCTCTTCCATGAGTATGTTTATCCTCAAGCAATGTTGTTAGTTTTGGCTATTTTTGGACTTTATATAAATGAAATCATATTTTCAGCCTTGCTTCTTTCAACTTCATGTTTGTAAGATTCATTCATGTTGTGTGTAGCTCAGTTATATTTTCTTAAAACCTAGATCTGATCCTGTTTCTTCCAGTCACCTAGATGGTAAATCCATGCTTCTTGGTGTGGCAGCATTCAAGGCCTCCCACGATCTGATCTTAACCTGCCTCTTCAGCCTCATTTGCTGTGACCTCTCCCCGCGTATCCTTTCCTATAATCTTACCAAAGAACTTGCCATCTCCGGAAGATGCCATGTACTTCTATACTTCTTTATGCTTAAAATCTGGAATCTCTTCCTACCCTTTCATCCTGGCATATTCTTTGACTCCCTTCTCAATGTACAATAAATCACTCTTTTCTGTATTCCATAATTCTTATGCCCTCTTTTTTACACTCTGTAAATGTCTGTATTAGGATAACAGATAATGGTTACTGAGTGTGTACAGTGAGCCAGGTGCTTAGATTGGATTGGTACTAAATAGATGCTCAATAAATGTTACTTTCTTCCCCACTTTGCGTAGTGGATGTTCAGTCCTGTAGTTGAATCCCTTTGGGGGTGAGACCATTCCTCCTTTAAATCAGCAGTATAAGAAATTATAGGCTACTTTATCTATTCTGGAGCATCTTCTAGAAACTTTTCCTGATGGTCAAATTTATGGCTGATATGACCACTCTATCAGATATTTGGAATTGCCAAGAAGCTTTTGTGCCTAAAGAGGAATACTGGCATCTATTTATACTTTGTTTAATGTTTAACTTCAAAACTTTTGAAAATTAGTTTTTGCACATTTAAACTTTAGTTACATATAAATTTGTTTCAATTCCCTTAATATAATTGCAGTTACAAGTTTAATTTGCCTGATTCTCTTGAATACTTCAAAAACCTTAAATAGTAAATAAGACCTTTACAAATACAGTAATTAGAAATCTTTTTTTTTTTTTTGTGAGGAAGATCGGCCCTGAGCTAACATCCATGCCAATCCTCCTCTTTTTGCTGAGGAAGACTGGCTCTGAGCTAACATCTATTGCCAATCCTCCTCCTTTTTTTTTTTTTTTCTTTTTCCCCCCAAAGCCCCAGTAGATAGTTGTATGTCATAGTTGCACATCCTTCTAGTTGCTGTATGTGGGACGCAGCCTCAGCATGGCCAGAGAAACAGTGCGTCGGTGCGCGCCCGGGATCCGAACCTGGGCCGCCAGTAGCGGAGCGTGCGCACTTAACCACTAAGCCACGGGGCTGGCCCCAGTAATTACAAATCTTATTTGTATACTTATGCTTAATCTTACTGTAAAACATCAATGCCTTGGGTTTAATTAATTTCTTCATTATCTTTGTACTTTTTTGCATGTTTTCCTTGGGCATTGCTATACTTATTTTCATATCTTCCCAAAATTGAAGTTATAATTTTGACCTGGGGAAACAACTGGGGAATAACCTAATCAGAGCAAAAAGTAAAAGGAACACCTTCTTAAGTTGGCAAAGTCTTGGTATCCAGTTAAAAACTGATCCTTGTTTGGAGCACGTGGCTTGGTTGCCTTCTCACAGTGTTTCAGACCTCTGCTGCTGGTTATGAAGCTGAGCTTCTTTTTTCTAGATAAACTACAGTTATTACATTAATACAACTTTTAGTTCATGCCATTCACATAGGTTTTATTTTCTTATAATCTAGTTTCTTACCTTGAAATGAGGAAATTTTTAGTCTCTCACTTGGCCAAGGTTATAAAAGACTGTCCAGTCATTATGACATAGTGACCTGAATGTTACCACTATTCAGAACTTACTTATGCTTCAATAGTATGTCATTATCATCAGTGATGCATATATCATCAGTGATGCATATGGGGCGATGGTTCTCAAAGTGTGGTTCCAGGACCAGCAGCGTCAGCATCTTCTGGAAAGTTGTTAGAAATGCAGATTCTCAGACGCCCCCACCCCAGACTTTCTAAATCAGAAACTCTGGGGGTGGTGCCCAGAAATCTGCGTTTTAACATGTCCTCTAGGTGATTCTGATGCATGCTCAAGTTTGAGAACCACTGCTAGAAGATGAAAGATTAGGAGTTCATGAAGTCAGCTCTCCCCTGCAAGCTGAAGTATTACCTTGGAACATACTGTTGAACCCTCATTCTGCTTGGTCAGTGTACATGACTGTACTTACTTATAGTTCCTTGTACTTACTTATACTTCCTTGTATTGATTCTTTCTCTGCTTATACAGATAGAAACAGGTATACATCTATGCTTTATATCAGATATTTTGCTTAAAAGAAGAAAGGAAGGGCCGGCCCCATGGCTTAGCGGTTAAGTGCGTGCGCTCCGCTGCTGGCGGCCCGGGTTCGGATCCCGGGCGCGCACCGACGCACCGCTTCTCCGGCCATGCTGAGGCCGTGTCCCACATACAGCAACTAGAAGGATGTGCAACTATGACATATAACTATCTACTGGGGCTTTGGGGGAAAAAAATAAATAAAAATTATTAAAAAAAAAAAAAAGTCAGTTAAAAAAAAAAAAAAGGAAATGTCTAGTGTCTTGACTTTCCTTCTTATTAAAATCTATAAAAATACCAGACAAATCCTATTAGTCACCTTTCTTTTGTATAAAAAAACTTCTGTATACTTCGTTCATTTGAATATCATGAACTCATATTTTCACAGGCTCAACTTACTTTTAAACTTAAAATGTTACAACTTGGCCATGGGGAACCCCGTTAAGTCTAGTCCTTTTGACTTTTCAGCAGTCCTTGACATCTTTTTTCTCTGTATATTTGAAAGCACCCTTGCTTTTATTATTGAATAAGCAGCACATTCAGACCTATCCTGATTATTATTTTTTTTTATTCCATGACATGAAGTCAACTGCCCTCCAAAGAATTCTGATTCCTTTTGTGGAGAATGATACTAAGGACCCACATCCAGGACTGCAGGTGCACATGAGAGGTTGTGGTGTTCAGAGCACTGCTGCTGCCATGAGCCACTCTCAGTGACTGAGTTGGGAAGTTAATTTTTTCAAAGGTACAAGTTTATATATGGGTGCTATACCTAATTTTCTTAGAGTGTATGTTTATTGATCACTAAGACTCTCTCCTACATAGATATCAGGAAGTATTTTAGTTACCCGCTACGGTCTCTTGCACAAATACAGGGATGATAAGAGGCACATGTTCAAAACAATTAGAAGATAAAGCTTATATTTGTACATACACTTTTTAAAAACATGTATACCTTGCCGTATTTTTTTCTCTATATAACCACGTAAGATAGGTGGAATTTGTTCCTTTTTAAAGAAGAGGAAACTAAGGCTCACAGAGGTTAAATGACTCACAGCTAGTAAGTGATAAACTGGAATTTGAACCCATATCTTTAGATTCTAAATACTGTTGATTTTCCACCGTACCATGCATTTTTTCCATCTCTGCCTTCAAGAAGCTTACAAAACACGTGTGCATCTGAAATAACGTAAGTAACGTTCATGATGAAACTTGGAGCTATAAACCAAGGACTGCTCATGAATGAAATCTCTACTTATAATCCTTTCAGAGAAAATTTCTGATCTAATTTGATTCTACATTGATAGTTGTAGAAAGTGTACAGGTTTGGATTTTGTTGGGATTGGTTTATTAAGATTAATAAATCACGTTATATTCTGGTTTATGAAAAGCTCATTTCAGTTTGGGGTATAGTACACTAAAGTTGAGGGTTCTAACAAAAATAAAGTGCCAGATTTCTAAGTATAGGGCAGGTATGGTGAATGGGCATAGGGGTTTTAATATAGGGGTATGCATTCTAGGGATTAAACTGTTGGACTTTGTAGACATTTGTACTCTGAGAGCCTGTCTACTGAGTCCTCAGCCAGCATTCAGTTCAGCTGTTGCTTCATGAAGGGGAGAATGGGCATGGTCCCTGCCCTTCCAGAGAGTTCCGCATTTGAGTAGACTCTAGAAGGATTAGTAGTATTTGACAGGGAACATCTCAAAGGCACAATTGCATGGCTTCTTGGGTTAAAGCTCTTTATTCTGCCTGGAGTCTAGGATATTTGTGGGAGTAAGAATAAGACTGGAAAGAGGGAAGAGTGTAGAAGGCAATTACAGGAGGCAGTTTGGGGCCAATGAAGGAGGGTCCTTGAATGCTATTCTGATTAGTTTGGACTTGGTACCGTAGGCCAGTGCTTCCCAAACTTTTTCATATCACATCACATAAAAAAATAATATTTTAACATCAGGCTGCAGGTAGCTTGTAGCCAGAGGTGACTGGCCCAAGGACTTCAGCTTTCCTTAGGGTTGAAGTAATCAAAACTTTCAGTAACTTGGCACACTCTCAGCAGTTGAAAAGTGCTGCTAGACAATGAGGAGCCTATTTAACAGGTTTCAGGAAAATTCTCTCTTCTTCCATCTCTCTCAAGTCCCAGATTATAATGTGCCTTCAACTCTTTAGATTCCTGCATTAGACTCGATCTCTGTGGAAATAGAGTACGCCAAAAATGGATCAATCCATCACTGTAGATCCTACAGACATTAAAAGGTAATAGATGAGTAGTTGCAATGGTCTGAGAAGAAAGGGGAATGGATAGTCACTGCTACTGGGAACAGGATTTCTCTTCGGGGTAATGAAAATGTTCTGGAATAGATAGTGGTGGTGGTTGTACAACCTTGTGAATATGCTAAAAACTATTGACTTGTACACTTTAAAGGGGTAAATTTTATGGCGTGTGAATTATATGTCAATTTAAAAAAATAGAATATTATGAACAACTTTACCTGAATACATCCAATGGACAAATTCTGTGAAAGACACATATAATCAAAGCTGACACAGAAGAAAGTAAAAATACAAATAGCTCTATATCTATTAAATAAATTAAATTCTAATTAAAAACCTCCCACAAAGAAAACTCCAGGCCTGATGGCTTCTCTGGTGAATTCTATCAAACGTTTAAGGAAGAGATGATACCATGTCATTTCTCTCCCAATTAATCTCTAGGTTCAATGCAATCACACTCAAAATCTCAGCACTTTGGGTTTTTTGGTAGAAATTGACCAGCTGATGCTAAAATTTGTATGGAAATGCAAAGAAACTAGAATAGCCAAAACAATTTTGGAAGAGAAGAACAAAGTTGGAGGATTCATGTTACCTGATTTCAAGACTTATTATAAAATTGCAGTAATGAAGTCAGTGTGGTATTGGCATAAGTATATGTATAGAGAGAAAGCAATTGACCATAATAGAAAGTCTAGAAATATACCTACTTATATTTGGTCATTGATTTTCGACAAAAAGCCAAGGCAGTTTGAGAAGGAAAGGATAAATCTTTTCAACAAACACTGCTGGAACGGCTGGATATCCATGTGGAAAAACCTGGACTCATGATCCTTACACTTTGCACCAAAATGGATTATAAATCTAAACATAAAAACTAAAATTATGAAGCTTCTAGAAGAAAACAAAGTAGAAAATCTTTTTGACTTTGGGGTTGACAGGAATTTCTTAGATAAGAAATATAAGACACAAAAGCCTGAACTGTTAAAAAAAACGATAAATTGGGGGCCGACCCGGTGGCACAAGTGGTTAAGTGCGCACGCTCCGCTGCGGCGGCCCGGGTTCGCCGTTTAGGATTCCAGGCGCGCACTGACGCACTGCTTGTCAAGCCATGCTGTGGCGGCATCCCATATAAAGTGGAGGAAGATGGGCATAGATGTTAGCCCAGGGCCAGTCTTCCTCAGCAAATAGAGGAGGATTGGCAGATGTTAGCTCAGGGCTGATCTTCCTCACACACACAAAAAAAGATAAATTGGACTTCATTAAAACTAAAGACATTTGCTCTTTAAAAGACACTATTCAAAAAATGAAAAAGCAAGTCACAGACTGACGAGAAAATATTATTAATACATATATCTGACAAAGAACTATATCCAGAATATATATAAAGAACTCTTACTACTCAATGATAAAACAAACAGGAAAAAAACTCAATTGAACAATGGGCAAAAATTTTGAACAGACACATCACAAAAGAAAATAAATGACCAGTAAGCACATGGAAAGTTGCTCAACATCATTAGTCATCAGGGAAATGAAAATTAAAAACATAGTGAGATACCACTACACACTCACTAGATTGGCTATAATAGCTACGTGTTTTGGAAAAACTGGAATTCTCAAACGTTGCTGGGAATGCAAAAATGAACAATCACTTTGGAAAACAGTTTGGCATTTTTTTATAAAAGTAAGCATACGTTTACCAGATGACCCAGCCATTTCACTTCTAGGTATTTACCTAAGAGAAATGAAAACATGTTCATGAAAAGACATGTACATGAATGTTCATGGCTGATTTATTCATAATAGCCCCAAACCAGAAACAACCTACTTATCCATTGATAGGTGAATAGATAAACAAATTATGGTACCTCCATAAAATGGCATACCATCAGCCATTAAAAACTTCTGATGCATGCAATAATATGGGTGAATCATAAAACTTTGTTGTGCATAAGAAGCCAGCCCCAAAAGAATGTATACTCTAAGATTCCATTCTGTAATACTCTAGAAAAGACAGATCTAATTTATAGTGATAGAAAGCAGATCAGTGGGGCCAAGGTGGTGGGGTTGGAGATCAACCTGGAAAGGGCACAAGGGAACCCTTTAGAGCATTGGAAGTGTTCTGTCTTGATTGTGGTGGTGGTACATGATGTATGCATTTGTCAAAACTCATCGACCTGAACTCTTAAAATGGGTGAATTTTATTGTATATAAATTATACTTCTATAATGTTGACTTTTAAAAAACAAGGGAGGAAAAAAGAGGAACCATTAGCCCAGAGGTCATTCTTCTAATGCTGTGTACTGACTTCTTACAAATTAAACAAAACTCTTTTAAACAGATCATATAGAGGCCATGGAATAGTCTCTATATGGGAATGTTTTTCAGATATACATACTTCAGATAGCTGGATTGATGTAAATTAGGGCTCCCAGGAGGCAGACAGGGCATTTATTTGAGCACCTGAGTTAATCTTTGGAATTAGGTTCAGTTTCTCCTTCCATCCTTTGAATTACTTCCCTGCATTTATGTTGAGTGGTGTGATTAAGCAAGAGAAGCAGGCTCCACAAGGGCCCCATGCCCAGTTCATCCTGTACCTTAGAAGTCACTTTTCATGATATTTGCTCATGACCAGCAAATTCCAGAAAGCACTGGATTTTGTGCTCTGGTTCATGTATATCCACAATCTGAGTACCTTAAGGAAAGTCAGTCAAGTATAGTAGGGCAAGAAGCCCTACCTGACATTTCCAACCATTTGTCTTTTCCTGTGGTCTTAAAATGTCAGAAATTGAAGGGAAGTTGGAGATCCACCAATTCAACACCCGTACGTTATAAATGAGAAAACCATGGCCCAAGAAAAAAAGTGTTGTCCCTCTCCCCGGGTTCATATGCCCAGCTACCGGACTGGAGACAGAGCTGGAAGTACGTCCCAGGTCTCCATGATCCACTTATTCCTCCAGAGCAGCTCACTAAGTTATAACCATGTTTTATCAACCATCATTAACAGTGTAGTACAGTGTTTCTCAAAATGGGGTTCTTGGATATTCTGTAGTAGAGTCACTGGGGGTTTATATCTCTGGATCCCACTCCAGACCTACTGAATCTGAATCTCTGTTGAGATTGGGACTTGGAAATATCTGCATTTGAACAGGTGTCTCAGTGATTCTGATGCACACTAAAGTTTTAAATACCATTGTTGAAGCAAGGAAGTAACACAACCCTGTGTGTTTAAGAAAGTATGAAATCAGGTCTTTAGGGAAGCCAAAGCCCAGGAGTCTTCTGCTCTCTCATTACTTGGGGTGGGGGAGAGAAGCCTTTGTCCTAGAGGAAAGGAAACAGTTTAACTATATTCCTGAGCATTATTTGTCTACCCTCCCCCCAACTTTGCTCTGGTTTTGGCTGGTAACCTTTGCTTAATTCAGTGCTTTAAATATAACTTAGATCAGAGCATTCAGGGACGTGAAAGGGAAGTCCCTCAGTGGAATGACCTTTGTTTCTCCAAAATGCAGAGGGTTGTCAACAGCTCATTTGTTGTTTTGTCAGTGGGAGAGGTAATTCCACTAATGGATTCCCTGAGACCTCTGCAGAAAGATTGACCTAGTCTTTGGGGAATCAATCTCATAGAATTCAGTCAATGTAATCACTAACACAAAGCTCTTTGGTTTCCCAGATGTGACCCTCTCCCTCTCACACGTCAAATTCATTTTACCCTTTGTCTTTGATGCAGTAGAGGCAAAGAATGGGTAGAGTGCATAGGCTTGTCAGAGAGATATGGCTTCCCCACCATAAGTCATAGCACAGTCCACCGACTTACGGAAGCTGGAAATCTTGGAGTCTTTCTTTCTTCTTCCTTCTCCATATCCCCCATATTCAGTCCATCACCAAGGTCAGTTATTTCAGTCTCTGAAACGTATCTTTAATACATACGTCCTTTGCCACTGTCCTGGTTCGAATCACTGTTATTTCTTGAGCAGCTTTCTATTTGGGCTCCCTACTCGTGCTATTTCCCCCTTCATTCCATTTGCCACAAGCCAGAATGGTCTTTAAGAAACGTAAATACAAAAAAATGTAAAACCATTCAGTAGTCTCGTGTTCTGTTGTTTGAAAATACTGAAGTATATGGATTAAAATGTAAAAGTTCCCTTATAGTCTTATATACCCACTCTCCTCCACAGGGAACCATTGGTAACAATTTGAAATGATTTTCTAAGGATTTGTAAGACACAGTGTGTGTGCGCGTGGGTGTGCGCATGTGTGTGTACACAAACTATATATGTATACTATATATACACATATGTGGTGGTGTGCATATATGTGTGTCCATAAACATACAGGGTTTTTAATATAAATAGGATCAAACTACATTGTTCTCAAGCTTGTTTCTTCAATTGCTACTGTATCAGTGTATTTAATTATGCTCCTACTGAGGGATCTGGTTCTAATTAAGAAAATCTACACTTCATAAAATGGCCTATAAGGCTCCACTGTGATCTGTCCCTGCCTTTTCCTCGTGCTTTTTTCCACTTTTCTCCAGCCATGATCTGCTGTCAGGTCCTCCTATGAGCCAAGAAAGGGCTGTGCACATGCTGTTCCCTGTGTGTGGGCTGCTCCCCTAGGTACATGACTGTGGTTCCCATGTAGTGGACAGGGTCCTTGACAACACACACACTCACACTCCCACCAAGCATTATTTATGCACCGAATAAGTATTTTGCATGTATTTGTACTTTAAAAAAATGTAGATATTGTGATTAATAAAATAATTGAGTTGATGAATTCATAGTAGCTTTTATTTATTAGTTAATAATACTAAAAGGTATATTATTGTTCTATGGGGGAATTCTCACATTTTTAATGTTACATTAATATTTGATATTGAGAACCACTGACCTACAGAAAATACATAAAACTCAGCGTGTGAAGCCCTTCTTAAAATAGCCCCAGACCACTTTTCCAGCCTTCCTTTCAGTGATTACCTTTCCATACTGTTTTTCATCCTCCTTCCTTCAGCTTCACCAAACTTAGCTTTACTATTTGAATACACCAGGCTTTTTCTTATACAGTCACACATCTTTTAATGATGGGGATATGTTCAGAGAAATGCGTCCTTATGCGATTTTGTCATTGTGCGAACATCATAGAATGTACTGAAGGGGATCAAAATTTGCCACCCAAACTGTCTCTTTAACATGAGGATTATTTTAGGCTGACTATTTTTGAGAAACAAAAGACTCAGAAAGTTTTTCTCCTTACCTCCCCCTTAACTGCCTAAAAGAATTCAGATTAAAAAACCTGTCTCAGGAAGTGAGCTATCAATTTAGCACAACATGAACTGGATGGTAGACAGGGAGGAACCTAGAAAAGCCTGTTTGATGGGCTCGCCTTGGTGTGCTTCTGTTTCTCTGTTGCCAAACACTTGTTTTCCAAACATTTGCTTCTTTCACCTACTTGTGAATTGCCTTCCTTCCCTTTGAAGTCCCTGACTCTTCCCTCCCCTAAACATCTTTTTTTGTCTTTAGCTAAGAATAGTATTTAAGGTGGTGACTTCAGCCATTTTGGCGAGTTTTCCTGTGTTTCTCCTATATATACATGTGATTAAACTTTTGTTTTTCTCCTGTTAATCTGTCTCATGTCAATTTAATTCTAGACCAGCCGGAGGAACCTAGAAGGGTGGAGGAAAATTTCTTCCTCCCCTACAATACTTACACAAACCTAGATGGTATAGCCTACTACACACCTAGGCTATATGATATTAATCTTACAGGACCACCATCATATACGCGGTCCATTGTTGACCAAAATGGTGTTATGTGGTGCGTGACTCTATAATAGTCAGTACTCCTGGTCAGATTCCAGATTCTGTATCTGTGAATTCACTTACTTCCTAAAATTTATTTGTAACCTCACATCAATACTCACAGCTCTTTCGTGGTCAGTCACAGACACACACATGTGCAGAGCAGTGAGAAATTTGAGTATGCCACGCACATGTTCCCAGCTGAGGTGGAACAAAGCCACGCTCTGCCTTCTTATTTCAGCTTTCATACTGTGAACTAGTGCCCTTTTTTCTGTCTATTTAATGCCATGTTTTTCACACTTTTGTGCTTTTTGTTGGTGATTTTGCTGTTTCAAATGGCCCCCAAGCAGAGTGCTGAACTGCTGTCTAGTGTTCCTGAGCGCAAGAAGATTGTGATGTGGCTTGTGGAGAAAATGCACGTGTTAGATAAGCTTCATTCGAACTTGAGTTACAGTGCTGTTGGCTGCGAGTTCAATATTAATGAATCAACAATATGTATTATATAAGGTTTTACACAGAAACAAACAAAACAGGATAATGTATTGATTGGTTGACAAAAATATTGTGACCAGAGGCTTCCAGGAACCTAACCCTGTATTTCCCCTAGGAAAAATGGTTGTGTTTGCTAATTCAGTGTTTGTGGTGACTTTATAGACCATCACCACTGTGAATAATAAGAGTCAGCTGTACTCGTATTACTCTCTTTTCCTGAAAAGTTCCCCCTTCAGCATTTTTTCCTCAACCGGCAAAACTCCTCTTATCCTTCAAGACCCAATCCAAGTGTCACCTGTGCTATACAACTTTCCCTGACTCCTCCCAAGCAGAGTGGTTCCTGTTCATACCATTATTAGAGCACAGACATCAGCGTACCAAGTTACCTGTGTACTGTACCTGTTTGCCTTTTCCATAGATCATGATGTCCTAAAGGACCTGGCACTAATAGGTTTGATAAATGTTGATTGAATGATTGGAAGGAGGAAGGAAGAATGGAAGGGGAGTAGATATAATGAAAAAGAAATTGAAAGTGAAGGAAACAGAAACTGGATGGAATAATGAATATGACAAGAGCACATGGAAAGGATCCCTGCGTTACTCTTGTGGTAACAGACTGGTTCTAGTGCTCAGCATAGATCACATGCTTAAAACCTGTGTTGATTACATAGTAAGCAAATTGCCTTAAATGAGAAAAGAGTTTATTGAGTCACCTAAGCCAAAAAGGGGAAAACCTGACTTCAGGATCAACTTGATTTAGGATTCATATTTCATCAGGATCCATGTTGTTAACTCTGCTCTCTTTGGGTTGGCTGTTCTCAGACTACAAATGGTTGTCGGTGCAACTTCAGGCTCATATCGTCACAACCTTCTGTCCAGGCAAAGAGAGAGCCCACTTTGACTAACACAAACAAAAGTCCTGGAGTTGAATTTTAATGACTTTTTGATCATGTGCCCATTGCTGAACCAATCACTGGATGAAATGCGTTAATTGGCTTAATCCAGGCTGCATTTGCTTAATCCATGATCTCTCCCTGAAGCCTAGGGTTGGAGTCAGTTTCACATAAAAGACATAAGCTTTTCCAAGTGATCTTTTGTGTTTATGGTGTCTGTGTACCATCTCACCCAGGATAGAGATGGTTAGAATCCTGGAAGTGTTACCTTAGCAGGTCATCTCCCTGAGAGGTTTTGTTTGTTTTTACCAAAAGAGGAGCAAATAGATATTCTTTCCATTTGTTCCTTTGGTATACCTTTCATTGAAGAGTTGTATAGTGTATAACATGTATCAAGCACTGTGCTAAATTCTGGAGATAAAAAAGGCCCTGACCTCAGAAAGTAGCAGTCTTGTAGTAAGATAAAGTTCATTCTGCGCCCTAGGAACAAATAAGGTTCATTTGAGTCAGCGAGAAGCTTTATGACTCAGGAGCATATAATTATGCTGCCCCTTCTAGGGGATTTGGATTTGAGAAGTGGAAATAACTTTGGACTAGGAGTTGAGACTAGTCTAAATTCTAATCCCTCTATTGCCATCGCCTATGAGCTGTGAACTTGACCTTTCATAAACTCTGTGGCCAGTGTTTCTCGAAGTGTAGTCAGCAGTCCATCTGCATTAGCTTCACTTCAGGTTCTTTCTGGACCCTAGCCCTGACCCACTGGACCAGAAGATCTGGGGCTATCATCTCTACAAATTGTTTAACCTCAATGAATCTCATTTTCCTCATCTGTAAAATGGGAATCATATTTGCCTTGCAACATTGGTTTGAGGATTAAATGTGATAATGAATAGAAAGCACTTGGCATGTTAGCAGGAGCTCAGTGAGTACCATTTCGTTTCCTCCCTAAGAGTATAAAGTCACTATGGTCCAGAGTAGTTGAAGGATTCCTAGAGGAAGGATAGCAAGAAGCCGTTATGACTCAGGAAGTGTTCCTCCAGAAATGTGTGACTTTTACATGATCCACAGGACTCTCTTAGTGTTTGCTCTTAACTGTTGTGGGACATAAGATTGGCCAGGTATACTTCCTGCTGCAGTGTATTGGGATGTAGTTGTACATCATAATACTCAATAAGTCAGATCAAATCCTTCTGTCTTTCTGATTGTTTGAGCTGGAACTCAAATCGCATCACCAACTGGGAGTTTCACTAAGAGAAGGTGAGTGTGTGTGTGTGTGTGTGTGTGTATGTATGTGTTATTGGTGAATTTTTTTATATGTAAAGCAAAGAGCTTTTTGAAAATGCTAGTATTATGTTTTTAATATCTCTGACAAATAAGTTCAATTTATTAATATCACCTAGTAACTTGTTAGATTCTGATTAACTAACTATAACCCTCACTTGACAGAATTCTCCTGGTTTGTTGGCAGTTTTTGGCTTTACCCTCGTCAGAAAGAGAGAAGTTAAAAGGACACACCCATTTCTAGGAGTTACGCAAAATTCTCTTCCAAGAAATGTCTTGACTCTTCTACAGCTTTAGCCACAAGGCATGTGAGATTTTGTATCTGGAAAGATGGTTTGAGACTCTGAGAAGTCCTTAGTCGTCAAAGAAAAGTTCTCTTATCTTTGGTATAGTACCTAAGGCAGGGCAGAAGATTCTGGAGTTTTAGAAATATTTTCAACTGTCAAGGCTGAAACTAAAAGGAAATGCTAGTTAATACTTGGTTATTTAGATGAACACATCCCTCTGTTCCAAGAATCTGAGTAATCTGATTAAATCAGGTGTTACCATATCAGATTTTCTTGGTTAAAAATACAACAAGGCTCTCGAAGTTGGAAGAGACCTTAGTACCTTTTCTGTCTACTCATCCAGTGCTTGAGCCCCCTCTTCAGTCTCCCTGCCCACCCCCAGCCTAGGCCAGGGGTCAGCAAGCAAATCTTGCCCACCACCTCTTTTTCTAAATAGTTTCATTGGAACACAGCCGCTCTCATTTGCTTAAAAATTGTCTATGACTTCTTCCATGCCGCTGTAGATTTGAGTAGTTGTGACAGACTATATGGCCTCCAAAGCCTAAAATATTTACTCTCTGCCCTTGACAGAAAAAGTTTGCTGACCCTTGGCCTAGGCTATCTCCTCTTCATTGTCTCCAATGCTGAGTAGTTCTTCAGTTTCTGAGGGAACTGCTTTGGACCACTCAGAAAATTCTTACTTATACTGAGCCAAAATCTACTTTTCTGTAGCATGCCCCTGCTGGCTCTAGTTCACATTGAGTATGTGGGATCACCCACAAGAAATCAAATTACTCTTCCCTGTGTCTGCCCCTTATATATCACAACACCCCAATCATGACTCTAGGCAGGACCTCACTGAATCCCGGTACCTTAGGATTTCAAGTCCCTTCATCACCACCAGAACTGAACACAACACTCCCATGTAATCTGGCCAGGGTAAAGCTAAATTGGGGCCCACCTAAGTTTTCTAGGTGCCAAGAACAATGGGAAGAAGTCGTGGCTTCATTCTACGTGCTTGGAGACTTTGGAATCTAACCCAAAGATCAGAGGCAGGTTCGCGTGGGACATGCACTCTGCTCAACAGTTAGAAATGACGCAACTTCCGGGCCCTGTGTATCCACAGTGCATGTCTGTGGTCTGGGTGGTTGTGAAATGGTTTGTTTTCTGACTGGATTTGGGTAGAAAAGGAAAACAGTCACTCCTATTTCATCAGAGAAGGTGGTGGCATTCTCTTGATCATAGACACAAATGGAAGGTTCTAACTTCCTTGAGAGTAGGCCTATATGCCATATACTTCTTTAAGCCCCATTGCTGAGTAAAGTGACTTGCATTGTCTTTTCCTCTCTGCCCCGTTGCCATCTTCCCTCACTATTGCAGACTATTACAACAGCTTCCTAAGTAGTTTTCCTGCCTCATGTTTTTCCTTTCTCTGCTTGGTCTTCCTCATTCTGCCAATTAAGAGCACAGCAATAGTTATCATTTCTCTGCTGATCTGTACTCTTTGGTGGCTCCCCATTACCAATAAAGGTGAGATAAAACTCCTTAGGATGGCATTGAAGGCTTTCCAGGACCATCAAACTCTTCCTTTCCTCCTCCTTCTCCACATTCAAAAGAGACTATTCCACGTTCCCTGAGCCTGTCTTATATTTTCCCATACCCAGGCCTTGGTCATACTGTGTGCTGTATAAGAAATGTCCTTTTCTCGTTCCTTCCCAAAACCATATATCAAACCCTGCCTTCTTCATATTCATTCATATTTTTCTCTCCCTCTGTCTCTCTCTCCCCCTCTCCTCTGCCCTCCCTAAAATTTTGAGATTGTTGCTTCAGTGGTCTAGTAGCATGTCATGTCTCTTTTTATGGTACTTCTAAAAATCTGCTTTTTATTTTAGGGATATGTGTTCAGGTCTTATCTTCCCACAACATTGTAAACATTTTAAGTTACTTGAAAGGAGTATTTGAGTCTTTCCTCTTTTGTTTATCCCTCAAAGCATTTGGCAGAATTTGTGCTTGTTTTACTGAATACTGTAGAAGGAGCTCATTGATTCTGCATGAGCAGTGAAGTAGCAGGAAGAGTTGAATGGGAGTAGACAGTATTGAATCTGAGAGACTGGAAGGATAGTGATACTGTTAACCCAAAGAGGTGGAACTCAGAGGAGTTGCTGATGTCTGGTATGGGGCAAGAAGAAGGACAAAATAGTGCCTCCTTAGTGATGATATAGTAGAAAGAACACTGAATTGGAAATCTGGGGATCTTTTATAATGATAAGTCTTTTGCCAATTACATGATCTCAGAATGTCTTTGGGCTGCTTCAGATTCAATAACTATGTATTTGGCGCCTATCATGCAGAGTTGGGTCCTAAGGGCTTTCACATTTATTAATTTTACTTAATTCTCAAAGCAATATTATTAGTTTTATATTTTATTCCTTTTATATATTTGGTTATTGAGGCTTAGAGAAGTTAAGAAATTTGTCCAAGTTAATAAAGCAAGAACTAGGACTATAATTCAGGTCTTTTCATTCTAATTGCAAGCTATTCTCATCACACTCTGCATCATCTATCTTATTCTGCTTTCCTTATTTGCATTTGTGCCCCTTGGTTTAAATTTTTGTTGATCTGAATTAATAATGTTTCTTCTGCCTGGCTGGGTTATGCCAATAATTAGGCAAAAAGTGATATCCTTTTTCCTTCTTCATATTGCCTATTTGACATGTTTAAATGACTTAATATAATTTATTATTGAAACTAGGAAAAATTAGTTTCATGATGACATATTTAAGCCTGAGTATACTTGTGTTTTAATGCGATTTGGCTAATTTACTTAGTTCAGTAAATAAGAGTACTTAGAGCACAGAAGGAAGGCCTTGTGTGAGGTTCTGGGGAAAAGAAAGATATGACCCTCTCTTCTGAAAGAGCTCTAGATGTTGGAACCTTGGATGAAGGATGATCAAAAATGGTGACACGACAGGATAGCATTCAAGTATAAGCGAAACTTGGGAGAATTTAGAAAGGAAGGAAGATTGGGAGGTTTTCAGACAGAGGGAAATTGAGCGTGTGGAGGTGGAAAAGCACCGGACATGTTTAAGAACAGTGAAAATTCTACTTGGTTTGAATAGTAACAAAGTATATATATATATAAAGGAGTAGAAATGAGATGGAAAGGTAGGTTTGAGCTAGATCATGAAGGCCTTCAAACTGAGCACTAGAATCCAAGAGTCCATCAACAGATGGAATGGGTAAACAAAATATGGTATACATGCAATGGAATATTATTCAGCCTTAAAAGGGAGTGAAATTCTGACATAAGCTACAACATGGATTAGTGTTGAAACCATCATGCAAAGTGAAATAAGCCAGTCACAAAAGGACAAATATTGTATGATTCCACATATATGAGTAGTCAGATTCATAGAGACAGAAGGTAGAATGGTGGTTTTCAAGGACTGGGCATAGAGGGGAATAGGGAATTAGTGTTTAATGGATACAGAATTTCACTTGGAGAAGATGGAAAAGTTCCACAATGTGAATATACTTAATGCCACGGAACTGTACACTTAAAATGGTTAAAATGGTAAATTTTATGTTATGTATGTTTTACCACGTTGAAAAGGAATAAAAATTTTTTAGTTAAAAGCTAAACCGTAGAGTTTGGACTTTGGTATGCGGGTGATGGGAAGCCATTAAATTTTGGGACAGTGGCGGGGAGTAACACGATCAGAGCTTTGCTCTGATTAAACTGGAAGATTAATCTGGAAGCATTTACAAGTATTGTTAGGATAAGTGGTTAGGAGGCTATGACAATAGTCTAGATTATAGGTAACAAGTACTTGAAATAGAGAGTGCAGAAAGGCAGGCAGGATGTGGGCTGTTATCGATAGTGTTGCAATAAACATACTTGTATCTTGGTTAATATATATACATAGTTATTTTGGGTATGTACCTAGGAGTAGAACTGCAGGATGCTGGGGTTCGAATATGTTCAGCTTTAGTAGATACTGCCCTTGTTTTCCAAAGTGGTTATACCAAATTACAGTCCTACTAACAGGGTATGAGAGTTTCAGTTTCTCCATATCCTTCTCAGTACTTATTATTGTCAGTCTTTTTCATTGTAACCATTTTGATGGGTGTGTAGTGGTGTTAATTTGCATTTCCCTGATGGCTAATGAAGTTGAGATCTTTTTATGTACTTATTGCCATTTGTTTGTCTTCTTTTGTGTAGTGCCTATTCAGATCTTTTTCCCATTTTTCTCTTGAGTAATCTCTTTTCCTTGCTTATTTATAGGAGTTTTTTTATATGTTCTGAATATGAGTCCTTCACTGGATATATGTATTGCAAATATCTCCTTTCACTCTCTTGGCTTGGCTTTTCATCCTCTTAATGGTGCCTTTTGATGACCAGAAATTAAGTTTAATGTAGTATAATTGATTACTTATTCTCTTGTATTAGTACCTGTGGTGTATTCAAGAAATCTTTGCCTACCCCAAAGTCGTGAAGATATTTTCCTCTAAATGCTTTATTGTTTTTTCATCTTGCACATTTGAGTTTATAATGATCTGAAATTAATTTTCATATATGGCATGAAATAAGGATCAAGAATCTTTCTTTTCCTTCGGTTATCGAATTGACCTAGCATCACTTATTGAAAAGATGATTCTTTTCTCCATGGCGCTGCAGTATCATCTTTTTCATAAATCTAGTGATGATGTATGTATGAGCCTGTTTCTGGATTCTCCTATTCCCTTGGCCTATTAATCTATCTTTTAGGCTCTGCTTTTAGTCTTCTAAATAGATGAGGCTTTCCTACTAGTGGTTACCATTGGTTACATCCCCCAAGCCCTGGAGGTAGAAAGTAGAATGCATTAGTTATTTATTGCAGCATAACAATTTACCCCAAAACTTACTGGCTTAAAATAACAATAAATATTTACTATTTTACATGGTTTCTGTGAGCCAGGAATTCAGGAGCAGTTTAGCTTGGTGGATTTGGCTCAGGGTCTCATGAAATTGCAGTCAAAAAATTGCCTACAGCTGCAGTCACCTGAAGGCGTGACTGGGGCTGAAGGATCTGCTTCTAAGAAGGGCTCATTTATATGGCTGGCAGGAGTCTTTAATTCCTCACCAGGTGCACTCCTCCTTAGTACTGCTTGAGTATCCTTACAAGATGGCAGCTGATCCAAAGGAGAACAAGAAAAAGGCTGCAATGTCTTTTATGACTTAGCCTCAGAAGTCACACACTGTCATTTATGCAATATCCTGTTGGTGGTCCTTATTCAGAATGAGAGGGAAGTACATAATGCTATACTAGGAAGTGAAACTCATTGGAGACTATCTTGGAGGCTGGCTAATACACAGAAAAATAGGAGAAGGTGGCTGGAACCCTATTTATATATATATTTTTTCCTCTGAGAACTTTTATTCCCTAAGGCAGAGAATCATGCCTGCCTTTACAGCCAAGATTTCCTAGAGCTGACATGTAGTTTGGTAGGTTCAGAAATACTGGTCACTCTTTGTTCATTCCATTTTGTGCCCTCCTGCTCAGGAGCCTAAACTCTAAAGTTTATTCATATTTTCACAATGTGATTCCTTAAGAACCCATCTACATCCCAGAGTAGGAAAGATTGAGGACAGCTGGATCTGGTTATAATCATTAGGCAACTATTAACAACCTTTCTCTCCATGATCATCTCTTCTCAGAGGAATATTCGTCTTCTCCTTAAGGTTTTCTTGAAATACAATTTCCTACTTATGAACATTCTAATTCTCTTGTGGATCAGTTTTTTTTTTATTATTATTATTTTATTTATTTATTTATTTTTTCCCCCAAAGCCCCAGTAGATAGTTGTATGTCATTGCTGCACATCCTTCTAGTTGCTGTATGTGGGACGCGGCCTCAGCATGGCGGGAGAAGTGGTGCGTCGGTGCACACCCGGGATCCGAACCCGGGCCGCCAGCAGCGGAGCGCGCACACTTAACCGCTAAGCCATGGGGCCGGCCCCTGGATCAGTTTTTTTAAATTAAACTTTATTTGAGATAATTTTAGATTCACATGTAGTTGTAAAAAGTAGTACAGAGATCCCATGTACCCTCTGCCGGTTTCCCCAATGGTAACATCTTCCAAAACTGTGCCACAGTGCTACAGTGCCACGACAAGGATGTTGATATTGATACAGTCAAGATCCAGAACATTTCCATCACCACAAGGATCTCTTATGCTGCCCTTTTATAACAACACCTACTTGTGTCCCGCTCCAACCCCTTCCTTAACCACTGACAACCACTAATCTGCTGTCCTAAATTCTGTCATTTCAAGAATGTTATGTCAGTGGAATCATACAGTATGTAACCTTTTAGAGTTGCCTTTGTTCGTTCAGCATAATTCCCTGGATATCCATTCAGGATTTTGCATGTGTCAATACTTTGATTCTTTTTTTATTGCTGAGTAGTATTCTATGGGATGGATGTACCACAGTTTATTTAACCATTCACCCATTGAAGGACATCTAGATTGTTCCAGTTTGGGGCTGTTGTAAATAAAACTTACATCAACATTCATGTATAAGTTTTTGTATGACTATGAATCTTCATTTCTCTGGGATAAATGCCCAGGAGTGCAATTGCTGGGTCATATACAGTAATAGTTGCGTATTTAGTTTTTTAAGAAACTGCCAAACTGTTTTCCAGAGTGGCTATATCATTTTAGATTCTCACCAGCAATGTTTGAGTGACCCATTTTCTCTGCCTCGATGCCAGCGTTTTGTGTTATTATAATTTTTTTTATTTTAACCATTCTGAGTGGTCTGTGATAGTATCTCATTGTGGTTTTAATTTGTGTTTCCTGAATGGCTAATGATGTTGAGCATCTTTTTATGTGCTTACTTGTCATCTGTATATTCTCTTCAGTGAAGTGTCTCCTCATGTCTTTTGCCCATGTCCTAATTGGATTGTTTCCTATTTTTAACTGTTGAGTGATGAGAGTTCTTTATATGTTCTACATACTATGCTTTGTCAAATATGTGGCTTGCAAATATTTTCTCCCACTCTGTAGCTTCTCTTTTTATTCTCTTAACAAAGTGTTTTGCAAAGCAAAAGTTTTAAATTTCAGTAAAGTCTAATTTATAAGCCTCTCCTTGCATAGATTATGCTTTTGGTGTCGTCCAAAAATTCTTTGCCTAGCCCTAGATCCCAAAGATTACCTCCAATTTTTTTCCTAAATGTTTTATAATTTTACATTTAAGTCCATGATTCATTTTGAGTTGATTTTTGTATAAGATGTGAGACTTAGATTGAGGTTCATTTTTTTTCCCCATGGATGCCCAATTGCTTCAGCACTATTTGTTGAAAGGGCTATTTTTCCATTGAATTGCTTTTTCACCATTGTCAGAAATCAGTTGGGATATTTGTGTGGGTCTATTTCTGGGTTTTATGTTCTATTCCATTGTTCCATGTGTGTGTCCCTTTGCCAATACCACATAGTCTTGAATACTGTAGCTGTGTAATAATTATTGAAATCTGGTGGACTGATTTCCCCCCCCACTTTTGTCTTCTTTTTCAAAATTGTTTTAGCTTTTGTACTTTCTTTGCCTTTCCATATACATTTTAGAATAATTTTGCCTACATCTATAAAAACTCTTGCTGGGACTTTGGTAGAAATTCTTTTTTTTTTTTTTTAATTAATTAATTAATTTACTTTTTCCCCCGAGTCCCCAGTAGATAGTTGTATGTCATAGCTGCACATCCTTCTAGTTGCTGTATGTGGGACGCGGCCTCAGCATGGCCGAGAAGCGGTGCGTTGGTGCACGCCCAGGATCCGAACACAGGCCGCCAGCAGCGGAATGCATGCGCCTAACCGCCAAGCCACGGGGCCGGCCTTGGTAGAAATTGTCTTAAACCTGAACATCAATTTTGGGAGATGTGTTATGTTGAGTCTTCCAGTCCATGAACCTGGTATACCTCTCCATTTAGATTTTTTTTATTTCTTTGATCAGCATTGTATAGTTTTCAGCATACATGTCCTGTACGTATTTTGTTAGATTTACACCTATTTCGTTTTTTAAAGTGGTTATAAATGGCCTTATATTTATATTTTCTATGCCCACCTGTTCATTTGCTAGTATATAGAAGCAAATTGATTTTTGTATGTTCATCTTGTATCCTGTGACCTTCTGGACTCACTTATTATTCCTGGGAGTCTTTATCTAAATTCCTTGGGATTTTCTATGTGGACAATTTCATGTCATCTGCAAATAGGGACAGTTTTTTCCCTTTCTTTCCAATCTTTTTATCTTTTATGTCCATTTCTTTATTGCCCTGACTAGAATTTTCAGCATTGTGTTAATAAGAGTAGTAAGCACAGACATCCTTGGCCTTGTTCCTGATCTTAGGGGGAAAGCATTCAGCTTTCCAGTACAAAGTATAATGTTGGTCTTTTGTTGATGCTGTTTATGAAATTGAGGATCTTCCCCCCCTTCCTATTTTTTGAGTGTTTTTTATTACGAATGGGTATTGAATTTCATCACATGTTTTTTCTGCAAGGATTGATATGACCATGTGTTCTTTCTTCTTTAGCCTATTAATATGGTGGATTACATTGATCAATTTTTGAATATTGAATCAATTTTACATCCTTGGAATAAAACCCACTTGGTCATGGTATATAATTCTTTTTATGTCTTGCTGAATTCTATTTGTATTTTACTTTTAAATCCATGATCCATTTTGAGTTAATTTTTGTAAGAGATTTTGTGTAGATATAAGAACAGTCCTGAAAAAGGTTTCTCCTTAATAACATATTCAGGACTCAGGTTCCCATATTCTTCTTGCATTATGTGTCGGTAATCCAATAGCAGTTTTTCATTTCTGTATCGTGGGACACTTTCAAGCTGAAACTCCCAGACGCCCTTATAAATATTTATTACAAGGTCACTGCACTTATCAGAATGAAAGGAACAGGATGCTAAAGAACTCATGTCATAAAGAATC
The DNA here is from genome assembly GCF_020826845.1 of Diceros bicornis minor. Taxonomy (NCBI): domain Eukaryota; kingdom Metazoa; phylum Chordata; class Mammalia; order Perissodactyla; family Rhinocerotidae; genus Diceros; species Diceros bicornis. The sequence continues at coordinate 53,191,991 of NC_080746.1, forward strand.
CACAGCATACCTTTACCTTTTTTACTTTCTTTTCTGTATTCTTGCTGTCTTCCTTTCCTACTTCCTATTGTGAAAGCTTACTTATATTTTAAGTTGTATTTCTTAATATGAATAAATTAACATATTGATTGGATGGAAAAAATGTCAGCAGATCTTTACTGAGTGTCCATATAGGCTAAACACTCTGCCAAGTACCTGTTAGCCGCTCAGGACCCTAACCTCAAGATGCTCAGAGCTTAAAGGGGAGAAAGACATATAAGCAATTGGCATGCCAAAGTTGAGGGAAGAAATGCCAAAGAAAGCACAGGTTATTAAGGGAACATAAGACAGGAGCACCAGCTCCACCTGGGGAAGTTAGTAAAGACCTTCCAAGAGAAGTGACACTTAAGTTGGCACTGAGAGGACGTAGGAATTTTCCAGATAGACAAGGTGAAATGAAAGGCATTCTAGGAAGAAGGAACAGCTTGTGCAAAAAACATGAAGTCATGCAGTTATGTGGCATATTGGGAGAATAATAAGTCATTTGTTATGCACCTATAAGTTCTGTAAGACCGGGAATTCATGCTGAATCCTCAGCATCCAGAATAATACCTGTAGCTTAGTAAGCATTAAGTAAATATTTGTTGGGTGAGTGGATGGAAGGAAGGAAGGAAGGAAAGAAAAAGAGAAGGAAGGAAGGAAACATAAATGAGGCCAGAGAGTTAAGAAAGGTTCTCATCTCTCTGATAAGAGAGAGAAAGAAAAAGTGATAAAAGAGCCTTGCTTAGCAACATTTAGCAAATATCTGCCATGGAGATTCAAAGAGGAATAGGAGGAGATGTTGTTCATAGTCTACTGGGGAAGAAACAACAAATACAAAAATATCTGTAATATGTTGTAAAAAAAAAATGACATGCCATGAAAAGTACCTAAGAAGTGTTTAAAAAGTTTCAGAGGAAGTAGAGGTACATTTCAGCTGAAGCAATCAGAGAAGTTGTCATTGGAGCTAGACTCTTTGGAGTTGCTTATACTTGGTTCTAAATTGTTTGGTTTCAAAAAACAAAAAGAAAGTGCATGGAGTTGGAGAGAAGTTGTTATGGCAGAAGAGGGATGTGAATTTGGGACTAAACTGGACAGGCTTGCCTGCTCTGTTATAAATTGATCAGCATTTTATAGGTAGCCATTTATCAGCCTGCACCACTTCCTTGGAAGCAGATCCTGACAGGCTCCGATGTTATCTGTAGCAAACACCTTTTTCTTGTTTATGAGGGTATCTGTATGTATGTTTATGCTTGCACCTGCACATCAGTGATTTGGAGACCTCTTTCTACAGAGACTAGCACTGAAGGGGACACATCAACTGAAACACAAGCAAAACTATTAACAACGGCTTTTTAAAATGCATCTTGCTCCCCACACACTTACATGTATATGCATGCACCTGCAACATGCACACACACAGTTCTATAAGCAGCGTTCTGGGCAAGGTTTTAGATGACTATAAATAAATGGTACTTAGTTTGATTTTCCTCAGCTCTATCCTGTCTGGCTATACCTTAATCTTCATTTCAGTCAAAGGCTTGTTAGGCACCAGTTATATCCCCTGACCTGCTAGATGCTGTAAAGAGTTTATGTAAGAAAATGAGTCATTAATTAATCCAATACATATTTATTGATAACCAGCTATGTGCCAGGTACTATTCTAAACACTGAGGATGCAACATGGGGTAAAAACAACCAATCCTTGCCCTCACGGAGTTTACATTTTGGGAGGTGGGTGCAGATAACCAACAAAAATGTGGTGGTGTAAGTGATGTAAGTGCTGGTGAGACCAGTATAGCAGAGTAAGGAGGAAAGAGAGTGTGAGGGTTGGGTGGTAGGAATGGCCTCTCCAATAATGTCGCATTTCAGTAGCGACTTGAATGAAAGAATAAGCAATGGAAACATCTGGGGAAGGAGTATTCCAGGCAGAGGGAACAACTAGAGCAAAGACCCTGAGGTAGGAATTTATCTGGCCAGTGTTTAAGACCAGTTTGGCTAGAGCAGAATGGGCAAGGCAAAGAGTGGCAGGAGATGAGGTGAGAGATGAGGGACTGTCATATCAGGCCCATTGGCTATTGTGAGGACTTTGACTTTTACTCTGAGTGACATGAAAAGACATTGGAGGTTTTGCACATGTAAGTGACATGTTCTGATTTACATATGGCTTTTCTGGCTTCCGTGTTGAGAAGAGATTGCAGGATGAAGGGGTGGAAGCACGAAGACTACAAAATGGTAGACTAGACCAAGTAAATAACAATGGAGGTGCAGAGAAGTGGTCAGATTGTAGATACATTTTGAACTGTTTGAACCAATAGGATTTTCTGATTAGATGTGGAATGTGAAAGAAAGGAGTCAACAATGACAACAAAATTTTTGGTCTGAGCTACTGGAAGGCTGGAGTTGCTATTAACTAAAATGGAAAAGATTGCAGGGAGAACAGGTTTGGGGGATATCAAGAGCTTAGTTCTGGGCACATTAAGTTTGAGATGCTTATTAGTGAAGAGTTAGATATAAGTCTCTGGAGTTCAATAGATGGGTCTGGGCTGGAGATATAAATTTGGTAATCACAGCAATTAGATGGCTTTTAAAACTGTGAAACTGAATAAAATAACTTAGGGAATGGGTGTAGAAAGAGAAGGGAAAGAGTCTGTCACCTGAGCATTGGGGCATTCCAATGTTTAGAGGTCAGGGAGATGAGAAGGAACCAGCACTGCGGATGGAAAAAGAGGCCAGGGAGATAGGAGAAAAATTGAGAGTGAACATTGAAGCCAAATGAAGAAAGTGCTTCAAAGAGGACGGAATAATAAACTGTTATGAAATGTTGCTGAGAGATCAACTAAGGCCCCAGAGTTGTTTCAGCAGCACTGAAGTCTTTGGGACCTTTGTTGAGTTATTTTAGTGGTGGTGGTGGTGGTGGTGGTGGTGGTTTTAGGGGGGTGGGCAGATTGATTAGATTGCTTTCAAAAAAAGAATGGGAGGAGAGGAAACCAAGATTAGTAGTATAGAAAACTCTTTGAGGTTTTATTGTAAAGAGTAGAAAAACTGGGCTATAGTTGGAGGGGAACATGGGATCAAGTCAAGCTTTTAATTTTTCTTTCCTAAGATGGGAGAAGTTGGTTTCCTGATGGGAACAATCCTAGTAGGGAGGGAAAATGCAGAGATTCAGAGGAAGGGGAAGTTGTTAAAGTGATGTCCCCATGTTGGTGAGAGGGGAATGCACAGGTGGAAGAAGGTTGGCCTTAGATTGGATAGGATGTCTGTGCTCCCTGGTAACAGAATTCTTGGCTACAGATACAGGCCACTTGGTAAACGTGGTGATGGAGCATGTGTGAATTCTCTTCTGATTGCTTATATTTTCTCATGAAATAAGAAAAAAAGGAGTAGAAGTGTTGGAGATTTAAAAAGAGAGAAGTTCAGAGATTGTTGCCAAATAGGAGGAGAAAGACAGACTTGGTAAATGTAGTAGGATTATTGGGCAACACGAGGGCCCATTTGATTTAAAATGAGACCAATCAACATAGTTGTATGGTTTTCTCCAGCTATATACAGCCGAGTGGGAACAGGCAGAGCCTCAGGCTTAGCCAGAGGTTGTAGGTTTCCTAGATAAATAAGAGGAATGGAGAAAGAAGCAAGAGAATGATTATAATGAAGTCCGCTAGGGAGGGACATGAGGCCAGGGACGGAAGGTGAGAGAGAGAAGACAGTAGGATTAATGGAGTGAAGGTCCTAGTGGGATCCAAAGAATTATAATAATCAAATCCTTGGCATTCCTAGTGCTTTAGACTTGTATATGAAGTGCTTTGGGTGGACTTGCATAATAAAAACCCTGTAAGGTAGGTAGGTGGTGGTGGTCGTGTTGATTCTCATTATATAAATGGGGCAAGATCCAAAGAGGTAAATGACCATCTAAAATCACACCGAAAGTCACTGGTAAAGCATAGACTCAACCCAAGGCTCTCTATTTTCTGTAACATCTTTTTACTACTTTGTGTGGTGTCTGCTCACAGATTGCTGTCTTGTTGAAGAGAGGGAATGTAGAAGACAACATAGGGAACATGTAATCAACTGTTGAATTCTATAGTATGGAATGATATAAGGAGTTTATTCATTCACTAATACCTACTGAGCGCTTAGTATGTGCAAGTCTCCAGTATAAGTACTAGGGATATAGCAGTGAATGTGACAGGAAAAAAATCCTAAAATTATATGCTTCAGAGGAGTGTTAGAAAAGTTTCTCTGTCATTCTAACAGGGCATCATGATTTGGTAAAAAAAAAAGCACATTGTACGTTTTAGGAAACTTGTTTTTTCACTACTTACTCTGACGTTGTTGCTTCAACTTACCATGTCTTAGTGGAGGTCCCCATCCGTAAACTGAGATCTTATGGTTTTGCAAGTTCCACCCTGCCTAAAAGTACCACGAGTTTGAGTCTGTATTCTAGCCTAATGAAATAGTTGCTCTAAAGTGTTTTAGTCCTCGTCTAACTTCCTGATCTAAAAAGTGGGAATGCCACACCTCATTTCATAGTGGTAATACCCTGTTTCAGTAGTGAAATGCTGCACTAACAAGCTTTCTAAAATATTCCGTTTTTGAAACTCTGAGGCAAAGTGTGAAAGGGAGATAGAGGCCATATTCAGCCTGCAGGTACAACAGTCCCCTCCTTAACCTAGTGACATCTGAGAACCTGTTAAAAGCTTTGAAATAACTAATGACTTTTTTCCCTCTTCTTACTCCTTCCTGTTCAGGCCTGGAAGAAACGCTGGTTTATCCTGCGGAGTGGCCGGATGAGTGGTGACCCAGATGTTCTGGAATACTACAAGAATGATCACTCCAAGAAGCCCCTGCGGATCATCAACCTGAACTTCTGTGAGCAGGTGGATGCAGGCCTGACCTTCAACAAGAAGGAGCTGCAGGATAGTTTTGTGTTTGACATCAAGACCAGCGAGCGCACCTTTTACCTGGTGGCTGAGACAGAGGAGGACATGAATAAGTGGGTCCAGAGCATCTGCCAGATCTGTGGCTTCAATCAGGCTGAGGAGAGCACAGGTACAAGAACAAACACAGACCTCTCTCAGAAGGGGCAAGATGGCTTAGCGGTAGGGGCTGAGATGAGGCCTTCATCTCTCCTTGAGCAAAGAGAGCAGGCTGTAGCTAAAAGCTTTCCTCTTTGGCAGATGAGTAATAGGCAAAGAGTAAGAATATGAAGGGGTTGGCCGAATATTAGAGGGACTCCTGGCTCTAATTACACTCAAATGGGAAACTAAGATATGTTGGGGTTGTGATGAAGCTAAAAGTACTTTGTGCTAAAGTTGCTTTCTTCAGGTCCCTCAACACCACCCCATTTCTCAACCCTGCATCTTTCTCCCCTTCCTTCAGCTCTCTAGCACTCTGTACCCTGTTCCTATCAGCCATCCCATAGGGCAGCTCACCCCTTGATTCCTTCTCTGGTCCATCTCTGTTCTAGCCCGTCTGTTTGACACCATCATGCCCAGTGACACTTGCCACTTTTGTTTGTATGGGGTCCTTTGTGATTATTAGTGATGTATAATCCAGTGTTTATTTATATGCACTTGGGAGGGGACAGGTGAAGAAGGGTAAATAACTGATTTATGTTTGTGTTTTGTTAACCTTCATGAAAGGGTAGCTTGGTTTTTTTCTTTTTTTGGTAAAGAAGATTTGCCCTGAGCTAATATCTGTTGCCAGTCTTCCTCTTTTTGCTTGAGGAAGATTGGCCCCGAGCTAACACCTGTGCCAGTCTTCCTCTATTTTGTATGTGGGTCACTGCCACAGCATGGCTTGATGAGTGATGTAGGTCCATGACAGAGATCCGAACCCATGAACCTGGGCCTCCGAAGAGAAGCGCACCGAACTTAACCACTACGCCACTGGGCCGGCCCCATCAGCTTTTTGAAATGAGTTTTAAATTGCAGAAATACTATCAGACATTTGTTTGGACTCATCCCCAACTGTGGGATGATTGAAAAGCAGGTTTCTTTTTGAGGCAGGCGGAGAGCCTAAATCAGTAGTGCTTAAACCGGGTTGTACATCAGAATTAAAGAGGAGCATTTAAAAAAGATTGATGCCAAACACCCATGACAAATCAGTTAACTAAGAATCTCTGAGAGAGGGACCTAGGCATTTGCGTCTTCTGAAAGTTTCATTCTAAGTAGCAAGGGTCCAGGGCTCAGGAACCATTTTCTGTAAATATTTGAAGGCCACATATAGTCTCTGTTTCATATTCCTGTTGTAAAATTTTTTTTACAACTCTTTAAAAACATAAAAACTATTCTTAGCTCATCAGCGAATTAACATCATCTGGGAACCTGTTAAAAATACACTCTTGGACCTTACCCCAGACTTACTGAATCAGAAACTCTAGGGATGGGGCCGAGCAATCTATGTTTTAATCTGCCAGGTAATTATGATGCACAGTTAAGTTTGAGAACCACTAGTCTAGACTCTTGGTACTCAGAGTGGGGTTTGTGGACCAGCGGCATCAGCTTCTCCTGGGAACTTGTTAGAAAGGCAGAGGACTTCTGCTCAGACTTACAGGATCAGAATCTACATATGTTTAAAACTTCTTATTTTGAAGTAATTTTAGACTTACAGAAGAGTTGCAGAATTGTACAGCAAGTTCCCGTATACCTTTCCCTCAGCCTTCCCTATTGTTAACATCTTATTTAACCATGATACGATTATCAAAACTGACAATTACCATTGATTGGTATAATACTATTAACTAAACCACAGTTTATTTGAATGTCAGCTGTTTTTCACCAATGTCTTTATTCTGTTCGGGATTCAACCCAGGCTACCACATCAGATTTAGTGGTTGTGTCTCCAAATCTCCTCCAATCTGTAACAGTTTCCCAGTCTTTCTTGTCTTTTTTTTTGACCTCGACACTTTTTACACAGTAGTACCTGTTGGCCATTTGAATGTCTTCTTTGGAAAAATGTCTATTCAGATCGTTAGCTCATTTTTTAATCAAATTATTTGTTTTTTTGCTATTGAGTTGTGTGAGTTCCTTATATATTTTGGATATTCACTCCTATCAGATATATGGTTTGCAAATATTTTTCCCATTCCAGGGGTTGCCTTTTCATTTTGTTGATCGTTTCTTTTGCTGTGCAGCTTTTTAGTTTGATGCAGCCCCTCTTGTTGATTTTTGTTTTGTTGCTTGTGTTTTTGGTGTCATACCCAAAAAATCATCACCAAGACCGAGGTCAAGGAGCTTTTTCCCTATGTTTTCTTTTAGGTGTTTTATGATTTCATGTCTTACATTTAAGTCTTTAATCTATTTCGAGTTAATTTTTCTGAGTGGCGTAAGATAGGGATCCAGTTTCATTCTTTTGCATGTGGCTGTCCAGTTTTCCTAGCACCATTTATTGAAGAGACTATCTTTTCCCTGTTAACTATTCTTGGCTCCCTTGTCAAATATTAGTTGACTGTATGGGTTTATTGCTGGGTTCTCGATTCTGTTCCATTGATCTATGTATCTGTTTTTATGCCAGTACCATACTGTTTTTTTTGTGTGTGTGTGTGAGGAAGATCAGCCCTGAGCTAACATCCATGCCAATCCTCCTCTTTTTGCTGAGGAAGACTGGCCTTGGGCTAACATCCATGCCCATCTTCCTCCATTTTATGTGGGACACCGCCACAGCATGGCCTGACAAGCGGTGCATTGGTGCACGCCCGGGATCTGAACCCAGGCCACCAGCAGCGGAGCACGAGCACTTAACCACTACGCCACGGGCCGGCCCCAGTACCGTACTGTTTTGAGAACTGTTGCTTTGTAATATAGTTTGAAATCAGGAAATGTGATGCCTCCAACTTTGTTCTTCTTTCTCAGGATTGCTTTGGCCATTTGGGATCTTTTGTGGCTCCATGTGAATTTTAGGATTGTTTTTTCTATTTCTATAAAGGATGCCATTGGGATCTTGATAAAGATTGCGTTGAATCTAAAGAAGGCTTTAGGTAGTATGGACATTTTCACATTATTAATTCTTCCAGTCCATTAACATGACATATCTTTCTACTTATTTGTGTCCAAGTTCTTAATCTTTGAACAAGAGGCCCTGCATTTTCACTTTGTGCCAGGGTCTGCAATTGTGTAGCCAGTTGTGCTGGACTAGATGTCCTGCCCTCGGAATTCTGTGATTTTTATCTTCCTTGAGTAAGGATTATGAGCCCCCATTTTACTCTTAATTTCTTTGGTGTCTTCTTCGCTTCCTGTGTGGAATTTCTTGTTTTCCCCAAATCTTTGTCATTTATAGGCTTCCTGAATTTTGTTTTTGTTTTTCCCTTTATTTTATTCCTGATGAAGGAATAAAATGCTCATTGCAAAAAAGAAAATAAGAAAGGAACCAAAAAGCTGGTGGGGTAGGGGGGGCCATAAACCTTCCAGTCTCAAAGCTTTCATATATATGAGAAATAGGTCTAAGGACTACCTCAGCTTTTTAGGAAATAGGTAGAATTGGGGGAAAAAGTAACAAGAAAGCAAATTGCTTTAACTGAATTATTTTTTTGTAGGATTAGAGATGTTCCTACCAAAAATAAAAAACATATCCTTGAGATGTAGCAAAAATTGCTCTTGGTGCAAATATCTTTTTTTTAAATCACATATTTAAAAAACAGTTATTGTCTGAACCCTTACTATATAGGATTTAAGTACAATTCAAATACGGATATATAGAACTACATTCTCTGCTTGCTTTCTTTGGTAGGAAGATTCATTTGTTCATTCACACGTTGTTCATTCACTCATTCAGCAAACCTTTATTGAGCACTTATTCTATGCCAGTCCTTGTCATAACCACTGAGGCTGCAAAAATGAATAAGAGGGTTCCAGTGCTCAGACATCATAGTCTAGTGGGAGGGACAGACGCATAAGGAGACAGTCGCAGGGCAGTGCTGTAACAGGCACCAGCAGAGATGGAGAGACCAGCCCACGCACCACCAGCTCAGGAAGGGAAGGAGGCGAGGGGAAATAGTAAGGAGGTGGCAGATAATCGAGTCAGTATTTTTCCAACAGCTTTGTCTGTTGAAGGATATGTTCCCTTAAACCTTGAACTTCTTTTTTTAAGATTCTTTTACTAGATGTCTAGTGGTTTAATTACCAGAGCCCAGATATTAGTTGTCTATGATAGAGTTTAGGAATCTTTGTGAGATCTTGCTGATGAAGACAACAGGCTTTTCTTCCCTCTCATAGGAGAATCTCGTATGTTAAAAGATTCAGCCACGTAATGAGTTACGTTTTAATTTAGAAGCTTTCTTAAAAGTGGATTATATTTATAAAACACTCAGGTAAGGAATTAGCGTTGAAACACGCAAGTCAGTGTTTTTTAGCAGAGAGTCAGGATTTGAGGAAAAGCAGGAAGGAAGTTAACATTTGACTACCTACTTAGCTTAAGTACCTTATTTCATGTAATCACTTTATCAACTGTTTCCAGTTTTTTCAAATAAGGAAACTGAGTGCTTTTTCTTCCCTGCCTAGCACTCCAGGACTAAAGCTCTTCTCAGTCTACACCTCTGTCTTGGCTGGGTTCAGACAAGCGGTCCAGCTCTCATCTGACCCTGGAACTCGTCCTTAATGAAACATTGCTCTCCTTTGCTAGGGCCTGTGAGAATAATCTAGTCACCTAGGCGTTAGTATCAGCACCTGCCTTACGTAAGGAGCTCTCTGTACTGATGCTGATACCTAACCCTTAGCGGCCACACAAAGAAATAATAGCAGCTATGTATTGAGCATCTACTGTACAGACAGTAGGGACCTTATGTAAATTCCCTCTAAAAATTCACAGTAATCCTTTGAGGTAGTTAAGATTTTGACCCAAGGTCACATAGCTAGAAAACGACAGAGCCAAGATTCTTGTCTAACCCAGTTCTCACTTTGCATTATAATGTGCCGTCTCTTTGTCCCTGACCCCCTGGAATACGAGCATCTGCCAGAATCAAGCCTAAATATTTTTGCCACTTTGGACACTATGTGTTGGACTGGAAGCACTCCCTGACTCCTTCCACCAGGGTCCTACAGCTGGCTCAGGTTTCCCCTCCTCCCCAACCCACATTACTCAAATCCTTGGGCTGGAATATTCCCAATTTAGTAACCTCTAGGGCTTTCAGCCAGTTATCAGGCTCCATTGGTGAGTCTGTAGGCTGGGAGCGAGGATGCCTGAGTTCAAAACACATTTCTGAGATTATGTGACAAGTCACTTGATTGAAGTCTCAGTGTCCTTTGTCAAATAGGAGTAAAATTATCTTCTCACCCAATGCTTCTGCTTCCCTCTGGGTCCATCAAGACAGACCTTAGACCTACTGGCAGCACCTCAAGTTCCATATTTCGCAAAGAATTATTCACATATATTCCCTTTAAAGGACTCCCCTGGAGCTGTGCAGTGCAGCAGCCCTGCTTACTGCTTGGTCCTGGAGAAATTTCTTCCTACAGGGAGCCCCCTGCAAGCAGATACTCCCTATTTCTTTTTTTTTTTTAAGAGTTGTGATGGGACCCATAAAAAAAACTTCTGTTTTTCATTTTCAGCTGGAAGAGGTTCCATGGCAGATGGAGTCTTTTTTTTCCAATCCTTCTTTCCACCGCCAGCTTCTTCTTTCTGCCGCCACCCTCCGATTCCTCACATATTCCAGCCAAAAATGCCTAGGATAAAACCGTCTAGGATCAAGACCAGACCAGGAGTGAAACTGAGTCTAAATATCGACATAAGGGTGGAGGAAACAACCTCCTAATAGAGAACTCTTTCCAAAAGGAAACCAGGGATGGTGCTCAAGAAGGGAAAGCAATTCCAAGAAGGAATATCAAGAAGATTTCATATCACATGTGTGAAGTTTGTTTTCTGTTTGTTATGTGTGTGTGTGTGTGTGTGTGTACACATGTGTACAGGTAAAATAAGCGCTCCACCTTCCTCTGGAAATCAAAATAGCCTTCAGGCCCCACAGTAAGGGAGCAGAAAGCTGCTCTGAGCTGTGATTACGAGCAGGTGGGTCCAAGTCCTCACATTTGTGGCCCGGTCTTGGGCAGCTGTCCCTGGCCAGATGTACCACACACAAAAAGAACCAGCTCTCAGCATAGAGCTTTCATGAATTATTCATAGGCTCAGGAGTCATCACCGTTAGGAAAGCCCTCACCCCTTTGAATCCTCAAAGCTGAGGACTTCTCCTTCCCTTTTATCCCCTCCCTCCTTCATTTATTCAGTAGCTATTCCAGGGCCTGCACAGCCACTCTCACATGGACTCTGAAAGGTAGGCTAGCTGCACTTGAGTCCCAGCCCTGCTATTTGTTTGCTCTATGATGTTGAATAAGTAACTTTATCTCTTTGAGGTTTTATCATCTGTAAAGTGGAGATGATGCTCCCTCCCAGAGTTGTTGGGAGGAAGCTGGGGACATGTATAGGTGCACACTGTGAACAGCAGCTGCTCGTTTCACTGTACTCCATGTAGTGGTTGTGGTGATAATGGTTTTTATATCTGCAGGTCAAGATGAACAGGATACGATATATCTGGTGTTTTTAGAGAATTTTACAGTCTACAAAACACTTACGCAGTCTCCTTTGAGTATAAGGAAACAAAATACGATAGGCAGAGCTGCTAGCATTATTCCTATTGCACAAGTAAGGAAGCTAAGGTTCAAAGGCACTACGTGACGGTGCCAGAAAGCAGTGTTGCCAGGTGTAGAACCCAGGGCTTTTAACTCCATCCCAGGGCTGTGTGCTCACTCCTCTCATTTGTCCTAACCCCTTTTCACAGACT